>NC_136773.1:4460970-5060970 GCF_947034865.1 Barbatula barbatula
TCAGCAATAAGGTTACCGGGACACCGTTGCATATATAGGTTGCATCAACATGCCTTACCCACGGGCACGCTGTATAGGCAGTAAACAGGCTGTCCCGTTGCCCACAATTTGGGAATAAATCCGGTTTAGGAGTGCGGACTGGTTAGCGCAACTAATTGACCCCCGGGGCCCCGTAGGCTAATTTACCACTTCAGTTTAAACATAAACTAACACTAATTCAGTCTGTCGAATAGTAGTGCTGTCATCAGCCATGTCAAAACACCATAAAGCACAGTTTTATTTGTTAGTGTGTTTCAAACTGCAACAGTTAATACAGTAGAATTGATCTTAGGCTAATGTCAATGGTAGGCTAACGTTACCAGCTGTGCGAACTGAGCAGCGCGAAGTTACATTAAGAAACTTCAACGCACGCGCTGCCGTTTGACACATGGCACCATGTAACGTGATGCAGAAACACTAAAATAATTAACCGTAATTATAATTTAATTACCAATAACCTCATTTACAAACTGTGTTGCCCTTACTCACCTGTTTAAAGATGGCACGCATACGGTGAACTGAGCGAAAGGAATATCGCTGGTGGTGACGTCACTGCAGTTGAGATAAGCGTGGTATTTGGACGCATCTGCTCCCCACTGAAGTTAATGGCAGGGATTGGCGTATCCCATGCACGCAAAATGTGACTTTGGCGTATGCATTATACGCCGTTTGAAAGTGTAAAGTCGTGTTATTTATACGCAGGTTGATGAGAACGGGTTGGTATACCGTACAGAAGGGGTATTCAATTAAAGTTCTGTTAGATTTAATTTCTGCAAAATAATTAATTGCGAAGTTGTTAAACTCACTGAATACATTCCTGGCTAAATAGTTGGAGGAAGGGATTCCCTTTTGGCTATCTTTGTGGAGTAGGAGATTCCCTCTAAGCTAAACATTCTTTGTTTTACAATGCTTTACCTTATTTGGTCATTATGTGAATCTCTGTACCTATGAAACTATGTCTTTTTGGTACCATATATAAAGACTTGTAGCTAAAATAAATAAATGAGTTCAAAAGCTTGATGCCTCTCTGTGTCTTGTTTTTGTGCTCCCAGATCTGGAGAAGAATTCTCTCACAACATCCAACCCATTTATGATTTGAGATTTTTATGGTGATCCAAAACACAGAAAGTGTTAATGAGATTTAGTGTTCGAAAGGACACTAAATTTCGAAAGGTTTTTATATTTTCTTCCAAACGGAGGTCCGGACAATATGTTTTTTGAAAACAAATACAAATTTTATCAATTTAGCCCAGTTGGATATAGTGATAAAATAAAATATATGATCTATTATCAGGCCATTTATTTTATATTTTGATATATGAAGGCTCTGTGGTTTTAGGGGAATGCCCTCTTAATAGAAGTCTGATAATTAATATTTGTAAGTAAAAATAACTACTGACAACATGCAAACAGCAAATGTAATGTAACAATTAAAATCATAAACAGGAAATAGAGTTACTAACTAAATTAGCCTTTCCATGCAATTGTCACCTTTCACTTTCATACCAGAATTACTCTTACTCATTCTTTAAATAATCTCTCAATAAAACGTTGTTCATTACAAAATATGATCCTGCTTGTGAAAACCCAGATAAAGTCCTTCATGAAATCAACCTACAGAATATTCTTTGAAAATATAACAATATCTTCAATATTGACTGAATAATACCAAAATCTATGTGGAATCAATTCTTGAAATTAATCTTTGATGCTTGTTATAATAATCAATTTGATTATGAGATGTAAGCCCGGGTTTCGGTCACAAATGTTTACATTCTGACTAATAATGCTAATGCTAAATGTAGATAAAAACGTTATGGTTAATAAAATATCACAAATCTGGTTGAAAGGGTAGAGACATATAGCAAACAAATGCTATAATATTCGCTGCATTTTGTTTACCGTTGTGTGTCCATTTACCTGCTCTGCGTGTCTGCTCTAGTGTTGTTCAAATAAGCACGTGTAAACAAGTCTTTGGCGGGAGAGAAGCAGAATTAAAGTTAAAATAAAGTGTTTTTTGCGCTAAATAAAGATATTAGAGGATATAGCGACAAAAGATAAATTACATGAATGTTCCTGAGAGCGCGTGTGATGTGATTCAGCGTTGTGAAGATGCGCTCAATTTTTAAAAAAAATAGTTAAAAGTTTAAATGGTTTAAAAGGCCATGTCTCGCGGTCCGGATGGAACGACCAAAGGACCAGATACGTGTAATAGTTGTGGTTTTATCACTTTGCATTGAAAGTAACCATTAGACAGAGATGCTTTATTCCGCCATGCGCTCCACGTAACAAGTACGTATCTAACGTATAAGCGTGGCTTGTCAGTACACGATCCGTTCCACCTGCACGATCCGTTCGCGCATGCGCACCACGACGTTGTAGAAACCGCTCATGCGCAAATGATGATTTAGTTGTGCGATACTGCACGATCTGTTCCATGCACGCTTGCGCAGCTTTGTTTTACTTTGTTAATATTTTACTGTTAAATTAAATACAATACTCAATTTACTTCGCTGCTGTCCACCTCTTATCATTTAACTATACGTTCAGTCAAGTCAGTTTGAAATACTGTAATGTTTCCCCTGACTTTGTAGTTCTTCATGTAAATGATCTACAGTCTAGTTAGACATATGTGTTATGTTCCTTATTGGCTTCTGTAAACGCCATTGAAGGGATTATTTACTAATTTAGATAGATAGATATATTAGCCTATATAGACCCATACTAATAAATTACTACATTTAAAGTAAACTATAGTATTATCAGAATTTAATAAAAAACGACAAATACCGTCTTTGACAATACTACTGACCTCAGATCGAAACACTGTAAGGTAAATAGACATGCCATACAGCAATGAATCGCAAAATGGAGTTTGGAGGAAACTGAAGATTTGCAGTCGATAAAAATACTTTATTCCACATGTAACCAAAATCATCCATGTTCATGTAATGGAAATTTTCTAGTCTAGCTTCTTGATGTGTCTATCTATATGGTTATGAAGTCCTTATCTATGTTTTCTTCTCTATGTTATCATGTTTTTCTCTATACACGTCATACCACTCTGGCTTTGCCCTCGAGCAGAGGCCAAGATGTTTGGAATAACGGGCATCACTTCTCGGAAACCAGCTCGGAATTCTGGCTAGGGGGCAAAGGGAGGGGGTTTCACGTTTTTAATCATATATATACTCTGGGTGCAGGAGGAAAGAGCGCCTTTGCTCTGCACCATGCTCATTGCTTATGATGCAGATTAAACGACAATAAAATACTTTGCAAAGTACCTGATGTCTCTGTGTGTTGCGTTTGTCAAAATTGACTCACCTTGATTAAGGAATAAGAAAATTCCACAACATTCATGTAACAACTCTATTATTTTGGATTGACAACCACATAAACACACCGTAATCATGGTAACGTAAGCAACATTTAAAAACATAAAAACAGACTCGCCGTGAACTGTTCAACTACGTTAGTTGTGCCGCCTGCCGTCAAATGTTTCTTCGCCTGCGTCACGGTACCAATAGTGTAGGAAAACCATGACGTTTTCTAATACGTAATTACGCGCATGCTCAGAACGGATCGTGCAGGTGGAACGGATCGTGTACTGACAACTCCCAATCATAACGTCATGCCCTCCCAAATAAGGCATTATTTCTTCATATAATGAAAACTATTTTCTATTTAATATTCCATCACTTTGTGTCTTTGACAGAACTATACATGTCATTTTGAAAGATTACTTTGCATTGATAAAGAAGCCTACATATATAATGGTGTTCAATTTCCTTGTCTTAAGCTGAATCATAACGGTAATTTTCCAACAAAACATAAAGTAAAGGAACCCGTTTTGTGACATAGTGCTCTGAAATTTAAAAAGTTGGAATCATTTTGTAAGTATTAATTTCTTTTTTGGCCAGTTATCGAACATTAAATGGACTCTAAGGTGTTGCACTGTGAAAATTATAAATATTTTTTTAGCAGTATTTAAACACATATAAGCATTACATTTTTTTTGTCCTGTATTACCGAATTTATTAGAATAAAAATATTGGATTACTACACAAACACACAAGTAACTAAATTACAGTCACCTGGTTTCCAGATGATTAATTCAACTAATTAGGGACCGATCATGTTGGCAGTTTGTCATAACTGCTTAAGATCCATGGGACTCGATTATTTTAGCCATAGTGGATGTATAATGTCACTACGTTGTGCAATGATCAGCAGGTGAGTGTTGCTATTAGCTTTTCCGTGCTGAATTATAAGCAGCATTTTATCAAACTGCAACCATACTATAATATATAATTTTTTCTACATTCTTGCATGCTCTACTGTAATGTATGTTTAAAAAAGAACGTCTTGATGTCTTGCCAAATACAACTCATCGTATGACAATTCGATCTCTCTGCATTTCCTCCTGTTAGTGTGCTCCTGCTGCTTGCTGCTCTTTTATCCAGTGATGGGCTGTTATGTAACTACTGCCCTCTGCAGGTCAGACACAAGAACTGCTCCAACATCACCACCACCACATGCAGGCCCCAGGAACGTTGTTTCTCCAGCAAAGGGCGTTACGGAAGGGCCCACATGCTTTCTGGCCAGGGCTGTGTGGCACAGGAGCTCTGTGGCTTTCATCAAACACTTATGTACATGGGTGTGGGCTACAATGTTACTTATACGTGTTGCTGTCATAACCTCTGCAATAGTCCCCCTGCAGTGGATAACCTCCTTAAACAGCTGCTTGGGGTTACTGTTAGTCCAGCTAACAATATGACTGACATTAATCCTTTAAATAACTGTCTACAAAATTAATACTTAGTGTGTGTATGTTTACATGATAGAAGGGTTTTGCATGTGACATGACAAAATGTTGCATGATGCCTGGTATTAATAACTTAGACATTTTATTAATACCAGAGCGGCTGGTGTGCTTGTTATAATTATAAGCTTGTTTTTAGTTTGGAAACTGATAAGCTTTTAATAAAAAAGGTTTTTTAATCAGTTAACTGTTGCATGGTCAAATTAACCTCACCAACACAATACATAACTCCACCATTATGTGTTTTTCAATAATTACAATTCCCAAGCAGCTTTATTTTATTATTATTTCGTAAGCAACATAGCGCAAATGTTTTATTATATGGCAAGTTTTTCAATTTTCTTTTGTGATTTTCATAATTTTGCATTGTTGCAAAGCCTATAAAATATGTTTCAGAAATAAAACAGAAGCATAAGAAATAATCAACTATACACGTGCATTATGGAATACATTACATACATTTTATTTCAATCATTAATTTCACTCTGATTTCTATCTTTGACATAGCCTTACTTAGTCAATATTAATTAATTAACAGAATACTCTTTACATTAATTAGGATGATCTTTAGTAAGCAGTCAATCACAAAATAAATAACCTGTTTTTCCGCAGGTTCCCAATTGTATGTAGACACAATTGTCCACAGGGTCACAATTTTAATCAGGTATATTTATACCAATTGAAAGTGTGTCATTTGCTGTATGTTAGTAACTGTAAAAATATTTGTCTTTGGCTGCCAGAATTTATATACTGTAGTATGGTGATCAGTAGTATTAGTGTATTATAGTATTTCACAATTGTTAAATCACTAAACCCCATTGTCTGAACCCAATGCTCGGTGTTCTAAACCCATTTGTCGAATCAGTCACTTTGTAGGCAAAACCTTAAACAAGTTCAGATATTAAGACACTGTTTGCAAATCTCATCCACTCTTTTTGCAAAACTCTAAACACATTCTTATTCACTAAAACACATTTTGCACTGTGTTGCAAAATGGTAAATACATGTGGCAAAAGTTAAACACAACTACAACAAAGCTGTCATCGTTTACACACAACAACTCAAAATTGTTCACAATTCTTTCTAATGATGTGATCACATCAGTTGTCTAGAATATAAGCCAGTACAGGTGGCCCAGGTACATTGAGTGTTGATACCACAATGGATGGAAACAATGTGAGAGGCAGAGGAGGAAGAGGAGGAAGAGTTTGTGTAAGAGGTGGTGGACGAGGAGGAAGAGTACAAGGTCAACGAAGAGCAACACCAAGCATAGTAATTTCAGATCAAATTCGGGCAACTGTGATAGACCATGTTCTTGTTCATGGAATGACAATGAGGGAAGCAGGACAAAGAGTACAACCCAATTTGTCCAGATTCTCTGTGGCCACCATCAGGACATTCAGAGAAGAGAACAGGTAAATGTATTGTTTTTCTAATTTGTGCGACTGAAAGTTTACTGTATACATTTGATATAGTACATCAGTCAGTTTATCAATAGAAAGGGGAGTGGGGAAAAAAGAAAAAAATATTTACAATACATTTTACATATGAATGTGATGTCCATTACTATTGTTTCTGAATGTATACATTTGTTAGAGCATTTTCCCTTTTGTAGAATTGCAAGACTACCAAATGAGGGTGGAAGGACTCCTTTGTTCTCCCAACAGCAAAAGGCTCTCATTGTTGATATGGTCCATCAAAACAAAGTCTTTTCACTGCGTGAAATACAGCAAAGACTTGTAGAAGACAATGTAAACTTTGAAGGTATCTACAGTTTCAGCCTTTCTACCATTTCCTTTGTCCTCCATCGCAACAGGGTAAGCATGAAGCAAGTGTACAGAGTACCCTTTGAGCGCAATTCAGAAAGGGTCAAAGATCTACGATATCAGTATGTGCAAGTAAGTGTACACTTTCAGCACTGATGCTTACAGTACAAGTTTGTAGCCTACAGTTATTGTCTTATACTGTTACTGTAACTGCACTATATTGTAGTGTATGTTAATCAGGAGTGCATATACATATGTACATACACTTTTGCAGAAATATGTCTTTCTTTAACACTAACAAAACTATTTATTTATCTCTTTTATATATAGAGGGTGTTTGAAATGGATTCCATTGGAAGGCCCCATGAATATATTTTTGTAGATGAAGCAGGGTTCAATCTGGCGAAGAGGAGAAGGAGAGGGTGGAACATAATTGGCCAACGTGACTTTGGGGGAATCCATGGCCAGCGTGGTGGCATTGTCATCTTTTGTGCAGCCATAAGCAATGGGGGGGGTTCTCCACCGTCATTCAACCCTGGGGCCATATAACACTGACCATCTTCTTACATTACTGGGTGGTCTTCGAGATGTTTTGTTTGAACGTGAGCAGGACCATCAGCAGGCAGTGCATCCTGTCTATGTTGTGGTTTGGGACAATGTCAGCTTTCACTGTGGTGTCCGAATATGTGAGTGGTTCAACATCAACCAGCGATTGTGAATGTTCAACTTCCACCATACAGCCCTTTCCTCAACCCAATAGAAGAGTTTTTCTCTGAGTGGCGACGGCAGGTCTATGACCGTAACCCATGTACAAGGGTAAATCTTTTACAGGCAATGGAATTGGCCTGTGATGACATAGGTGTGGAGTGTTGTCAAGGCTGAATCCGGCACACGAGAGGGTTCTTCCCCCGTTGCCTAGGAAGGGACAACATTGCATGTGATGTGGACGAAGTCCTCTGGCCGGACCCAGCAAGACGACGGGATGCTTAGGCAGAAGGAGTCTCTCATTGACTTTGATTTTGCAATTGCACAATACTTTTCATTTAGAGTTGTCTTTGTTCTTTGGGCTTACTTTATTTTTATGCTGAAAATACAGAAATCCAATACTGTATTACTTGCAGTACTTAGAGTATGCAATTTATTTGCTGTACTGAGTTGTTAATTATTTGCATATAATTATGGCAAAATTATTTTCTATATGCAATGAGCATTTTCTCTCTGTAACAACATGCCCTGGATGCTGTTTTGTAAAAAATTTATGTAGTGTCTAATGAATGCTGATGAGTGTTTATGTATTGACTGGCTGTGTTTATGTTTGAAAGCATTGTTTGATTATGAGCACAGATCAAATGTATGATTTTGCCAGAAGAGTCAGGGGTTTTGTGAATGTAGTTTAAAGACTGGGTTTTCTGTTTAAAGTTTTGAGAATATGGGTGAAGCTTTCAATAAATGTGTTTTAGCAATTGTGAAATACTGTAAATAAGGTGGTAATCCATCTGTTCCTAATTACAACATTGAAATTTGGTGATAATTGAAGTAATCAAGGTGACAACCAACACCTGGTTTGTAAGTTTGTGGCATATTTAAGTCAGATGAATCGCCTCAATTTGAAAAACTACTTAATGAAATCTAGCAGCAAGAGTGTGGTGTCGAAAATGGTTTCAATGGTTTCAATGGTGTCGAAATGTGTGCTACACAGACTCTTTGGTTTTGCGGTTTTACTGCTGTGTCTTCTATCTGGACTGTACTGTGAAAATCTTCAGTGTTACTTTTGTTCTCCAACGCCTTTCAACAAAACCTGCATGCATATCATATCAGAATGCACGCCGCAGGAACTGTGCTACTCCGCTGATGGTCGGTTTGGACGTACCTCCGTTCTGTTCACCAAGGGTTGCATAGCCAAGCGTGATTGTTTCAAACCTAAGAGTTATAATATCCGTGGAAACAATGTCACATTCACATTCTCGTGCTGTGACTTTCATTACTGTAACTCCAGTCATTGTGACACGAACAGCCACATACTCGTAATAGCTGCAATTATTGTGAGTATTTCTGTGGTGTGTAGGAGTTGACTTGTATGTTGATGGAAGAAGCAAGGACAGACAACCTCGCTTTTGGATGAAAGTCACAAGAAAACCAAAAAACCTCCTGGTCTTCTGCTACTTTAATTTTAAGTTGTGATGTATGCATTTGTAATTATTGGACAGACTTTAAACTAATTAAATGTTTCTTTGATAAATGAGCTTAAATGCGTTGTTTGAGGGTGTAATTTTTAATGTTTCTATTTATAATGAAGAAACTGTTTGCAGCAGATGTCTTTTACAGCTCACATGTTTACAGTCAGCTCTTAACTTACTCGAACAACCAACTGCAGTCCGTCAACCTCTTCTGACCTGTAGTGGTAAGTAGTAGGAACCTACATGCATTTAGTTCATAGCAGAAAATTGTCATAACATATAAGGTAATTCTATCTTAACCGCTGCTTATTTTTATTTAGAAATGTAAATGAACAATTAATAAAAAATTCTTTAGAATTTATTTTCTAAACCAGATCTTCAGTTAGTCTACTTTTTGGAAACGGATAACTATAAATTGCCTGTAAAATACTCCAAATGGGTAGGTTGGTAACACTGGCTTTTCTTGGCTGTTACGAAGTAATTCTATATATAGAACATGTGTTCTTTAAAACCTTAAAATATAAAGAACATTTACTTGGCCAACCTCAACATATAATTTGTCACGATGACTGAGGTATTTTTGATGACACCAAACTTTATATAGTGTTAATGACCCATATATCAACAGTAGTATATAGGTCACAAGATTTTGTAAAGTGTGGTACTTTGGATGACTTGAGTGGTTAAATCTAGACTTAAGCTTGTGATATCTAGCGGTGAACATGTTACGTGGGTCTACTGCTGACTAAAACTGAACTAACGTCTCTGAAGACACATTTGTGTTCTGGTGTTCATTCCTTGAAGCATGGTTATGGATGTAAAATTTGTTGAAACGGGTGCAGTGCTATTATGTGACTGTTTTAATGTCCAAAATGTTCTGCATTTAACGTATTGTGGTGTTGTAAAATGTAACATACCTGCATAAAGGACTGAATTTCGTAAAGTTTCTGAGTTAATACATCCAAATGAAATAAAAATTTCAACAATTGTAAATCACTTTGGGCTTTATATATTTAAATGTTTCTTTCCCTGTCGTCCTCAGTCAGCAGAAGGGAAAAAGCTGAACAAAACCACTTAGACACCACCTCCTTGCTCTCATATTCTCATGCTGCCTTCATATGCTCTCAAAAATTGGATAATTCCTACTTTAACACAGAAATTATTTATGGCCCTGCAGTGAAACCCTTTTTAGTTCCTTAATGTTTTAGTCTTGTCTCGGTGGTGGGCTGGACTGATAAACATTTTTGCAGTGCCTTGTTTGTTTTGTTAAAGTCTTGTTTGTACAGCACTACTGTGTTGTGCCTAAATGTATGGCTAAATAATGTAGAGATGTCAAAATTATCCCTTAAAATAGGTTCGCCAGTATACTTGGCTAAAAATGCTCTCTGTAAGTATACAACTGACCACAACTGCCATACAAGCTGCATTCTTTTGCGAAACGTGAGAATTTTAATTCCAATAAGTTCGAGAGACAAAGTAGAACTGCTTTTTTTATTTTGAAACACTGGTAAAGAAAAGCCCAACCTAGCTGTAGATTTTCCCTCCTGTTAAACAAATAACCTAGCTGACCCGTGACGAAAAAAAACACTGCTTGCTCTCCTCCCATTAGGAGTAGCAGAGGTCTCATTCAGAGGGTGTCTAGTAGTGTGCCAAGAATATACAGCCAAAACTGCTACATGAATCCAATCCAACTACATGAAGATGAACCAAATATACTCTTCGCTGTTTTTATTACTTATTTTTAGGGCTTATACCATGCTGGCACAGGTAAGTGATTTGCATCATATTGCCATAAATAACTATTTTACAAATACACATTTTTATGGGAAACTAATTTAGATTTGAGAATGAAAATTGCAGCATTGAACTAATTTAGATTTGAGAATTGCAGCATTGAAGGCGTTGACATCTATGCAAGGCTCTTATTGACATTTATAAGAAGTTTTCGTTAAGGTTTTGAATTCAAAAATGTAATTGTATCATTACGTTTTTATATCAGTATACAATTTAAATAAATTTAAATCATTTTAATATTAATCCTAAAAAAGTGTGTGTGGATTATAAATTTGCTAATCTGATCAAAAACGCATCATTACCAGACATCAAAGAGCAATGACTGTAGCTTGCCCCAATAAACATATATTGACAAATAAAACCAACATGCAGAAACATTAAGAAAAATCAACTACTTGAACACATCAAGTGCTCTTGCCCCTTATTTTGAGCCTATAGAGAGGCAAGATCATCTTACCTTTTGACAGTCATGAATGAAATAGTTTCAGAAAAATCTTCATAGACTTCTAAGCCACACCTATTGTATGGATTGCTCACTGAAAGACACTTGTGTTAGTAAGAAAGTACTTTCTGAATTTTTTTTTGCAGTGTATACAGACTTTTTTTTACTGGGAAACAAGAAAACACCTCAAGGGTCAAGTACAACGTGTAGTTTTAAACAGTTTTGTGATTGCTCTTTAAATCGCTGATCGTGAAAAAAACACAATATTTACTCTTATGTCAACTGTCAATACGTCACGTCAATATGGATAGGAACTTTGTCTACTATCATCTATGGATGCACAGCATGAGTACAAGTGTCTGCCCTTAACAGCTGACCAAGGATCAGCCAATAGACCAAATCCCCTAAATGATCCCAGAGTAGGCAGATAAAGGAGAAAACAGCTTGCACTTTCCTTAACAACCTTCTTGCAAACACTTCGTGAACTGCACTGATCTTCAAAAAAGAGCTACTTGCTAAATTAAAAATGACAAGACAAATTATAATAAAGATTTACAGTTTCAAAAGATTTAGAACTATTGCAAATGTAAAATGAGAATAATGTACAGAAAATGGGAATAATAACAAGAGAAACTGTACAGGGTTGTGTGTTGTTGAATTTACATATTTACAGATGGTAAAGGCACAAACAAATAGTTTGCGCCATCCAAAGGTGTTTATGTATTTTAAACAGGGCACTTTAAATTAATTTTCTTTCTCATAGAGCAAGTTACATTTAATTTAGCCCAGTGTTAATGAATACATTTATTAACAAACATGTACTAACATGTAATGAAGGTAGCCGTTTTTGTGGGATTCATGTTGTAGTTAAGGTTAATTCTAAATCATCATTAGATAAAAGTAACACTTAGTTTGAACATTATAACATGATAATTTATGTACTATATCCTTGTGTCCGATCTCACTTTCATCACATCCCTTATCCTGGGTGAAAGGTACCTTTTGGTGAGGTGCTGCTAATAAGGTCCTTTGTCAAGTCAGGTCAAGTCAACTTTATTAATATAGTGCTTTTTACAATTTTCATTGTTACAAAGCAGCTGTACATGAAACATATTTTACTATTAACAAAACTTATTATAAAACAAGTTATACATGTAAAAACCAAAAAAGTTAACACACACAGAATACAGACACGCACACAGGTTCATACACACTCACATAAAACAACTCCAAATGCACAGATCACAATCTACAATATACAAACACAGCGTGGTTATCTCAGAGAAGCACACATTTAAGATAAAAGAGATAACCACATAAGAATTTATAGTCCGTATAATATTTGATCTATGTATCAAATATTAATTATCATAAGCTTTGATCACAATTATAGGTATCTATAAATGTATAATTATAACTGATTGGGGACTCCGGAAAATTAATTACAAGCAACATCACGTGTGACATAAAACAGGACTTTATTACCTAGACTTGACACACACTAATCTAACATACACACACATACAGTTTAGCATTGGAAGAAGGTTGAATTTGAAGAGAATTTGATATTTAGAAGATCAATAGTCTGAATAAAACAGCAGTTTCATATTGCTCTATGCATCCATTAATGATATTAAGTATGACAATTGCATGTCTTGCCCATCAAAAGAAATTAAGTGTCCGGATGCCTCTTTGGAGGGAAAGCTAATGGTCTTTGAAACCAACACCGTTTTTTTAAGGGTGTGAGGAGGTTATTTGAAGGATCTTCACAGAACATTCAGGATGTTCTCTGAACATATAAGGGACCCCCAGACAGCAAGCTAACATGTAAATGTAATGTTAAGGATACAATGGTTTATACATTTAGTCATTTAGCAGACGCTTTTATCCAAAGCGACTTACAGATGAGGAAACATTACACAGTTCTGTACGTTCAATGTTAAAAATTGTTGATTTGTCAATTGCTATACTATGCTGTACCCCTGTAGCCCACTTCCACAGTGAACACTTTCACTTTCACCCTGATCTTCAGCCTCCACTGCAGAGTTGGCATATTAATTATTATCAAATATTAGGAATTGTTTAATGTTGAGCTTAGTACTTATTGGTTCTTGATTTGTCTGTTTTTGTGTATTACATGAATAATTACTTTTTCCCTGTAGTACAGTGATATCAGTTAATCCATTCAAAAAAATTTGAAAACAGATTGAATCACATAATTTAATATTCTTTAAAGTCAAGTCTCTGCTCATGAAGGATGAAGTGTTGCACGCTTGGTTAAAGACAGATTGTGCACCTCTGTCTTTCATTCCAGCCACCATGGTGACAATTTTGTATCTTATACCCTATTAAGATCCACAACACTGATAAGAGGGATGGAAAAATTGTCCAAGTACGTTGTTAAGGAGATTATTCAATATTACAAAGCAAAGAATATGAACCAAAAACCCAAAATAACTTGAACTATCAAGAAATATATATATATATATATATATATATATATTGTGATCGGCGAAGGGACAACACGTACACGAGAATGCACTATTCCACCCCGAGGGGATCTTTTATTGACAAACCCGAGGGAGACAAGAGGATAATGAGGTAAGTGTCCAATTCCAGTGGTTTAGTTGTCCTGGTGTCTACTTCCGGGTTTGTAGAGGAGCGATCCTGCGGGTGTCTACTTCCGGGTTCGTGGCGGCGCGTTCCTGCCGGTCGTTTAATCGTCCGTTCCTGCAGAAACAAGAAAGTCAGTCGCACTATGGCTATACCATAAGAAGACGTTGCTCACCCTCCTTCTCCCGTGAGCAGCTTTTAAAGCCTCTGAGAAGTAGCTGCAGGTGGTAACAATCGGCAGGTGTGCCGCTCTAATTTCCTCTGTCTCCATGGCAACACTGATTGCGCCAGGGGTGACTCGTCACACTCCCCCCCCAAGTGTCGCCTTGTTCGCGTGGGACGTCCTGTGAAGAGACAGAGAGAGGTGTAGGGAGGGAGGGGGGGTGCTACCTGACCGAAATGTCCACCCTGACCATAACCTAGACAGACCATCCGCGTTGCCGTGGGAGGTCCCGGCCCGATGTCTTACGGTGAAGTGGTAGTCCTGGAGTGCTAGGAACCACCTCGTGACTCTGGCATTGGTGTCCTTGGCTTTGGCCATCCATTGTAGAGGTGCGTGATCTGTCACTAAGGAAAAACTCCGTCCTAGGAGATAGTACCTGAGCTCCAGGACTGCCCACTTTATTGCCAGGGCCTCCCTTTCCACCGTAGCGTACCGGCTTTCCGCTGGGGTGAGTTTTCGGCTAATATACACCACAGGATGTTCTACTCCACCCTTTTCCTGGGAAAGCACTGCTCCCAGCCCGGTGTCTGATGCGTCTGTCTGGAGAGTGAAGGGGCAGCCAAAGTCAGGGGCACGTAGTACCGGCGAGGAGCAGTGCGAGGACGCCAGGGCTTCCTTCAGGACCTGGAATGCGTTCTCTGTTTCAGGGGTCCACTTGACGTTGTCTGGCTGCCCCTTCTTGGTCAGGTCGGTCAGGGGACTGGCTATGGATGAAAAGTTGGGGATAAAGCACCGATAGTACCCTGCTAGCCCCAGGAAGGCACGTGCCTGGGATTTGTTTCGGGGTCGGGGGGCGTTCCGCACGGCTTCAACCTTCTTTATTTGGGGCTGGATCACGCCTCCTCCGACCCTGTATCCCAAGTACTGGGCTTCGGCGAGTCCGAGATGGCATTTTTTTTTATTTGCCGTTAAGCCGGCGTTCCTGAGGTCCATCAGCACTCTCCGCAAACTGTGCAGGTGGGTGTCCCAGGTCCCCGAGTGGATGACCAGATCGTAGGCTTGATGGGGCCGCAGCAAAATGTCCATCATCCGCTGGAAGGTGGCCGGTGCCCCATGTAGTCCGAACGGCAGCGCTGTATATTGCCAGTGTCCTGATGGAGTACTGAACGCAGTCTTCTCACGGGACTCTGGAGAGAGGGGCACCTGCCAGTAACCTTTTGTAAGATCAAGCGTAGTGATGAAACGAGCTTTCCCCAGTCGGTCCAGGAGCTCATCCACTCGGGGCATTGGAGGGCTCTATCGATCCAAGCTTTTTCATCCGACTGATTTCCTCCTCTATAGCCAGTCGACGAGCCTCTGGTACCCGGTAGGGCCGCTGCCTCACAACGACTCCAGGTGGTGTTCGGATCTCGTGTTGTATTATCCGAGTCTGCCCGGGTTTTTCTGAGAATACATCTTGGAACTGACTGACCAGGGACTGGAGGTCTTTCTTCTGGATGGGGGACAGCTGTTCCCCCATCTGGACCACCGGTGGTTCAGCCGCAGCGAACGCCGCCATCTGGGTCGGGGAGGCGACCCACTTCTTCAGAATGTTGATGTGATAAAGCTGTTCCTCCAGTCGACGCACCGGCTGGCGGATGCGGTAGTTGACCGGGCCCACTCTTTCCAGCACGGTGTAGGGTCCTTTCCATGAGGCTAAGAACTTCGAGGTGGTGGTGGGGGTCAGAAGCAACACTCTGTCACCTGGCTGGAACTCTCTAGGTTGAGTGGGGCGGTCATACCATTTTTGCTGGGCGCGCTGGGCCTCAACGAAGTGTTCCTTGACAAGGGGCATCACTCGGTCTATTCGGGGCCGCATTTGTTGTACATGTTCTATCACGCTGCGATGTGGTGCTGGCTGTTGTTCCCAGGTGTCCCGGGCAACGTCCAGGAGCTCGCGGGGTTGCCGGCCGAAGAGGAGCTCAAACGGTGTAAAACCCGTAGAAGCCTGGGGCACTTCCCGAATGCCGAAGAGCACATAAGGCAGCAGGAGGTCCCAGTCGCGCCCGTCCTCTGCCACCACTCGGCGAAGCATCCTCTTCAAGGTCTGATTAAAGCGTTCGACCAATCCGTCTGTCTGAGGGTGGTACACTGATGTCCTGAGCTGTTTTACTTTAAGTAGGTGGCAGAGGTCCGCCATCAGCCGGGACATGAACGGGGTTCCCTGGTCAGTCAGGACCTCTGTGGGGATACCCACTCGGCTGAACATCAGAAAGAGTTCCTTGGCAATTGCCTTGGCGGTGGCCTTTCGTAGGGGCAGGGCTTCTGGGTATCGGGTCGCATAATCCACAATCACCAAGATGTATTCGTGGCCCTGAGCAGACTTCGGCAGCGGTCCTACCAGGTCCATCCCTATGCGCTCGAAGGGCACCTCAATCACTGGAAGTGGGATGAGCGGGCTGGGGGGAGGACGCTGGGGCGATTTCTGTTGGCAAGTAGGGCAGCTTTGACAGAACCTCTTCACCTCCGCGTCGAGACCAGGCCAGTGAAAACGGTCGCGGATGCGTTGTGTTGGGTTCGCGGCTGCCAGATGTCCCGCCATTGGGTGGGTATGTGCCAACTCTAGGACCGTCTCAGTCTTGGTCTTGGGGACCACCAGCAGGAGTTTTGTCTCCCCCCGCCTTAACGCGGCACAGTACAAAAGACCCTGCTTGACCATGAAATATGGGAGGGTGTGCGGGGCAGGCTGGCAATCTTCTCCGTCGACGACTCTAACCTGACCCCAACAGTTTCGCAGCTGCGCATCTTCCCGTTGTTCCTGTCCGAACGAACCTCCTCCAGTCACCTGCTGGAAGAGGTCGGAAAACACATTAGGGTTCTGGGACTCACCCTCCTGTTCACTCTCCGTCGCCATCATGACGGGCCGTGGTCTCTGTCCTCTTTGGGGCCTCATCTTCCGAAGTCTGCCCCCGCGGCGGGATGTCTGCATGGTGTTAGCCAACAGCTGGTCAAATCCGGGCCAATCGCGACCTAGCAACATCGGCACCGGCAGATCATCCACAATCCCGATCTCCAACATCCAAGAACCCGGCCCGGCTGCCACCATCACCTGCCGGGCTGGCACACTTCGGGTATCTCCGTGGACACAGGTGATTGGGATGGAGGAATTACCACCGCTGCGAGGTCGGACTATCCCGGGCTGGACCAGGGTTACAGAGCTGCCGGAGTCCAAGGTAGCGGTAACAGCACGTCCATCCACCTGGACCATCTGCCGTGGGGCCCCGGATGGTACTGTTTGGTGTACTGCACAGCCCGCCAGCCAGGCTGGGGGTCCGGTAGAGCCCGGCTCCGTGGGCATTGGCTCATCCATGGGCGTAGAGGCTGGTGGTCTATGTACTGGCCTTGAGGTGCCCTCCGGCGGTCGCCATACCGGGTTTACCCTCCGGGGTGGGACCATTGCTCTCTCTCCTACCTACCGGGCTGCTGTGGCTTCGGCTAATTCCACCGCCTCAATGACCTCGCAGACATTGGTGGGACCACGTATGCTGACCGACTCGCGTGGCCACAACCTCGAAGGTATGGAGGTATGCCTCGATGTCATCTTGTGCGGTGAGTTTGGTCAATAGCTGGTGGGCGGTGGTCCTTGCGTCCGGCAAAGGCACTCATGCAGCAGCGGCGTCTCTCAGCATTTCCAGGGCTTGGTCGGTGCTTTGTTGATGCACGGCTAACTGCTCTGAGAAGCGTTGCTGTCGTGTCACCACCTCAGCCAGTCGATGGATAATTTCCTCCATGGTAGCCCGGAGGAGAGAGAGAGAGCAAACAGGCATCCAGAAAGTCAGTCGCACTATGGCCATACCATAAGAAGACGTTGCTCTCCCTCCTTCTCCCGTGAGCAGCTTTTAAAGCCTCTGAGAAGTAGCTGCAGGTGGTAACAATCGGCAGGTGTGCCGCTCTAATTTCCTCTGTCTCCATGGCAACACTGATTGCGCCAGGGGTGACTCGTCACAATATATATATATATATATATATATATATATATATATATACACATTATATACAAACATATTGAATTAAAGACAACAAAAGTGAGGGGCAAGAGTGGTGCAAAAGGTAAGAAAATAATAAAACAAAACATGATAACTAGCACCCAAAACTAAGTTTAACAATGAAAATAACATAAGATTCATCTTCTACAATATTAGTGTCATGATTCCGCTATCATGTCATGTTTATACTTGGTCTTACAGCGGAGTCATGGCATAGCCTTAGGTTTTGTGTGAGAAAGACATGGCTTTGTTTTGATTCTTACTTGCCATGTGCTTTCTCGTGTCTCGTCAGTGTTTCCCGCCCTTCTGTCTCGTTAACCTTCCCTTAGTGTTTCAGTACCCACACCTGCCCATTGTTATCTCCTTTGTTAGTTTTCCTATAAGATGTTGTACTTGTTACACCGTCATAGTAGCCTTGTCAATTGTCCTTGGAGCATTGTCCTAAAGATACTTAAGTTTATTTATAGTCTTAATGTATATTCTGTTTAGTCCTGGTATTTTGTAGTTAGTGTTCCTGTCAAGTGTGTTTAGTTCTTATCAGTTTATCGTGTCCCACATGCTGTTTGGGTTCCATCAGGGGGATCATGGGACGCGGGAGTTCGCCAGGGCGTTTTCTTCGGTGGCGAGGGATACAGAGTTCGGTGATGCAGAGTTAAAGGTGATCTTTGATGGCTGCCTCACCAACTGTCTCACGCCTTCGGAGAAGAAGATGCTTAAGCCCCTGGGGTTTGACGATATGGTCAGGTTCGTGATCAACCGGGACGAGGCCAGAGTTCCAGTCGGGGTACCCGCCCTATTGGCTAGCGTCCCGGAGTATTGCGTCCTGACTGTCGCCGCCCCGGGGGACTCAGCCCTGCCCGGCTCGAGCTCCGCGGCTCCTGTTCCGCTTGGCGGCATTCACGGTGAGTGGGGAAGGGGGGATTTGGGGACGGTGTCTCCTGCCTCCTTGGGCACTGATCTTCGCCCGGGCTCCACTACTCCGGGGCAGATGTCCACCAGCCCGGAGGGTAGTGTCCTGCAGGTCGGGATTTTGGGCATCGCCACGCCCTCCGCTCCACCACCTTCTGCCTCCCCACCTGCAGTCAGCCTGGGTGGCAAACGGGGAAGGCGGGAATCCTGGGGGTCCTCTTCGGAGGACCTGCCCTTCGTCTCCATCCTTCGGCCAACCACCGGACGGGTGGCGCGATTAAGAAGGAAAAGGCAAAGGAGGAGTGCACAGAAGCAAGCCCAGACGATGCTGCAGCCTGTGTCCAATGCCATCCCAAGTCCGGTGGTCCCAAGTCCGGTGGTCCCAAGTCCGGTGGTCCCAAGTCATAGTAGCCTTGTCAATTGTCCTTGGAGCATTGTCTTAAAGATACTTAAGTTTATTTATAGTCTTAATGTATATTCTGTTTAGTCCTGGTATTTTGTAGTTAGTGTTCCTGTCAAGTGTGTTTAGTTCTTATCAGTTTATCGTGTCCCCTGTTCTTGTTTTGTTACCCCATCGTGGGTGTTTGTTTTCTGGTTTATGTATATATTAAAGTATTTTTAACCCCTTCATCACCAATGCTGCCTGCAATTTGGTTCTTCCACCACGCCTCCCGTGACAATTAGTAGAATAAGGCCTTTTCCTGTCTGAGCATGCTATGCAAAGTTCTTGTCCTGACCTGTCCTATTGCAATGCTCTACTGGCTAGTCTTCCGGCTTGTACAACCAGACCTCTTCAGATGATCCAGAATGAAGCAGCAAGAGTGGTCTTCAACGAGCCGAAGAGACCACGCTCTGCAATCGAACAACGTCTTGTGGTGCCATCCCAAAAAGGGGAACATCATTCTCACATACTTTCTCTGGATCTTTTCCACAATTGTGGAATGATCTGCCTATTGCTCCAAGATCAGCAGATTATGTAGCCATCTTTAAGAATCTGCTAAAAACACATCTCTTCCGTCAACCCCGGACTCATTACTACAGACTTCTATTTGTATTTCTTCAATTTTTCTGTCCTTACAAAAAAGGGTAGGTAGCTTAGGCTAACTGAGAAATGTTTTGTTCACACAGTGTATTTAATTATTTTATATTCAGTAATACACGTTAGAATATACAGTATATATGTTATACTGAACATATATTTACTCATATATCCATATGTTTGTATATTCTGCATATTACTTATGCTTAACCATAATTTACAAAATACACATTTCATATTTTAAAATACAGTTTGGTTACAATAGCATAAGCACACCTGCTCATATCAAAACACGTAATGAACAATCACTGAAAAGTCCTAGTCATTTTTTTTACTTAAAGTAAAATATACTCTTAATGGTGGATGGCCAATCATTGTCCTATCCACAGGCTATCCTCTTCAGGACCATTGTAAATCCAAAATCCCAGAAAACCAAATTTTCTAAATAATACAACAGCAACAACTAAAAGATATCCCCATATTAACTTGAGCAAAAACACACAAAACAAAACATAAATATTTTTTTTTACTATTTAACAGTCAAAAGTGAAGCATGCTGGAGATTAGAACTAGAAATCAGAATCCGTGTGCTCTTACAAATCATCGTAGTTGATGTTGCCAGAAATTTGTTTACAATAAAAAAACGTATATCGTTGAGACAACTATAACTGTTGTTATAAGTGTTGTTTTTTAGCAGCAGGAGCATTCCAAGCCAATGAATGTGTAAGCATGTATGTGAATTGAGGCAGAAGTGACAGGGAGATAGCCTTTATGACATTAGAAGGGTTACAGTGAAGATAGGATGGGTAAAAAGGAGAGTTTTGGAAACATCGGTGGAGAGAAATAAGATGAGAGACAGGGATGTGTGGACCAGAGAACTGACACTGAAAATGTAAATGTAAAAATAAATTTGTTAAAAATGTATTCTAAAATTTGGTCTAACTGAATAATTTGTCTGTTTTAGTCAAAAGTCAAAGTCTGCATTATTGTAAATTCTGCCACATGTACAATACTACATATTGAGGATAGAAATTACGTTACTCTCAGACCCATTGTTTTATTTACTTAACACTGCATATAGGAATGTATAGTCTGTCTGATATTTGACCTGTGTTTTGACTTGCATAACTTTATATGTTTTGCTTATAGTAAATAAGCAAAGTAAATATGTTTTCTTGTACAGCTGTACAGCTGTTTTCTTGTACAGCCGCATCTATCACGGAGGAGATTGGGAGCTTAAAAGGACGACCGGCAGGACTTTTAGCGAGAGAGGACCGGGCCCGGACATTGTGTTAAGTTTGTGTGTATGTTTTATGGTCGGCAGTCTACCGTGAGGTGGCTGCCGGTTACTTCCGTGTTTGTTTATTTAATTCAAGTTTTATTGTTCAAATGTTCGCCGGTTCCCGCCTCCTTCCTTCCCTTCTAACGAACTTTATTACACTGGTTTGTGGTGACAGCACATGTTTGATTTCACCCATTAAACTGTCCAATGGTCTCCAGAAAAATCCTTCAGATCATCCACTTATTGTTCTTTTAACACCTTCATCATATCTGGTCTTTGTTTACCAGTGAGATGACATGCAGGATTACCAAGAGAATGGTAAACTTAAATTTTTGCTTTTGGCAGTCACTTTTGTCCAATCCAAATGTGGCATTTTTGTATTTCAACTCTGTTCTTATGCACCAGTTCAAAATCTAGATGAAAGTAAATGCATGAAAATTTGGCCTTGAACACTTACAGCACCTGTACTTTGTTATTAGCAGAGCTAGAATTGCGGTGAAAGATAAGAGTCCAGGGCATGAATTTATAGAGGGGATTATAGAGGGAACTTAAATCTTTCATCCACATTATTGTCTCAGCACAACTTTATGTATGAGACTTGCATACTTTTCTATTTTCTGCATTTGGGATTTAAAATTATAAAATTTGCTTCCTATAGAGAACCCTAGTGAATTTCTGTCATTTTTAACACTGGTAATTAAGTAATAAGGCCCTGTCTTTTTATCTGCTCTTACAATTCATTCCATTTTCCCACCAGTTTTTGTCATGTCTGTCAGCACTGGAGCTGAGGCTAATGCCTCATTTCCCTTGACCCACACATCTGCTTTCATCCGTCAGTCCAAATGCAGCAATGTACAGGGAACCACCTACTGCACCTGTGAGCCAGGCTACACCATCTCTCGCCTAGACAATAGCATCTGCACAGGTGAGTTTCCCTAAGAATCGTTATTAAAAAAAATACTCAAGGAATAATACATTTTTACGTTTTTTACCAGCCATTGATTGACACTTGCTTCAGTTTTATTTTTGTTTGTTTAGATTTATGCATGTTTATTTTCAGACATCGATGAGTGTAAGCTGTTCCACAATGGACAGGCAGGCCGTCTGTGTTTGCACTCATGTGTTAACACTCCTGGAGGTTATCGATGCACTTGCCCCACTGGTTCCAACGTGACCCGTTATGGTCTAAACTGCAAAGGTAATTTATTAATAAAATCAATTTGGGATGATTTACCATTTTTGGCCCTGACTGAAAATGCAAAATAGCATGTTATGTCAGTTTTTATGGAATTGTTTTTGTGCCAATAAGAATGAGTGCAAACTTTTAAGAAACTAACAAAAATATATAATGAAAACAATAAACTCAACTGCAAGAATGTAAAAAGAGAGAGAGAGAGAGAGAGAGGCATTTCTGAACACCAATAAAATCATGAACACCAATCTGAACACCGATTGGGGAGCTGGAAATGTTAAAATGGTTTCAGAATGCAGTCCTGCTGAAGTTCCGGGCCTTGTGATCGCGTGGCTCATAAAGGTGCGCGAGGCAGCAGAAGTCCTTTGTTCCTTCTTTTCCACAATATATATAAACAATCAGGAATTGTAGAGACAAACAAGTAGTTATCAAATAGCATCAAGTCATGATTCATTCGGATGTACGAATACAAACCAGACCTGATTTACATTTACATTTATGAATTTGGCACACACTTTTATCCAAAACGACATACATTCCATTGTTCTATACATTTGTTGCGAAGTATGTGCAATCCCGTAGAATCAAACACACAACCTTGCTCCACGCTCTTACCATTGAGCTACAGGTATTTTAGTTTTTTCGTTAATTTACTGATTAATTTATGTGTACATTTATCGATTGGGTTATTTACATTTAGGAAATTTACATCACATTAGTAAATCGCTATATGCAGAGCGGAAAGTGTGCCTCGCTCTCAAGAGTTTTCTGCCGCCATGTCACTCTTTCTTTAGTGCCGTTGCCATGGTCAATTGTAAAATCGGAGCGCTATTTATCATAGCTTGTCTTTGTTGTGGTGCATGCACTTAACTCAAGGAAAGCCGACCCAGAGTTGATAGAACTAACTCAAATCAGCATCTTGGTTAAAATCAACTCAGAGTTCACATTTTAATGGTTCTTGACCATTTTTAAAGTTTAGTTTTTTTTGCTGCTTTAATTGTATGTCATCTGTTATTAAAAGAACATCCAAGAAAAATCGTCAGTACACAAGGAGATTTCTTCAGACTGTGTTAGTGTCTATGTATGTTTTTGTGTTCATTATACAAGGCGTCTGATGTGATGGCTTGAGAACCACAAATATTACAATAATCTGATAAAAGCAGAAAACAGTAATACAGTTCATCTGCATAATCTATTCATGCTGAAGTGCATGCTGGGAATCATGGATGAGCGTTGTATCATGATGGTACCCAGCATGCATTGCAGCATTAAGATTTTCAAACAATTGTCACCATTTTTGAGATTCATGCACTCTTGATGACTTTGTGAGTGTCGAAATTATTGCAGTATTGTTGGGTCTCATGCTGTTGCACCATATACCAAATATAAGGACCACCAAATAATATATACACACCTGAACATAAATCAGTTTGACTGTTGTGTAATAAATAAATCATTATATGATGCCGCTTTTTCTTACGGTTCTTTTCCATAACAAATGCATTTTGTTTACACAATTCAAGTGTTGCACTTTTAAGAATGAAGCGATGTCACTTCCTTGGGCAACACGTTTATTTCTGTAGAAAACAGATAGAAAATACAGGTCAAATAGAGAGCAATTTCTCTGCACGTTCACCGCGATACATCTCGTGCTGAATACTACTTTCACTCTATTATCAGCTACTGATGCGCAGTGTAACTCTCGGGTGCCCTCTGCTGACGACTCAAAGGTTTACCAACTGAACACAGTGTAATCAGGTAATGCAAGTAACTAACTAAATAGAACAATCACATTTGAAATTTAAAGGGGGTGCAATGTTATTTGTCCATTTTTACATTCTTAGTGCTACACTCTCCCCCACAAAATTAAATGTCTCTTGACATTTCTGGGAACAAGTCAACCGGTTCTTTAGAACACCTCAGCCATCCAAGGCCTCCAATAACCCCTAGTCTGTGTTACCTGACTCTCTGTTACCTTACAGTCTCTCTTTACCAAGGATGGTCTCAGTCTCTGGACGCTGTCTTTTTCCTTGCATGAGTAGAGGGCACTCCACTCAGGACACACACGGAGTTTCACCTCACTGCAGCGGAATCGGTTTGTTGTATCACTGCACTTGTACTTTCTTTCATATTAGTGTATTTTATTCATAGCATACATTGTTACTTATCACTGCTGTTGCTAAACTTATCCTGATATCTCAATGACCATCTCCTGGTTATTTACTTGAAGATCTTAAACCAAAACACTCAGCGCCGTTAGCATAGCACAAGCGTGCTAGCGGGCTTTCTGTTTACACTGCTAAATATCATCTCGCCTTCTAGTTTTCTTGTGTGCTAACGGTTTCTCTCTTAAGCATATATACTAAGAATCACCGACCAGCCTTGGTAAGTTGGAATTACTCTTCAAACCCGGTGAGTTATGGCTTCTTCTCTTATTATTGTCACTTGCACCTCATGCCAAATGTTTAGCTTAGCCTTCTCTGTCAGCGGCGAGGGCTTTACATGCGATAAATGCAGGGAAATAGCTAGGCTGACAGAGAGGATCTCAGAATTAGAGTCTCGCATCCAATCTTTATCTGAGGATAGTAAGAATGTAAGGAGCTTAGAAAACACTTTGGATGCGAGCAATATTAGCGCGCACAGTTCGGTTCCGGTTGAACAACCCCCGCAGCTGGGAAGCTTTGTGACTGTGAGACGGTGTAGTCGCAGATCAAAACACCACTCAACCGTTCCGACTACAGTCTCGAACAGGTTTGCCCTGCTCAGTGACGCACCGACTGAGAAACCTGCTGAAAGTGCCCTAGTTATCGGTGATTCTATTGTTCGGAACGTTAACATAGAGGCACCAGCCACCATAGTCAAATGTTTACCGGGAGCCAGAGCGCCTGACATCAAGTCAAATTTAAATGTGCTGGCTAAGGCTAATCGTAAATTTAGTAAGATTGTTATTCACTTCGGCACAAATGATGTTCGACTCCGTCAATCGGAGATCACAAAAGATAATATTAAAGAGGTGTGTGAGCTCGCAAGCACGATGTCAGACACTGTAATATTCTCTGGCCCCCTCCCCGCTTATCGTGGTGATGAGATACATAGCAGATTATCATATCTAAATGGCTGGTTGTCTAAGTGGTGCCTGCAAAATGATATTGTTTTTATAAATAACTGGAAGAGTTATGAGGGCAGACCTGACCTGTTGAAAAGTGATGGTCTCCACCCCTCCTGGGCTGGAGTTTTTCTTCCGTCTAGAAATATGGCACATAGTCTTAATGCTAAAACTTGACTCACTGGGGCCCAGGTCAGGGAGCAGACAGAATGGCTTAACCAACGGTCTGCTTGCCGTCTCACGTTGCAGAACACACTAAATACACAACATGCGATAATACTTTCTCCCAAACATCATAAAATAGAGACTGTGTCTTAACGGACTTTTTCGCTTGAGTCCTGCATGTTCAAAAATTTGAAGAAAAGTCAAAGATTCTTTCCAGCTGGGGTTGCCTCTCAAACATATATATGAGCGAACAACTGAAAAACACACTTCCGGGTAACAGATATTTATAATATATGTGACGTCGATTCTCTCTTCAGGCTCCTCCCCTTCATTGGGCGGGCGTTCAATCCTCTGGAACCAATCACCTCGGGACATGATAATCTGACTCCATTCTCCCCCAACCATTGGTTCCCTGCAAAACATTTTGAAAATAGCCGTCCTGCCGAAAAATGCGATTTATGCACACACACACTCACACACTTGTTATCTGAGACTCTGCTTCTGCATTCCTCAGAGCTCGTGTTTCACACTTCTGCCAACTAGTTTTCAAGACAAAAACCCAGCACAGCATGAACATACTCAAATCATTATATTTAACAGTAAAACAACAGTAAACATGAATTTATAATACATAAAACATCGTAATCCCAATAATCCCTCTCTTGACCTCGAAAGAGGTCAAAATTCTTGGTCCTCCGTGTCGTCAGTATAGCTAGATAACAATGGCATATTAAATGGTTGGGGGCTTTCCGGTCTCTCAATAGCTGAAATTAAGCGATTACACAGTGATCTAAGGCAAGGAATGCAACAACAACCACACGTAATCAAAATTGCTACAAATACCCCTATGGACATCACAATAGACATTACTATTGCTTTCCATCTTCCCAATGTTTTGTCTAGCCAATCTCCAATAGGATTATTTACTCCTGAATGTTCCTTCATTTCGATAGACAAAGTTTTCAAACCTTCCAATGCCCTAGTCACTGATCTGTCTGGGGCAGTATTATTAGGTATGTAAGTGCAACAAAGATCACCAAACATAACACATACTCCTCCCTTCTCTGCCAACAGCATGTCCAGAGCCATACGGTTCTGTATAGCCATCAGTGAAGTTGGTGCTAGTTGCTCCGCTAAACCATCTACTGCATCCCTTGTTATATTTGCTAGTCTCATCACATTATAATGAACATAATTAATCCTATCTACATTCTTGTTTGGGGTGACTGGAAAAAGAGCAGCTATTATGGGTATATTCTCAAAACCTGCTGCCACTTGGTTCGCTAGCTTGTATTCATCTGGTACACCTCTGGGAATCCCTATCGCATCAATATATTTCGGACTATTTAATGATAAATCTACACTTGAACCTATTGCTCTCTGTTTAATGATGTGTCTCCTACGTCTTCTTGTCAATGTTGCTGAATTTATGGTTTCCGTTCTGACTGCTCTGTCACCTATCAGAGTTATTGGGGCTCCCAGTCTTACCAAAGCACACACTCCCTTTGCCTTCTCAGGTATCCTAGTAAACAATCTTCGATCTCCACAATAATAATACAAACCTGCCCTAGCCCACGTACCTATTTTAGTCCTATTATCGTCTCGGTTACGTATGTAACCTCTGTTCCCTGATGGAGGGAACAAGACGTTGTGTCGAAGCCGACAGATGGGGTTCGCCCTTGAGAACCAATCATCTCTGACTATTTTGAAAAGGCCAATGAAATTGGCGAATGAAATTTGCATGCCGGGCTCCGCCCCCGGATATCCGGGTATAAAAGGGGAGCCGGCATGCTCATTCATTCACCTTTTGTGCTGAGGAGCCTGAGAGCATCTCGTGACTGCTGCAGCGGACGGCTATTGTCGTGGCAAGAAGGACACAACGTCTTGTTCCCTCCATCAGGGAACAGAGGTTACATATGTAACCGAGACGTTCCCTTTCTGTCGGTCTCTCGACGTTGTGTCGAAGCCGACAGATGGGGTTCCTATTGAAAATCGTCCAGTCGTAGGACCACTGGGTAAGCGCTGTTCCCTCAATGTGGACGTGCGCTACGGAGACCACTTCCCACCCTAGGGGGGAATACAGTGGAGACACCAACATGGTCTCACCAAATAGGGGAGAACTCATGGGAGATATGTGCGGAATGCCGCAAGGTGGATGTCCACCTGGGGGAGGTCATGGGTTGCCACGCGGGGAACCATCTCATGACGACATCTCAGACGGAACCACCCTAGTGGGGGGTTACTACGTGTGGGGCACTAGGTCCGGTTAGAGCTATATGTAATAACTCAGCTTGATACCCGGCCATAGGCAGCAGGGCTGCTCCGCCGAGCCCGCCGCCCTGAGTGCTTATTGATGGATGGACGGACTGCCTATTCTTCACCCTTGGGGAAAGAAGGGAGGCAGCCCATAGCGCACTGATCCACCTAAGAAGGGGAATGGCGCTATGCGCAGGCGTACGCCCCACGACTGCTGGTCTCACCTGTTGGCAAGACTCGAGCTGCCGACTCCCCACGGAGGTTGCAAGCCTCTGCGAGGTATAGCGTAGCCCAACCCGCAACTCTACAGATGTCTGCCAGAGAGGCGCACTAAGCCGATGCCCACGAGGAGGTCACACCCCGAGCGGAGTGTACCGTCACTCAAATGGGCACGGGCTAGGATCGGCACGCCGTAGTGACGGCGTGTGCGACCCAGCGCGACAACTCTCCTCGGAGACAGCACTCCCGTTGCTGACCTCCATAACAGACAAGAGCTGCTCAGGGCCTTGCAGCCCTCCATGTGGTTCGAGTAGAGGTGCAATGCGCTTACTGGACACCCTACGTACAGGTTGGGTCTTTCTCCCGGTGTGGGAGCGCCTGCAAGTTCACCACCTAGTCCCAAAGGGGGGCGGCGGAACTTTGGGCACGTAAGTCGGCCGGGGTCTCAGGATCACGTGAGAGTCACCGGGCCTGAATTTTGGCAATCGGTGGACACGGAATGCCTGCAGGTGCCTCACCCTCTGGATGGACTCGAGCCCCAGCAGGAGAGCCAACCCCCCTCGCAGAACGAGGAAGGGGCTCTCGGCAGGGCCCGAAAAAAGGTCCCAAGAGGGTACGGGGCGCGGACGAGGCCTTAGCCCCTCGCGCCCTAGAGGAACCTAATAATCAGGTCATGCCGCCCCAGAGGCTCACCAGCAACTGGTACGTGATAACCGTGACAGCGGGTACCCACGTTCCAATGTGGAAGGGGAGATTACTCCCCAGCCTCTCCTGCAATAGGACAGCACGTTCCTGAGCGAGCAATTCCGCGGGTCTTCTCCTCGAGAAGAGCACCAGGACGAGAAGGGGCGCCACTTAAAGGCATCCAGCCTTGTGGGCATGGCCCTTGCCTGAGTGACAGTCTCCACCACTGAGGGGGGTAGGTCATCCAGGAACTCCTCGTCCCATCCAGGAGCCAGACCCAGAGGTCCGGCTCGAATGCCACAACGTGTCCATCCCCTGCGAGTAGGCCCTTCGCCAGGGGATTTGGCCAGGGGGAGTTGTCGTCAGGAGTATTAGCTCCGCCGTCATGGAGACAGTGTTGAGTTCTCTACCAGGAAAAAGGGGAGCTCCGCGCCAGGGAGAGCTGCCCTCTTTTCTCCCGGCTGACCCGTTACTGACATGCCAGCCCCTCGACAGTGCCGAGGGAACTGTACATGAGAGTATGCGGTCAGTTGTCATGAACCACTCCTGGCGTCTGACAGACACCAGGACGCGCTTCTGCGCCTCCTGAACGGCACCCTTGCAAGGTGCTGCTCAAGGTATGCAGCGACCCCTGGTTTTGGGGATGATGAAGTGCAGCTGTAGAAGCCACTGGACATCTCGGCCGAGGGGACGGTTCGATCGCCTTCGCCAGAGGGGTGGCAGCCCCGGCCTGGAGCACGGGAACATCCCTGCCTCTGCTGAGGTAAGAGGATGCCCAAAGTCCGGCGGAGGTCTGGCGAA
The DNA here is from genome assembly GCF_947034865.1 of Barbatula barbatula. Lineage (NCBI taxonomy): Eukaryota > Metazoa > Chordata > Actinopteri > Cypriniformes > Nemacheilidae > Barbatula > Barbatula barbatula. Next base: position 4,490,462 of record NC_136773.1, read on the forward strand.
CTGGATCGAATGCCGAGACGGACCACACTCCCAGCCACCGTGATGGTTTGAAATGCTAACCAAGCACCCAGGGACCTCACGGGGGGGGGGCTGCGATCTGCTTCATCAACCCGCGGGGGTTGGTTCAATGACTAGCAGTGCTGGTCCCCCCGGGGGGGAACGACTCCGCTAAATCACCTGCCAGGCGATGGCGCAGCTCGACGCACCGTCGAAGCGAGAGTGCTGAGGGCTGCTTTATACTCGTCATTGCGTGCCACCACGACGCAACGTCGAATTGCCGAACACCATCTTCCAGAGGGTGAGAGCGGCTGCAAGTGGGACCCAGAGAGAGACCTCTCTTTGTGAGAAGGCGGGCACTAGGCCCCCGAAGGGGCCCAGAAGGTGTTTGGGACGTGGCAGGGACCGCCCCAGTCCGACCATCCAGCAACCAAGGCTGGGTCGGGCCCGATGGTTCAATCTCTCTAGGTGGTCCTTCTCTCGACGTCTTCCTCCGGGGGGCCACCTGCGGGGGCACCAGAACCGGAGTCAACGCTGGAGAAGGCCAGGGCTGCTGGGGGCAGACCATGTGCGGGACCTCGACGGCCGAAAGGCGGCCGGGTCACAGTAGGCCGGTCTGTTTCTACACTGTCAAAAGGCTGCTGGAGCAGTCCTTGACAGCGCCACCAATCAGCCGACCTTGCGAGAGGGGAGTCGGAAAGTGGCCTTTCTCGACATCGTCCCCCTGCGCAAGATTGGGTCCGAGGCATCTTTCCGGGCCACTGATGTGGACATCGTCCGACCCAGCCTGCGCTGCCACCGCGGTCCCCGGAGGGCCAGTCGGCGGCGGCACTACTTGGGTCGGTCTTACCCCGTGGGGCTCTCTTTAGCGCCCTGGCCTGCAGGATGGCCATGGCGTAAGAGTGGAGGCAGCTTGGCCCACGGCACTGCCAGCCTCAACACCAGGGATGTCGAGACCTTACATGCCGTGGACGGTGAGTCTAGGTCAAGCTCCCAAGGTGGCCGCCGTCTGTGGATACCCGCGACTGCATGCTCCACCCAGGGTGCATTGACATAGTCCCTAGCCGCCTCCCCGCCCCGAGGGAAGAGAGGGCGATAGAGCCAGCTAGACGAAAAGCGCGCCGAAGGGGACGCTCCAGGTCTTACTGAACTCCTTATGCAGCTCGGTAAAACTTGGCACTTGAGCCGGGCACGGCTTGGAGTCGCGCCCGGGCCCAATGTGCGAAGTACCCAGCCGCGAACACCAGGGCTGCGGCGCAGCGCAAACCGCCTCTCACGGCGGTCCGAGCGAGCATGGCTGACATCTTGACGTCTGCTCTCACCTGTGCTCGACCTCCGGAGGGAGGGAGCTTCAGGGAATCGGCAGAGTCTGACGCCAGCAGGTCGCGCTCCGATGTTGCAAGAGACACCTCATCTCCATGGCTCGTGTCTGAGCGCATGGCTGAGGAATAAGATGGCTTAGGACCATCCTTGGGGAACTGCTAAACAAGCGAGACGGGGCGCGAGCGGTCCGCGGGGCGCGAGCGGTCCGCGAGCCGCGGTTGACGGATTAACGCTCACGATAGTCCCCACATCACCCTCGCTGCTCGCCGCCGCTGACGGCAGGGCCGTAGCCGCTGCGGTCACAGAACGGGAAGCAAACGAGGTGGTGGCTTGCTCTTGACAGAACATAGCCACTGTAACGCAACGTCTGAATAGCCATGCGCCCGCAGTGACGCAACGTCTGCCTAGACATCCGCGCGCAGTGACGCAACGTCTGGATAGCCATCCGCGCGCAGTGACGCAACGTCTGACTAGCCATCCGCGCGCAGTGACGCAACGTCTGACTAGCCATCCGCGCGCAGTGACGCAACGTCTGAATAGCCATCCGCGCGCAGTGCGGGCAGGACGAATCCACGAGGCTGAAACAGTGGTCGGACCCCCGAACACTTGTGGCAACCACCGTGTCCGTCCCCGTCCTCGATGAGTGTACTGCACCCAAGAGATCAGCAGGCAATGCCACGCTGATGAAATTGCTCTTTTAGAAAAATACCTCAGGATCTGCCAGGACGCCCAGGGGAATCTCCGCTGCACCGCGTCGTAGAACGGCAATTCGAAGAATGTCATCAGATGCGAAGGCTCCGAAGAACAAAAGGTGAATGAATGAGCACGCCTGCTCCCCTTTTATACCCGGATATCCGGGGGCGGAGCCCGGCATGCAAATTTCATTCGCCAATTTCATTGGCCTTTTCAAAATAGTCAGAGATGATTGGTTCTCAAGGGCGAACCCCATCTGTCGGCTTCGACACAACGTCGAGAGACCGACAGAAAGGGAACTACTATTATCTGATCACACGACTCCTTGTTTATCTCCCCCAGGTTGCTGGTTGGTGATAGACGTTTAATATCAAAACAGGTATAATTAGCTTTCTTTGGTGTAAATGGACCTGCCCGTGAAAGGTTGGTTTTTGGTGGGAATATTGCTGCCAATGTGGTACAATTTTTTGGACTGGCCATCCGTGTCAATGCCAACACACACTCATAGCCCCATGTATCGTTTTGGTACAACAGGGCTGGTTCAATATATAAATGGGGTCTTGCATTAGCACATCCTACACAATCATCTAACCTCTGTTCTCTGGCTGTGGTAATTATCCATTCCAGCCACAAATTATTTTCCCCATATCCTGTGGCTCTCTCTATCATATCTTCTGGTTTTAACATGGTGTAATCTATTTCTACCACTCCATTCTTTTGTCCTACCGATAATGGCTAAGCTACTGTCCCATTTCTTTCCTCCTCAGGTGAACTGTCCACAACAATTTTTATTACTGCTTTTTAATCTGTTCCTGGGCTGTGCACCCCCATTATAAGGAAAAACTCCCCTGTATAATTGGCTGATCCCGGTCTGGTGGATATTGAAAGGGTGAGTGGATTTTGACTTGCACTGTAATCTCTTTGCATTTTGAAATCAAATTTTGCCGAGGTACGGGTCCAAAGGCTCGGTTCTTTCGGGGTCCAACCACCGGTATATGCTATTACCTTATTCCATGATGGACACCATTCACCCCTATAGGTTTGCCTAGACTGGTACGCCTTACAAACACTATCCATATTCCCGTCCATACATATATATATGTTGTACCCCCTCCATGAGCTATTTTTTTGGCGAATGAAAATTGGCGAATGAAATTTGCATGCCGGACTCCGCCCCCCGGATATCCGGGTATAAAAGGGAGCCGGCGTGCCGCATTCATTCACCTTTTGTTCTTAGGAGCCTTCGCATCCTGATGCTGACGACTTCGCAGATACTATCTACGTATTGCTGGTCTTACGACCTGGTGCAGCGGACTGTCCCTTTTCCTGTGACTTCCCCTGGGCATCTCGGCGACTTCCAAAGCGTCTCTCTAAAGAGCGAGCCCTTTTCAGGGCTTAGTGTTTCTTCAGCGCGGCATGTCCCGCTGTGCTCGTGGGTGCGGCGCACTCATCGTGGAAGGGGACGGACACGATGTCTGCCTCAGGTGTCTGGGACTCCAGCACGCTGAGGCAGCATTTGTGGATACATCTTGCCCGCACTGCGGGCGGATGGTGATTCAGACGTTGCGGTCACGGGTAGCTGTGTTCTTGCGAGAATCAGCCGCCACCTCGAGTGCTTCCCGTTCTGCGGCAGCAGCGGCATCAGCCCTGCCGTCCGCTTCGGCGAGCACCGAGGGTGATCGGGGAATTACCGTGAGCCTCAATCCGTCAGCCACCGGCTCGCGGACCGTTCAATGCGACCTGGAACGCCCCCTTTTCGAGCCGTGCACGTCAGACTAGCTCGGTCGCCCTGACTTCCCTCGATGACGGGGCAGCTAAGGGCTATGTCGACATCCCACAGGTGGAACGTGCAGTCGCGGTGCACCTGTGCCCGCAGACAGCTGCCACCTGGAGAGATCGAGCCCTTCCAAGGCTTGTAAGTTTTCGGCATCGCTGGTGTCGAAGGCTTACAACGCTGCGGGTCAAGCTGCCTCGGCTCTTCACGCCATGGCCATCCTGCAGGTCCATCAGGCCAAGGCGTTGAAGGAGTTGCACGAGGGAAAGTCCGACCCGGGGCTAATGCAGGAGCTCCGCACTGCCACTGACCTCGCTCTTCGGGCGACGAAGGTGACGGCGCGAGCCCTGGGTCGTACGATGTCCACACTGGTGGTCCAGGAGAGACACCTTTGGTTAAACCTTGCGCAGATGCGGGACGCTGAGAAGGTTCAACTCAGACTCCGGCTCCAGCGCCCCCTGCACAGGCGGCCTCCCGGAGAAGGACGTCGAAGAGGAGAGCACCATCCCGTCACCAACCTCCCCGGAAGCAGAAGCGTTCCTGACGGGGTGAACCCAGGGAGATCGAGTTCACCGGGCCCGACCCAAGCAACTACATCGCTGGAGGGTCGGATTGGGACGGTGCCTGCCCCGTCCCAGCAACACCAGCCGGGCCCTTTTCAGGGCCTGGTGCCCACATTCTCACGAAAAGAGCTGTCTCTCTCCCTGGGTCTTTTTCACAGCCGCTCTCACCCTCCGCAGGACGGTGCTCGGCAACCCCACGTTGTGTTTCGGCGAGACACACGGTTGGGTGTAACTCTCAGTGGCCACCAGCACCCTCAGTCAGACGGTGCGGTGTGCCGCGATATCGCCCGACAGGCACCTCGGCAGAGCCGCTCTCCTCCCCGGGGTCCCCCCCACGACGAGGGAGCCGTACTGCCAGCCATCGAACCACCCCCCACGGGGGCAATGAATCAGATCGAACCTCTGGTCCCCCTGTCTCGGTACCTGGGAGCCTGGTTGGCTCTTCCCAGACCAGCTCGGTGGCTAGAGCGAACGATCCGTCTCGGCTATGCGATTCAGTTCGCCAAGCGCCCACCCAAGTTTCGGGGCATCCTCTTCACCTCAGTGGGAGGGGTAGATGCTCCCGTGCTTCGGGCCGAGGTCGCTACCGTTCTGGCGAAGGGGGCGATCGAGCTCGTCCCTCTGGCCGAGATGTACTCCGGGTTTTACAGATTTCATTGTCCCCAAGAAAAGTGGCGGGCTGCGCCCCATCTTGGACCTGCGTACCCTGAACAAGCACCTACACAAGCTGCCGTTCAGGATGCTAACGCAGAAGCGCATTCTGACGTCCGTCAGGCGTCAGGATTGGTTCATGGCGATCGACCTGAAGGACGCATACTTCCATGTGTCCATCCTCCCTCGTCACCGGCCGTTCCTACGGTTCGCTTTCGAGGGACAGGCATATCAGTATCGCGTCCTCCCATTTGGTCTGTCCCTGTCTCCTCGAGTCTTTACGAAGGTCGTGGAGGCTGCCCTCACTCCCCTCAGGGAGCAGGGGGTGCGCATACTCAACTATCTCGACGACTGGCTCATCTTGGCGCACTCGCGAGATCTGTTGTGTACACACAGGGACCTGGTGCTCCGGCACCTAGACCATTTGGGGTTACAGGTCAACCGAGAGAAGAGAAAGCTCTCCCCTGTGCAGAGCATCCTCTTCCTCGGTATGGAACTCGACTCTGTCTCCATGACTGCACGTCTTTCTTCCGAGCGTGCCCAGTCGGTGCTGACCTGCCTGAGGAGCTTCAGGCAGCAGCCAGCGGTCCCACTGAAGCTTTTTCAGAGGCTCCTGGGACACATGGCGTCCTCGGCGGAGGTGGTCCCCCTCGGGATGATGCACATGAGACCGCTACAACACTGGCTACAGAGCATAGTTGCTTGGAGTGCGTGGCACACCGGCAACAGGCGCGTCACGATCACGCCCTTCTGCCGGCGCACCTTAACCCCATGGTCTTCAATGACCTTTCTGCGGACAGGGGTCCCTCTTGGGCAGGTTTTGAGGCACGTCGTGGTGACGACAGACGCCTCCCTGCAGGGTTGGGGTGCTGTGTGCAACGGGCACTCAGTGTCGGGTCTCTGGACAGGCCCCCGCCTGCGCTGGCATATCAATCGCCTAGAGTTGTTGGCGGTGCTGCTTGCACTGAGGAGGTTCCTTCCCCTCGTGCAGGACAAGCACGTGCTGGTCCGGTCGGACAGCACAACTGCCGTGGCATATATCAACCGACAGGGTGGTATTCGTTCACGGCAGCTTTCGCAACTCGCCCGACGCCTCCTCCTGTGGAGCCAGCAGGTGACGAAGTCTCTGTTAGCCACGCACATCCCGGGCGACCTGAACCAGACAGCCGATGCGCTCTCTCGTCAGTCGACGCCCCGCGGAGAGTGGCGGCTCCACCCCCGCGCAGTCCAGCTCATTTGGGTGCAGTTCGGGCAGGCACAGGTGGACCTGTTCGCCTCCCTGGACACCACCCATTGCCCGCTTTGGTACTCCCTGACCGAGGCCCCCCTCGGCACGGATGCCTTGGCGCACAGCTGGCCGCGGGACAAGCGGAAGTACGCCTTCCCCCCAGTGAGCCTCATTGCACACGTCTTGTGCAAGGTCAGGGAAGAGGAGCATCAAGTGCTACTAGTTGCGCCTTACTGGCCCAACCGGACTTGGTTCACGGAGCTAATGCTCCTGACGACAACTCCCCCCTGGCCGATTCCCCTGACGAAGGACCTTCTTTCTCAGGGGAAGGGCGCGTTGTGGCATCCGAGACCAGACCTCTGGAACCTCCATGTCTGGCTCCTGGACGGGACGAGGAGATCCTGAGTGGTCTACCCCCAGCGGTGGTGGAAACCATTGTTCAGGCTAGGGCCCCGGCCACGAGGCAGTTATACGCATTTAAGTGGCGCCTCTTCTCGTCCTGGCGTTCTTCTCGTGGAGAAGACCCACGGATATGCTCGATCGGGAGCGTGCTGTCCTTCCTGCAGTCGAGACTCGAGAACAATCTCTCCCCTTCCACGCTGAAAGTGTATGTAGCCGCAATTGCCGCTCATCACGAACCAGTTGGTGGGAAGTCTCTGGGACAGCACGACCTGGTCATTAGGTTCCTAAGGGGCGCGAGAAGGCTGAATCCGGCCCGTCCGCGCTCCGTTCCCTCTTGGGACCTCAATGTGGTCCTGGCGGGCCTCCAGAGGCCCCCCTTCGAGCCCCTCGGAGATGCTGCTCTTTCTCATCTCTCGATGAAGACGGCTCTCCTAGTGGCGCTCGCTTCCATCAAGAGGGTAGGGGACCTACAAGCATTTTCCGTCGCCACGGATTGCCTAGAGTTCGGGCCTGGTCAATCTCACGTTATCCTGAGACCCCGGCCTGGCTACGTGCCCAAAGTTCCCACCACTTTCTTGGGGACCAGGTGGTGAACCTGCAGGCGCTCCCTTCTGGGGAGGAAGACCCAACCCCTTCCGTGTTGTGTCCAGTGCGCGCGCTGCGCCGCTGCCTGGACCGCACGCAGAGCGTCTGGAGCTCTGAGCAGCTTGTTTGTCTGTTTTGGGAGGTCAGCACAAGGGGTGGGCTGTCTCCAAACAGAGGTTGGCGCACTGGATCGTGGACGCCATCAATGGCTTACCGATCACAGGATCTCCGGTGGTGTGGCACACTCCACCGGGGGTGTGGCCTCCTCGTGGGCACTGGCACAGGGCGCCCCTCTGGCAGACATATATAGAGCTGCGGGTTGGGCTACGCCCAGCACCTTCGCGAGGTTCTACAGCCTCCCCGTGGAACCGGTATCTGCCAGAGTCTTACGAGCACCGCCAGGTAAGTCCGGCAGCCGGTGGGCGTACGCCTGCGATAGCACTCCTCCATAGGTGAGACGTGGTGCTATCCAGCCTCCCCTCTTCCCCCCACGTGGGCGAAGAGTAGGCATTCAATCCATCACTAAGCACTCCTCGGCGGCGGGCTCGGCGGAGCAGCCCTGCCTCCCTTGGCCTGTTTCTGAGCTCTAGCAGTGACTCAAACACGGCCTAGTGCTCCACACGTAGTAACCCCCCCCACAGGGCGGTTCCGTCTGTTGTCTTCTCATGAATGGCTCTCAATCGATGGCCCATGACCTCTCCCAGGTGTACTTCACCTGCTCGCGACACCATCTCGTGTCTGCATGTCTCCCACGTGCTCTCCCCTATCTGGTGAGACCGTGTGTGAATCTCCACTAAAGCTCCTCCCTGCGGTAGGAAGTGGTCTCCGTAGCGCGTTCCCTCAGGGGGGAATGACGCTTCCCAGTGGCCTTACGGTGCCGGGCGGCTTCTCGCTGTTAAGAGAACTAGGTCGCCGTCCGTGACGGCCGGTGGAAGGGGCTCCCATCTTTTTTGAAAGCTCTGGACTCCTTCCCTTCCGCTGGAAGGTTGCAATTCATGCTAAGCGCTCACGTCTGACACGCCCAGGCCAGTCAGCGTCGCTTCGCGAGGAATTGTGACGCGGCACAGCGCTGTGGCGTTTTCCGAGGAACCCCATTCTGTCGACACAACGTCGAGAGACCGACAGAAAGTGAACGTCTCGGTTACGTATGTAACCTCCGTTCCCTGATGGAGGGAACGAGAAGTTGTGTCCTTCATGCCACAACGCTGGCCGCCCGCTGCAGCAGTCGGGGCAAGATCCTCAGGCTCCTCAGCACAAAAGGTGAATGAATGCGGCACGCCGGCTCCCTTTTATACCCGGATATCCGGGGGCGGAGTCCGGCATGCAAATTTCATTCGCCAATTTTCATTGGCCTGTTCAAGTCAGTCAGAGAAGGTAGGTTCTCAAGTCAAACCCCATTCTGTCGACACAACGTCTCGTTCCCTCCATCAGGGAACGGAGGTTACATACGTAACCGAGACGTTTATAGGTTACAGAGCAGTAGATTAGTTAATTCAGTTATTGAAGTTACAGTGCAATAGATGAGTAGATGCTGTTAATAGAATTTTAGTGCAGTAGATAGGTTAGTGCAGTTATGGAAGTGGTCCATTAGTGCAAATGAGCATTCAGAACTGAATATTAATACGTTTGATAGAAAATATCAAGACTTTTTTTTCATTGACCACGCATTAAGTACTGAAATATAAATATAAAAACTACCCAGCAACACAGATAAGCAGAACAAGACCACCAACGTAAAGTGGTCCGAGAGGGCTTTGAACCGACAAATGATTCAATCAACGATGAGAAATCCATCACAATAACCACCAGACTAACATCATCCACGAAAGCAAAGCAATACGCTATGTAATAAGCAGGATACATAGAATGGGATTGGTTGGCCTATATACAATTGCTGACCACGTTGTGTAACTTTAAATTACCAAAGAGAAAACTTAGTTTCTTCAGAAAGCAAGCAATGATTTGTTTAATGTTAACAAATACTATGAACTATGCGCACATAGTAAAATCCTGTAAAATGATCAGTGGTGAATTGGTCTGGTCTGGCTCAGCTCATCAGTGATTGGTTGAACAGTTGGCTTTGTAAATCAGTGGGAGGGGCTCATTATACAACAGACGGAACGCCGCAAATGACGCGCGCTCTGTGCAACCGAAACTGCGTTTTTTACGGCGTCATATGGCAAGACAGCGGCGCTAAAAGCGGCGTTTTTCCGGCACCTTAAAACGCCGTGACATACGCCGTTATGAAAGGCTTTTCGCACGTTTTTTACGGCGTTTGGAATCGAGACGCCGTATTTTGCGGCGCAATTACCGTTTAAAACGCCGTAAAAAACGGCGTTGAGATGTAAACGCGTTTAATCTATGCCGTAATTCTGACCCTGTTGTCTTTCCATAACAGATCACCGTGGCAACTAAAAGGTGTCGCGACTGCTTTTATACGGCACATCGGCGACGCTCCAACCGGCGACGGTTGGTGAGGATATTTACATTCACGTTTAACGTTGAGAACACGAGTCACACAGAGCGTTTTTAAAATTGTTTTGAAATTGTCATGAGATAACTTATTTTTGATAAACGCATGGCTTTTACCACAAGATGACCTCTACCACTAGAGGTCGTCATCACTTCTTCGATCGTTCCTAACAATTATTTATTAATAAAAATTAAAATCATATTTATTACAGTCTGTTGTTCATACAACGCTAATCAATATTCGGTTATGTGTATTTGTGTGGCACTTTTAGGAGTGTCATTCATCAATTCAGTAAGTACATTTAAACTCTTTTTATACTGGCTTTTACTTCTGTAAAGAAAATGAGAATCTGATTTGTCTTCTTCTTTCTATTGAACGTTTACACCCCTTCGCCAGTAGAGGGCGTTGTTTGATAACCGTGGACAGTTGTAAATGTTTCCTAATGGGTTTTAGCTGCTGAATGAATGAATTCGTCTCGGTTACGTCTGTAACCTCGGTTCCCTGATGGAGGGAACGAGACGTTGTGAGAGACTGACTGGGGTTTGATCTTGAGAACCTACCTTCTCCGAGATAATTAATTATAAAACGCCAATGGGCTTGGCGAATGGCACGCGCACGCCAGTCTCCGCCCCGTGCATACGGGTATAAAGGAAGATGGCGGCGGTCATTCACTCACCCTTTGTACTGAGGAACCTGAGAGGGCACTCCTGTTCACTGCAGTGATTCGGTGCAGCGTTGTGGCATGAAGTCACAACGTCTCGTTCCCTCCATCAGGGAACCGAGGTTACAGACGTAACCGAGACGTTCCCCTTCAGTCGGTCTCTCGGTCTCTCGACGTTGTGACCCTGACTGGGCTAGCGAGTCACAAGAGTGCTACCGCGAGACGTAATCTTCCGGTCATATAGTATTGGTCATACTGAGAAGCCTCTACTGACGGCCTCACGGACAGTGGCGTACGCCTCTAGTAGCGAGTAGCTGTCCAGAGCTAAACACTGGGGAAACACTGCTCTCCTCTTAGAAGAGTGTGTTACGGAGGCCACATCCTACCCGGAGGGGAGGTACATGTGGAGACATGACATGGTCTCCCCGGCGGGGAGAACAACATGCGGAAAGGTGTTAGCCCGAATAGGGGGACAATCCAGGTGGGATTACCACCGGCGGGGAGGTCACAGATTCACCAATCGGGAAATCCTGAGTGAGGAATTCAACACACGGGACGACCCAGAGGGGAGTCACTACGTATGGGGCACTAGTCCTAATACAGGGGTCTGCCTGAGCAGGGATGACTCCCCCTATAACGGACCTGGTTCTAACAGACGGCTCCGCTCAGTCTGTTACCAAGTGCAATGCTTAGTGATGGATGGAATGCCTATACTTCGCCCGAGAGGGGAAAGTAGGTAGGCTACAATAGCGCACTAGTCTCACCTGGTGAGGGGAGAAGGCGCTTTCGCAGGCGTACGCCCAAACCAGGAGCCCACCCTAAACGTTGGCGGCGTTTAAGGGCATGTGCTGCAACTGGTTCCACGTGGAGATTGTAAAATCTCGTGAAGGTACTGGGCGTAGCCCAACCCGCAGTTCTACAAATGTCTGCCAGAGAGGCGCCCTGTGCCAGTGCCCACGAGTGGAGTGGGCTCTCACTGCCAGCGGGCACGGCGATCCTGGGATTGGTACCCAGTGCGCCACCTCTGTTTGGAAACAGACCCCCCCGGGTGCCGTCTCCCAGAACAGACAAAGAGCTGCTCAGAGCTTCTGAGGCTCTGTGTGCGGTCCAGACCCAGGCGCAGCGCGCGTACTGGACACAACACATAAAAAGGTTGGGTCTTCCTCTCCGGAGGGGAGCGCCTGCAGATTCACCACCTGGTCCCGGAAGGGAGTAGTGGGAAGCTTGGGCACGTCGTCGGGATAGGATCTCAGGACCACGTGAGAATTACCGATCCCGAGTTCCAGGCACCTTTGGGACACAGAGAATGCCTGTAGGTCCCCCACCCTCTTGATGGAGGTGAGCGCCACAAAGAGTGCATCTTTCATCCAACTGAGGAAGATTGGCAATTCTTAGGGGCTCACCAGGGCCGTACCAAGGCCCTGTAAGACCACATTAGGGTCCCAAGAGGGTACGGAGCGCGGCCAAGGTGGACACACCCTTCTTGCGCTCCTGAGGAACCTGGTGACCAGGTTGTGCTGACGGGGATACTAACCTGCGGGTCAGCACTGATCCGATCAGGCAACTCCGCGGGTTCTCCTCCCGGGGAGAACACCAGGACAAATTGTCGCCACTTATAAGCGTATAACCGCCTAGTGGCGGGGGCTCTAGCCTGTAAGACAGTCTCCCGGACCGCTAACGGGCAAGCCCTCGTCCCGTCCAGGGGCCAGGCATGGAGGTTCCAGAGGCCTGCGTTGGGGTGCCACAACGTGCCCTTCCCCTGCAACGGAAGGTCCTTCGTCAGGGTAATGGGCCAGGGGGGGCCGTCGTCAGATCTACCAGATCCGAGAGCCAGGTCTGGTTGGGCCAGTATGGCACCACTCACCAGAACCTGATGCCCCTTTTCCCTGACCTTGCACAGGACCTGTGCAAGGAGGCTCACTGGGGGGAAGGCGTACTTCCGCTTGTCCCGCGGCCAGCTGTGTGCTAGGACATCCGTGCCGAGGGGACCCTCGGTCTGGGAATACCATAGCGGGTAATGGGTGGAGTCCGGGGAGGCAACAGGTCCACCTGTGCCTGCCGAACCGCTTCCCACATGAGCCAGGCTGCACGGGGATGGAGTCGCCACTCTCCGCGGGGAGTACAATGTCGAGAGAGCGCATCGACTATCTGGTTCAGGTTGCCCGGAAGAAACGTGGCCCGCAGGGATTTCACCTGCTGACTCCAAAGGAGGAGGCGTCGGGCGAGTTGTGATAACTGCGGTGAGTGTATGCTGCCTTTCGATTGATGTACGCCACGGCAGTCGTGCTGTCCAACTGGACTAGCAGGTGTTTTTCCTGCACGAGGGGCTAGAGCCTCCTCAGTGCCAGAAGGACTGCCAACAACTCTAGGCAGTTGATATGCCAACGCAGTCGGGGACCCGTCCACCGACCCGATACTGCGTGCCCAATTGCACACCGCACCCCACCCTTGCAGGGAGGCGTCTGTCGTTACCACGACACGCCTCAAACCTGTCCGAGCGGAACCCCCGCTCGGAGAAAAGGTCAAGTCTGGGGGTAAGAGAGTGCGAAGGCACTGAGGCGTTACCGTAATCCGCCTGGTGCCGGCGTGCAACGCCGTCCAGGGAACCCGACTCTCTAGTCAGTGCTGAAGCGGCCGCATGTGCATCAACCCGAGAGGGATTACCCCCGTCGAGGACATGTGCCCCAGGAGTCTCTGAAAATTCTTCAGCGGCGTCGAGGGATTCTGACTGATCAACCTCAGACAGCGCAGCACTGACTGTGCACGCTCGTTGGTGAGACGTGCTGACATACGGAGAGAGTCTAGTTCCATACCGAGGTAAGAGGTGCTCTGCGCGGGGGAGAGCTTGCTCTTCTCCTGGTTGACCCGGATGCCTAGACGGTCTAGGTGCCGAAGCACAAGGTCCCTGTGCGTGCACAACACATCTCGCGAGTGTGCCAAGATAAGCCAGTCGTCGAGATAGTTTAGCACTCGCACGCCTTGCTCCCTGACAGGAGCTAAGGCAGCCTCCACTAGTTTGGAAAAAACACGTGGAGACAGGGCCAGACCGAATGGCAGGACCCTGTACTGATACGCCCTTCCCTCGAACGCGAACCGTAGGAACGGCCGGTGTCGGGGGAGAATAGAGACGTGAAAGTACGCGTCCTTCAGGTCGATCGCCACGAACCAATCCTGGTGACGTACCGAGCCCAGGATGCGCCTCTGCGTCAGCATTCTGAACTGCAGCTTGTGCAGGTGCTTGTTCAGGCGCCGCAGATCCAAAATGGGCCGCAGCCCCCCGCCCTTTTTGGGCATGATGAAGTACTGGCTGTAAAACCCGGACGACATCTCGGTTATAGGGACGGGTTCGACCGCACCCTTCGCCAGAAGGGCGGCGACCTCCTGCCAAAGTACGGAAGCATTCTCTCCTCGCCCCGAGGTGTACAGAATGCCCCGAAACTTGGGGGGGTGCCTGGCGAATTGGATCGAGTAATCGAGACAGACTGTCCTCTCTATCCAGTGTGACGGGCTGGTGCGCTACCAAGCGCCCAAGAACCGCGACAACGGGACCAGAGGGACAATCTGCTTTACCGTGCCGGGGGAGGCTGGTTCGGTGGCTGACAGTACGGTCACCTCGCACAGGGGGGACCCCCCGGGAGGTTGACGGCTCTGTATGTTTACCTGCTTCAGGCGGCCTGACGCAATGTCCGGGGGAGATTGCGGTCGGCGGCCCGATCCATCCAATACACCGTCTGGACGAGAGTGTTGTGGAGGAAAACCCAGGGGAGATTTGTCTCTTTGTGAGTATGTGGGCGCCGGACCCTGAAAAGGGCCCAGACTCGATGGAACGCGGCAGGCAGCGTCCTTCTCCGATCCGGCGTTGGAAAGGCCGGGATTCGGGCCCAGTAAAATCTCCCCCTGGTTCGTCCCGTCAGGGCTGCTTAAAGGACCTCTTGGCGGGCTGCTGACGGGGAACAGATGCCCTCTTCCGCGGGGGCTACGTCTCTGGTGGGTCGTCCTCTGGGAGGTTCCTCAACCGGAGGGCCGCCGTGGCAGGGCAGGGCTGCTGGGAACCAGGCTGTGCCCGAGACCATGCCGACCTGTTGGCGGGCACGTTGCGGCGTGGTAGGATCTGTTCGATCGCCTCAGTCTGCTTCCAGACCGCGGAGAACTGCCGTCCTCCACGGTATCACCAAGCAGCCCTGCTTGCACCAAGCAGCCCTGCGCTCGAAAGAACGTAGCCAACCGTGACTGCAACACCCTGATTGCTATGTCAGCACACACGCGACATTGCATCAGTGAAACCTGCCTCAGCATGCTTGAGCCCCAAGCAAGTGACACAGGAATCATGGCCGTCAGACTGAGTGCGACAGGATGAGTCTGTCGCACCCAAGGATACAGCTACGAGACATGCTCGTAGCCGGAGGGACTTACCTCTTAAGGTCTGTAGCCTTCTGCCTAAACGCCCAGGGGAAGTCCACCGAAAGGAGAAGTCCGCTGCTCCGCGTCATAAATCCAGCAGGTTAAAAGTTTTCTCGAAGTCGAGTATCGCGTGTAGCATCAGCAAACACACAGGTTCCGAAGAACAAAGGATGGGTGAATGACCGCCGCCATCTTCCTTTATACCCGTATGCACGGGGTGGACACTGGCGTGCGTGTGCCATTCGCCAAGCCCATTGGCGTTTTATAATTAATTATCTCGGAGAAGGTAGGTTCTCAAGATCAAACCCCAGTCAGTCTCTCACAACGTCGAGAGACCGACTGAAGGGGAAACAATGATATTTATAAACGAGTAGTCACAGAATGACATTTCCAGACCTACTTCATTAATTATGCAAAACAACAGCCAATGGCGGTTCTCCAACTGCATTCAAAGCAATATTTGAATCGGTCATTCACAGATTGTTGGCATCCAAATAAAGAGCTTTTGCTTATATCGTGTCGTCATTCTTTTCACCACCTAATCAATGAAATCAACGGGACTTCATGTACACATTTGAAAAAGCAAACTCTCTGTTCGATGTGGAACGGGGCTTTCAGGGCATCTAGTGTAAGGAAAACAACGTTGCATGATATTACCAATCCTGTTTCGGAGCTACAGTATATACTTGTTTATGCTCTTTCGCAAATGCAACGCTTGGGGGGTGATGTGAAATTGTCATGAGATAACTTCTTTTTGATAAACGCATGGCTTTTACCACAAGATGACCTCTACCACTAGAGGTCGTCATCACTTCTTCGATCGTTCCTAACAATTATTTATTAATAAAAATTAAAATCATATTTATTACAGTCTCTTATTCATATTTATTACAGTCTGTTGTTCATACAACGCTAATCAATATTCGGTTATGTGTGTTTGTGTGGCACTTTTAGGAGTGTCATTCATCAATTCAGTAAGTACTTTTAAACTCTTTTTATACTGGCTTTTACTTCTGTAAAGAAAATGAGAATCTGATTTGTCTTCTCCTTTCAATTGAACGTTTGCACCCCTTCGCCAGTAGAGGGCGTTGTTTGATAACCGTTGACAGTTGTAAAGGTTTCCTAATGGGTTTTAGCTGCTGAATGAATTAATTCTTTAGGTTCGAGCACACAGGCTGATCTCAGACCACAGTTTCTTAGGGAGTGCCTTAAAGAAAGGTTTATTCTGCATACTCACTTTGCCATCCAACTCTTGAAGTAACTTTCTTGAACTAATATACATACATATGTATATATATATATATATATATTTAGCCTGTATATCGTGTACATATTGAACAAGATATTATTATGAAGGGATTGAGGGATTTAAGCAATAGTAACTCCAAAAATAAAGCTAGATAACACAATAAAACACAACAAAAACGTGATAACGTAATAAAAAACATGCCTTTAGAAATGTTTTATGAACGGAGTTATCTCATTTTGGAACCAAAGTCTTCATATAGGCTACTTTATAATGGCACTGATTGATGCAAGTAAACAGGCATGAAGCAAGGCACGAGAAGAAAATAAATGAAGTAGCAATACAAATAAGTGATGTGTTTTGAAGAAGAGAGAAAAAATCATGAAATGAGAAGGAAATGTTATTGGCAGGGGTCTACTCCTCAATCCTCATGAAGTCAACCTGATTCTCTTATTTCTAAAAGTAACATTAATATTTCAGCCAGTGATAGTAAAAAAGCGAGAGAAATCACCTTTAAATGAATTCACAGGTTTTACACAGGTCTAAATGCTTTCTCAAAAGACTTAAGAATGGCATTGATACCCTCTGTTCTTTCTGTTCAGAAAAACCTGAGTCCACTTTACATTTATTTTGGAACTGCTCTTTCACAGTTACATTTTGGTGTGACATTTGTGATTTTATCAATTGTTATGTAAATCCTAATGTTGATTTTAGGAGCACTTCCGGTGGGACGGGTTCACTTCCTGCCGTCGGTGTGGTGTCGCATATGCAGGTCATCTCTTCTGATGCACATGGATGTGTACACAAGTAAAGCTCTCACATTAACGTGTGTCTCTTGTAGACGTACAAAAGAAACAAAAGCTGATGCTCGCCGACGGCATCAGCCCGTTGTCCGAGCGCAGAGACCCAGCGCGCCCTGACGAGCGACTCTAGTAGCATGTTGGCTTGGGCAAGGCGATAGATCACCGTGGCAACCAGCTGGTGTCGCGACTGCTTTTATACGGCATACTGGCGACGCTCCAACCGACGACGGTTGGTGATGAAATTTACATTCACGTTTAACGTTGAGAACACGAGTCAGACAGAGCGTTTTTATTGTACACACTTTTGTTGAAAACGGAACTCGAAACACAATGATATTTATAAACGAGTAGTCACAGAATGACATTTCCAGACCTAGCTCATTAATTATGCAAAACAACAGCCAATGGCGGTGCTCCAAGAAATATTTGAATCGGTCATTGTGGGGATTTTAATGTGTTTTAGAAGTGCTATTACATTTAATATGTTTCATATGCATTATTACTTTTATTCATTTATATGTTTCCTATGCAGTATTATTCTATATGCATCATTACTTTTAGAAGTGTTTAATTATTCTATTACTTGCGTACAATAACCCTTAACCTTAAATAATGTGTTGGAGTTAACCAT
Source organism: Barbatula barbatula (assembly GCF_947034865.1). NCBI lineage: Eukaryota > Metazoa > Chordata > Actinopteri > Cypriniformes > Nemacheilidae > Barbatula > Barbatula barbatula. The sequence goes on from NC_136773.1 coordinate 4,507,893, forward strand.
GAAAAGTTAAGGGCTGATACTGTGTACTTGAAAGAGGAAGTGTGGGTGTCAAAAGGGGAAGTTGCAGGAGACAGCTGAGGTCTCAGAATATATGCATGCAACTGAAACGCCAAAAAAGGAGAAAATGTACACACACACATATTCCATTGTCTGACCTTTTAAACTATGTTGTTGCTGGGTAGAATTGGGCTGTGTAGGTTGTCATTTAATGTTTTGCAGACATTCTGAGAACGATGGGGTGAGAGCTGATTGGACTAATACCAGGCAACACGTCACCGGTCCACAGAGAAGATAGACGGCGTGAAATAACTATAAATATGATGCGGAACTGTTTTCCGGGGTTGTTTTCTGTAAAGACACTTTGTCTAAGGCAACCCAACGGCTGTTGTATTTTTTGAATCTTCTGATCAATAAAACTTCAAGATTTACTTTGACTGGCCTCCCTCCAATTTTGAACACGCAGGGACACATTTAGAATGTCCTACATCATTCACAGATTGTTTGCCTCCAAATAAAGAGCTTTTGCTTATATCGTGTCGTCATTCTTTTCACCACCTAATCAATGAAATCAACGGGACTTGATGTACACATTTGTAAAAGCAAACTCTCTGTTCGATGTGAAACGGGGCTTTTAGGACATCTAGTGTAAGGAAAACAACGTTGCATGATATTACCAATCCTGTTTCGGAGCTACAGTATATACTCGTTTATGCTCTTTCGCAAATGCAACGCTTGGGGGGTGATGTGAAATTGTCATGAGATATCTTCTTTTTGATAAACGCATGGCTTTTACCACAAGATGACCTCTACCACTAGACGTCGTCATCACTTCTTCGATCGTTCCTAACAATTATTTATTAATAAAAATTAAAATCATATTTATTACAGTCTCTTAATCATATTTATTACAGTCTGTTGTTCATACAACGCTAATCAATATTCGGTTATGTGTGTTTGTGTGGCACTTTTAGGAGTGTCATTCATCAATTCAGTAAGTACTTTTAAACTCTTTTTATACTGGCTTTTACTTCTGTAAAGAAAATGAGAATCTGATTTGTCTTCTCCTTTCAATTGAACGTTTGCACCCCTTCGCCAGTAGAGGGCGTTGTTTGATAACCGTTGACAGTTGTAAAGGTTTCCTAATGGGTTTTAGCTGCTGAATGAATTAATTCTTTAGGTTCGAGCACACAGGCTGATCTCAGACCACAGTTTCTTAGGGAGTGCCTTAAAGAAAGATTTATTCTGCATACTCACTTTGCCATCCAACTCTTGAAGTAACTTTCTTGAACTAATATACATACATATGTATATATATATATATTTAGCCTGTATATCGTGTACATATTGAACAAGATATTATTATGAAGGGATTGAGGGATTTAAGCAATAGTAACTCCAAAAATAAAGCTAGATAACACAATAAAACACAACAAAAACGTGATAACGTAATAAAAAACATGCCTTTAGAAATGTTTTATGAACGGAGTTATCTCATTTTGGAACCAAAGTCTTCATATAGGCTACTTTATAATGGCACTGATTGCTGCAAGTAAACAGGCATGAAGCAAGGCACGAGAAGAAAATAAATGAAGTAGCAATACAAATAAGTGATGTGTTTTGAAGAAGAGTGAAAAAATCATGAAATGAGAAGGAAATGTTATTGGCAGGGGTCTACTCCTCAATCCTCATGAAGTCAACCTGATTCTCTTATTTCTAAAAGTAACATTAATATTTCAGCCAGTGATAGTAAAAAAGCGAGAGAAATCACCTTTAAATGAATTCACAGGTTTTACACAGGTCTAAATGCTTTCTCAAAAGACTTAAGAATGGCATTGATACCCTCTGTTCTTTCTGTTCAGAAAAACCTGAGTCCACTTTACATTTATTTTGGAACTGCTCTTTCACAGTTACATTTTGGTGTGACATTTGTGATTTTATCAATTGTTATGTAAATCCTAATGTTGATTTTAGGAGCACTTCCGGTGGGACGGGTTCACTTCCTGCCGTCGGTGTTTGTTTATTTGTTTATTTAAAAGGATCCCCATTAGCTGACGCCGAAACGACAGCTAGTCTTCCTGGGGTCCAAACAATACATACAAAACCCAGTAATTACAGTCACAATTGCTGATAAAAATATCATATATAATTACACATAAAAGAACAAAATGAAGTAACAATACAAGAAGTACTGATTAAAATAAAAATAATGCAAAACGACATAGCACATAATACAGCCTCACATAACCAATCCAGACGATGTTATTATGTTAAAACAAATACGTTCTTAGTCTTTTTTTGAAAGCAGTTTTTCCCTTAATTTCCCGAACCCCAACTGGAAGATTGTTCCAAAACACAATTGACCTATAAAACACGGTCCTCTTCATAGAGTCAGATTTTGGTAGGGGTAAAGAAATCTGTCGACTATTCGCCCCTCTTGTGCAATGAGAATTCATATCTGAATAGTAAATTAAATTGTCATAAAAAAAATTAGGAATCCGAGTGTTAATAATTCTATGAAAATATACTAACATATTAGCGGATAGTCTGTGCTTGACCAGCGGCCAAGCCAGACTTTCATGCATCTCAGCGACAATAGTTCTCGGAGAACAACCAAGAACCAGTCTTGCAGCCTTATTTTGAGCCACTTGTAATTTTTTTAAATGACTGCTTGATGCAGCAGACCATACAACAGAACAGTAATCTAAATGACACAAAACCAATGTACAAACAACACGACTAAACGACCGTGAATTTAGAAATTGTGCACATTTCCGCGTTACTGCAACTGTCTGCCCATTTTAGAAACAACTTTGTTGATGTGGTCAGACCATGACCATGTAGAATCAAGCCAAAGTCCAAGAAGCTTCACCTTTTTTACTTGCTGTACATTTTGACCATTTACTTGTATATTCATTTTAGGATTATCAGATAATCTATACTTAGAACCAAATATTATACTAGTAGTTTTTAAAATATTAAGGACAAGTTTATTTGTTTTAATCCAGTTATGCAATTTGCTAATCTCACAAGACAGAACCTGATTAAGCTCTGAACATGTAGAGGCTGCATAATAAAGAGTAGAATCATCCGCAAACATAGTCAATTTAGCCTTACTGAGTAAATACGGCATATCATTAGTGAAAATTGAAAATAACAAAGGTCCGAGGCAACTTCCTTGAAAAACGCCACAATCCAGGGACTTGCTAGAAGATAATGCACCGTTAAAATAAACTCTTTGCGACCTCTCCGACAAATAGCTCTTAAACCACTTGATAGATGAGGAAGTAAAACCATAACTAATAAGTTTGGAAATCAAAATTTCATGGTCAATCACATCAAAGGCAGCACTGAAGTCTAGTAGTAGTGTACCCACTAGCATTGAGTTATCAATCGATGTTAGCCAGCTATCCGACATTTGTGTCATTGCAGTGCAGGTGGAATGACCATTCCTATAAGCATGCTGAGAATTTGTAGTCAAATCATTGTTAGCAAAGTAACCTTGTACTTGCTCAGATACCATCTTTTCTAGTAATTTACTTAGAATAGGTAAAATGCTAATAGGCCTACTATTTGGACCACAGAAAGTTGATTTTGTGTCTTTGGGTAAGGGGATTATCTTACTCTCCTTCCAAAGTTTTGGACACACACCACTAATCAGACATCTGTTAAAAATGTGACAAATTGGTTTAGAAATATGTCCAGCTGATAACTTCAACAGCCGACTATCCAAGTTGTCTGTACCAGCAGACCCACCGACAGTCAAAGATCTCAGCAACTTTTCCACCTGCACAACATTAACCTGATGAAATTCAAAACTACACAGTTTATCTTTCATAATACATCGTTCAATTAGCTCATTTGAGTTGGAATCAACAGTGCATTTGATTGTCTCTCTAAGTTTAGAAACCTTATTAACAAAATAGTCATTAAAATAATTTGCAATCTGTATTGGCTTAGTCAAATAAACTCCATTCAATTCAACAAAAGAAGTACAAGTAGATTTTTTCCCCATGATTTCATTGAGTACGTTCCACATTCTCTTGCTATCTGTACCACTGTCGTCAATTCTCTTCTGAAAATATTTTTTCTTTTTCGCTCTGTTCTCCTTGGTCACCTGATTCCTTAGAGTACAATAAAATTTTCTGTCCTCAAAGGAGTCAGAAAGAACCGCAACCTTTTTAGCCTCTTCCCTTTGAGCCATTAAGCTCCTTAACTCAGTATCAACCCAAGGAGCACTTTTGGCTTTAACTGTGAATTTCTTTAGTGGGGCATGATAGTTAACAACTCTCATAAAACAATCCATAAATAAATTAAGGGATACATCCACATCATCAATGTCACTTATCAAATTCCATTTAATCTTATCCAAGTCATTTAGATAACACTCCTCATTAAATACCCTATAAGATCTATTCATAATAATTTTAGGACAGGCTCTAGGTAGCTTAGTTCTCCTGGAGACAGCAATACAGTTGTGATCACTAAAGCCAACTGTTACAGAAATAGGCGTTGAGCACATATCAGGATTAGTAGTGTATATGTGATCAATACATTTTGATGTTAAAGATCCTGTATTATTACTAGAAACTCTTGTTGGTTGATCTATTAATTGAGATAAACCACAGGTGTCTGTCATGGTTTTAATCTTATTCTTCAGAGGACAAGTATCAGACAGCCAATCAATATTTAGATCACCCAGCCAGTATAACTCTCTGTTTTCTTCAGTCACCTTATCTAGCATATTACATAAACCATTTACATACTCTATCCTGGCACTAGGTGGCCTATAACAACACCCAAGAATAATTGGTTTTAGATGTGGAAGATGTACCTGTAACCATAACACTTCAACATCAACAACCATTAAGTCATGTCTCATTTTAACAGGGAAATGATCCCGTATATAGATGGCAACACCACCTCCAAACCTGTTTCGATCATTTCTATAAATAGAAAACCCCCCTATATCAACATCTGAATTGTCTATGAAGTGATCCAGATGAGTTTCGGAAATCATTAGTATGTCTATTTTGTTTAGTTGCAAAAATAAAGACAAGTCTTGAATTTTGTTCCTTAGACTACATATATTAATATGTGCGAGTATTAAACCTTTAGGTAGTTTATTTATACTGGTCATCTTAGTTGAAAGTAAATAAGTCCTATATTATAATCTGGTTGAATATCTTGTACCCTAGGTTAGTTTATCTACATCAAATAGGCTACGTACATATACGTCCTGCACACAAACACACACACATGTAAACAACCATATTTAAAATTGAGCTTAAAGCTCATTAGGCCGATAACTGACTTTGTCCGTTCCTTGGGGTAATGATCAGTTTATCATACTTCAAACTCGCTTTATCCCCTCTCTCTCTGGCAGCTTTCACCTTCGGCCACAACTCTTTCCTCCTCAGTTGCACAGCTTCCGAGAAATCTTCGTTAATGTAGATCTTAGTGCCCTTTAATTTCTTGGCAGAAGAAAGAATCAGCTCTCTATCTTTAATGCGAAGAAGTTTAACAACGATTTTCCTTGGCCATTCCCTCTCCTGAAACTGACCAAGTCTCTGGGCACGCTCAATGTCCATATTTATTCCATCTAAGCCCAAGTTTTTTGAAAACATTTCTCGCACCTTTTTCTCTGATTCACACCAATTCTCTCCTTTCTCGTCAGCAATGCCATCGATTACAATATTTGTTCTCCTGCTCTGGTTTTCAATGTACTCAAGCTTGTTAAACATTGCATCCAATTCCTGCTTGGAGGTAGTGATGTTTGTCTCAAATGCCCTTATCTTTGACTCGATCTCCTTGCATCCCATCTTCTCTTCTTCAAACTTTGATTGGGTAAATTCCAAGCTGGTCTTCAGCTCCTGTACTTCTCTGATAACACCATCCAATCTTTTGTTAGTTCCATCCATGATCAGCTGAATGAAACATTTGAAGTTCTCTTGCTGCTGCAATAACATATCTTTATAGATCCCTCTCTGCTGCTCCATTAACTGAGAGAGTACACTCATTGTGACAACAGCATCCTCCTCACTAGGAGATGTTTTAGCATTTTTAGGAGGCATGATGTGTCTTACCAGGATGTACCGGGAGTTGATGAAAGTTGCATATATTGATGGTGACAGATCTGTTTGTCCAGTCCTGGTAGGCCCAAAAGCCCAACCACTTGGGCTACAGCACAAGCTCAGCAGATAGTGGAAATATTGTCCCCAATTCTGAGACGCAATTTAAATAAAATGCCACTTGTGTCAATTAACCACTGAATTTGAGAATATCAGAAAGGATTCAGTAGATTTTTGTTAGATTCTAAGAGACCAGGTTCTCAGAGAAAACTCATGGCAGCCATCTTGAATACCTGTGTGTGGTGTCGCATATGCAGGTCATCTCTTCTGATGCACATGGATGTGTACACAAGTAAAGCTCTCACATTAACGTGTGTCTCTTGTAGACGTACAAAAGAAACAAAAGCTGATGCTCGCCGACGGCATCAGCCCGTTGTCCGAGCGCAGAGACCCAGCGCGCCCTGACGAGCGACTCTAGTAGCATGTTGGCTTGGGCAAGGCGATAGATCACCGTGGCAACCAGCTGGTGTCGCGACTGCTTTTATACGGCATACTGGCGACGCTCCAACCGACGACGGTTGGTGATGAAATTTACATTCACGTTTAACGTTGAGAACACGAGTCAGACAGAGCGTTTTTATTGTACACAGTTTTGTTGAAAACGGAACTCGAAACACAATGATATTTATAAACGAGTAGTCACAGAATGACATTTCCAGACCTAGCTCATTAATTATGCAAAACAACAGCCAATGGCGGTGCTCCAAGCAATATTTGAATCGGTCATTCACAGATTGTTTGCCTCCAAATAAAGAGCTTTTGCTTATATCGTGTCGTCATTCTTTTCACCACCTAATCAATCAAAACAACGGGACTTGATGTACACATTTGAAAAAGCAAACTCTCTGTTCGATGTGGAACGGGGCTTTTAGGACATCTAGTGTAAGGAAAACAACGTTGCATGATATTACCAATCCTGTTTCGGAGCTACAGTATATACTCGTTTATGCTCTTTCGCAAATGCAACGCTTGGGGGGTGATGTGAAATTGTCATGAGATATCTTCTTTTTGATAAACGCATGGCTTTTACCACAAGATGACCTCTACCACTAGACGTCGTCATCACTTCTTCGATCGTTCCTAACAATTATTTATTAATAAAAATTAAAATCATATTTATTACAGTCTCTTATTCATATTTATTACAGTCTGTTGTTCATACAACGCTAATCAATATTCGGTTATGTGTGTTTGTGTGGCACTTTTAGGAGTGTCATTCATCAATTCAGTAAGTACTTTTAAACTCTTTTTATACTGGCTTTTACTTCTGTAAAGAAAATGAGAATCTGATTTGTCTTCTCCTTTCAATTGAACGTTTGCACCCCTTCGCCAGTAGAGGGCGTTGTTTGATAACCGTTGACAGTTGTAAAGGTTTCCTAATGGGTTTTAGCTGCTGAATGAATTAATTCTTTAGGTTCGAGCACACAGGCTGATCTCAGACCACAGTTTCTTAGGGAGTGCCTTAAAGAAAGATTTATTCTGCATACTCACTTTGCCATCCAACTCTTGAAGTAACTTTCTTGAACTAATATACATACATATGTATATATATATATATATATATATTTAGCCTGTATATCGTGTACATATTGAACAAGATATTATTATGAAGGGATTGAGGGATTTAAGCAATAGTAACTCCAAAAATAAAGCTAGATAACACAATAAAACACAACAAAAACGTGATAACGTAATAAAAAACATGCCTTTAGAAATGTTTTATGAACGGAGTTATCTCATTTTGGAACCAAAGTCTTCATTAGGCTACTTTATAATGGCACTGATTGATGCAAGTAAACAGGCATGAAGCAAGGCACGAGAAGAAAATAAATGAAGTAGCAATACAAACAAGTGATGTGTTTTGAAGAAGAGAGAAAAAATCATGAAATGAGAAGGAAATGTTATTGGCAGGGGTCTACTCCTCAATCCTCATGAAGTCAACCAGATGCTCTTATTTGTAAAAGTAACGTTAATATTTCAGCCAGTGATAGTAAAAAAGCGAGAGAAATCACCTTTAAATGAATTCACAGGTTTTACACAGGTCTAAATGCTTTCTCAAAAGACTTAAGAATGGCATTGATACCCTCTGTTCTTTCTGTTCAGAAAAACCTGAGTCCACTTTACATTTATTTTGGAACTGCTCTTTCACAGTTACATTTTGGTGTGACATTTGTGATTTTATCAATTGTTATGTAAATCCTAATGTTGATTTTACATACATTAAATGTAATTTTTGGTTTTCATGAATGTGAAAAGAAAAGTGATATTTATTTTATAAACCTTATTTTTCTGTTAGCTAAATTTCACATTCACAAATCTAAATTGTCTAAATGCACTCCTCTTTTTTTGAGGTTTAAATGCGAGTTGAAAATGTACTTTGAGTAGCCTGTTGAGTTCTCTAAAAACTTAAAAGCTACAAGAACAGTGACTGTGTTTAAGGACTTTGCACCTAATCTGGATTGGAAGACTGAAGGAATTTAGTCTGGACTGAGGGAATCTGGAGCTTGTATTGACAATGATAATGGTTGTTGTAAATGTTTGTTTTTTGTTATCTTCTACAAGCATTTAATTAAAAAAAAATATATATATATAAATATATTTCAGGCAGGGATTCGAGCACTTCCGGTGGGACGGGTTCACTTCCTGCGGTTGGTGTAGCGTCGCATATGCAGGTCATTTCTTCTGATGCACATGGATGTGTAGTAAAGCTCTCACATTAACGTGTGTCTCTTGTAGACGTACAAAAGAAACAAAAGCCGATGCTCGCCGACGGCATCAGCCCGTTGTCCGAGCGCAGAGACCCAGCGCGCCCTGACGAGCGACTCTAGTAGCATGTTGGCTTGGGCCAAGGCGATAGATCACCGTGGCAACTTGCTGGTGTCGCGACTGATTTTATACGGCATATCGGCGACGCTCCAACCGACGACGGTTGGTGAGGAAATTTACATTCACGTTTAACGTTAAGAACACGAGTCAGACAGAGCGTTTTTATTGTACACACTTTTGTTGAAAACGGAACTCGAAACACAATGATATTTATAAACGAGTAGTCACAGAATGACATTTCCAGACCTAGCTCATTAATTATGCAAAACAACAGCCAATGGCGGTTCTCCAAGCAATATTTGAATCGGTCATTCACAGATTGTTAGCCTCCAAATAAAGAGCTTTTGCTTATATCGTGTCGTCATTCTTTTCACCACCTAATCAATGAAATCAACGGGACTTGATGTACACATTTGTAAAAGCAAACTCTCTGTTCGATGTGAAACGGGGCTTTTAGGACATCTAGTGTAAGGAAAACAACGTTGCATGATATTACCAATCCTGTTTCGGAGCTACAGTATATACTCGTTTATGCTCTTTCGCAAATGCAACGCTTGGGGGGTGATGTGAAATTGTCATGAGATATCTTCTTTTTGATAAACGCATGGCTTTTACCACAAGATGACCTCTACCACTAGACGTCGTCATCACTTCTTCGATCGTTCCTAACAATTATTTATTAATAAAAATTAAAATCATATTTATTACAGTCTCTTAATCATATTTATTACAGTCTGTTGTTCATACAACGCTAATCAATATTCGGTTATGTGTGTTTGTGTGGCACTTTTAGGAGTGTCATTCATCAATTCAGTAAGTACATTTAAACTCTTTTTATACTGGCTTTTACTTCTGTAAAGAAAATGAGAATCTGATTTGTCTTCTCCTTTCAATTGAACGTTTGCACCCCTTCGCCAGTAGAGGGCTTTGTCTGATAACCGTTGACAGTTGTAAAGGTTTCCTAATGGGTTTTAGCTGCTGAATGAATTAATTCTTTAGGTTCGAGCACACAGGCTGATCTCAGACCACAGTTTCTTAGGGAGTGCCTTAAAGAAAGATTTATTCTGCATACTCACTTTGCCATCCAACTCTTGAAGTAACTTTCTTGAACTAATATACATACATATATATATATATATATATATATATATATATATATATAGAGCCTGTATATTGTGTACATATTGAACAAGATATTATTATGAAGGGATTGAGGGATTTAAGCAATAGTAACTCCAAAAATAAAGCTAGATAACACAATAAAACACAACAAAAACGTGATAACGTAATAAAAAACATGCCTTTAGAAATGTTTTATGAAAGGAGTTATCTCATTTTGGAACCAAAGTCTTCATATAGGCTACTTTATAATGGCACTGATTGATGCAAGTAAACAGGCATGAAGCAAGGCACGAGAAGAAAATAAATGAAGTAGCAATACAAATAAGTGATGTGTTTTGAAGAAGAGAGAAAAAATCATGAAATGAGAAGGAAATGTTATTGGCAAGGGTCTACTCCTCAATCCTCATGAAGTCAACCTGATTCTCTTATTTCTAAAAGTAACATTAATATTTCAGCCAGTGATAGTAAAAAAGCGAGAGAAATCACCTTTAAATGAATTCACAGGTTTTACACAGGTCTAAATGCTTTCTCAAAAGACTTAAGAATGGCATTGATACCCTCTGTTCTTTCTGTTCAGAAAAACCTGAGTCCACTTTACATTTATTTTGGAACTGCTCTTTCACAGTTACATTTTGGTGTGACATTTGTGATTTTATCAATTGTTATGTAAATCCTAATGTTGATTTTAGGAGCACTTCCGGTGGGACGGGTTCACTTCCTGCCGTCGGTGTGGTGTCGCATATGCAGGTCATCTCTTCTGATGCACATGGATGTGTACACAAGTAAAGCTCTCACATTAACGTGTGTCTCTTGTAGACGTACAAAAGAAACAAAAGCTGATGCTCGCCGACGGCATCAGCCCGTTGTCCGAGCGCAGAGACCCAGCGCGCCCTGACGAGCGACTCTAGTAGCATGTTGGCTTGGGCAAGGCGATAGATCACCGTGGCAACCAGCTGGTGTCGCGACTGCTTTTATACGGCATACTGGCGACGCTCCAACCGACGACGGTTGGTGATGAAATTTACATTCACGTTTAACGTTGAGAACACGAGTCAGACAGAGCGTTTTTATTGTACACACTTTTGTTGAAAACGGAACTCGAAACACAATGATATTTATAAACGAGTAGTCACAGAATGACATTTCCAGACCTAGCTCATTAATTATGCAAAACAACAGCCAATGGCGGTGCTCCAAGCAATATTTGAATCGGTCATTCACAGATTGTTTGCCTCCAAATAAAGAGCTTTTGCTTATATCGTGTCGTCATTCTTTTCACCACCTAATCAATGAAAACAACGGGACTTGATGTACACATTTGAAAAAGCAAACTCTCTGTTCGATGTGGAACGGGGCTTTTAGGACATCTAGTGTAAGGAAAACAACGTTGCATGATATTACCAATCCTGTTTCGGAGCTACAGTATATACTCGTTTATGCTCTTTCGCAAATGCAACGCTTGGGGGGTGATGTGAAATTGTCATGAGATCACTTCTTTTTGATAAACGCATGGCTTTGACCACAAGATGATCTCTACCACTAGAGGTCGTCATCACTTCTTCGATCGTTCCTAACAATTATTTATTAATAAAAATTAAAATCATATTTATTACAGTCTCTTAATCATATTTATTACAGTCTGTTACAGTCGATCAAGACCAAGATGGCGGCGCGAGTACATCGCGAGGCTCAGTGTCTCTCCAGTTTTAGCATTTATATAGTGTATTTCTTGCTCATCTCGGGTCTGTTCGTCCAGAACAGTTGTGCATTTACATCGTACACCCGACAGGAGCTTTTGAATATCAGTTTACGCATGTCCGGAAGTTGCATCAGCAACATTCAACTCGTCCCTGAGATCGTCAGAACATCCGATGCTGCGCACCTCACATGGCCGGGCGGAAGTGCTCGTCGGCGGCGTCGAGATCGTAAACAAAGGCGGGGGAAGCGCGGAGGGCTAAGAGCTAGGCTAATTTAACACCACACCGGCTCTCTTTACCCAGCATTTTCCTTGCTAATGTTCGATCATTAGTGAACAAAATGGACGAGATCAGACTCCGCATCATCAACAGCAAAAGACTTTTGAACTGCAATGTCATAATCTTCACGGAAACATGGCTTCACAGCGGTATACCGGACAACGCTATTGAGTTAGCGGGCTACAACACACACCGGGCGGATAGAACGGCAGAGGAATCCGGTAAGACAAGAGGAGGTGGATTGTGCATCTACATCAACAAAACTTGGTGCACGAACTCTGTTATTGTCGGGAGACACTGCTCGGCTAACCTTGAGTTTCTCATGGTTAAATGTAGACCGTTTTATCTGCCACGGGAATTCACTTCCACCATTATAACGGCAGCTTATATTCCACCGGATGCTGATGCCAAGCTTGCTATGAAAGAACTTCATGCAGCCATCAGTAAACAACAGACTGCTCACCCGGAGGCTGCATTTATTGTTGCGGGAGATTTTAATCACTCTAACTTAAAGACAGTGCTCCCTAAATCTCATCAGCATGTTTCCTGCCACACAAGAGGAAACAAAACTTTGGACCATGTCTACACAAACATGGCTAAAGCTTACGCCGCGACACCCCTCCCCCACCTGGGACAATCTGATCACCTTTCTTTGTTCCTCACCCCCAAGTACATTAACCTCATTAATCGTGTGAAGCCATCAGTGAAGACCATCAAGGTGTGGCCTGCGGGGGCAGACCTTACACTCCAGGAAAGGTTTCTACACACAGACTGGAGTCTGTTTGCTTCTCAGGCCATCAATGGCTCTCACACGGACATCAACAGTTACACCTCCTCTGTATTGGACTACATAAATTCCACCATTGATAGTGTCACAACCCAGAAGCAGATCACCACGTACCCTAATCAGAAGCCATGGATGAACAAGGAAGTGCGACTCCTGTTGAAAGCACGTAACACTGCCTTCCGATCGGATGATGCACATGCCTATAGTACTTCTAGGGCAAACCTGAAGAGGGGCATCAAAAAGGCCAAGCACTGCTATAAGCTGAAGCTAGAGGAGCATTTTTCCAATTCTGACCCTCGACGCATGTGGCAGGGCATCCAGGCCATCAGTGATTACAAACCTAACCACTCCACCCCCATAGCCACAGATGCCATCTTCCTGAACGAGCTTAATGACTTTTATGCTCGCTTTGAGAGAGACAATAAGGAAACAGCTACCAAGCTCACACCCTCTGCTGACCACCCAATCATCACACTTAACTCCACTGATGTTCACAATGCACTAAGTCGGATCAACGCGCGCAAGGCTGCTGGCCCAGATGGCATCCCTGGTCGCGTACTCCGGGCATGTTCAGAGCAGCTCGCTGGGGTCTTCACGGACATATTCAATATGTCCCTCGCCCAAGCAGTGGTTCCAGCATGTTTTAAATCCACCTCCATTGTGCCCATCCCAAAACATTCAAACCCGACGTGCCTGAACGACTACCGCCCGGTAGCACTCACACCAATTGTCATGAAGTGCTTTGAGCGGCTGGTCCTGGCACACCTAAAGGACTCTTTACCACCCACACTGGACCCATACCAATTTGCCTATCGCAACAATAGGAGCACAGATGATGCAGTGTCCATGGCGCTGCACTCCGTGCTCACACATCTGGACAACAAGGACACTTATGCACGTATGCTGTTCGTAGACTTCAGTTCTGCGTTCAATACCGTCATCCCTTCCAAGCTAATCGTCAAACTTGGAAACCTAGGCATCAACAACCCTACCTGCAATTGGATTATGGACTTCCTGACGAACAGGCCTCAGCTTGTTAGGTTAGGCCCCATCTGCTCCACCACCACCACCCTCAACACTGGTGTACCACAGGGCTGCGTACTGAGCCCCTTCCTCTACTCCCTTTTCACACTCGACTGCAGGCCTGTGAACGGATCTAACTCCTTCATCAAGTTTGCAGACGATACAACAGTGATTGGTCTCATCAGCAACAACGATGAGACTGCGTACAGGGAGGAGGTCCGGCACCTGGCCACATGGTGCTCAGCCAACAATCTGCTCCTTAACACCTCCAAGACAAAGGAGATCATCGTGGACTTCAGGAAGGCGAAAGGAGACACACACGACCCCATCCACATTAATGGAATGGCTGTTGAACGTGTTTCCAGTTTTAAGTTCCTGGGGACCCACATTTCGGAGGATCTGTCCTGGACCACCAACACCTCATGCCTGGTCAAGAAGGCTCACCAGCGTCTCTTCTTTCTGAGGACACTGAAGAAGAACCAACTGTCTTCAACTATCCTGGTGAACTTCTATCGCTGCACGATAGAGAGCATCCTGACCAACTGTGTCACAGTCTGGTACGGGAACTGTTCTGTTGCTGAGCGCAAGGCATTGCAGCGGGTGGTGAAAACAGCCCAGCGCATCACAGGGACTACACTTTCTGCCATTGAGGACATCCAGAAGAAACGCTGTCTGCGTCGAGCTCGCAGCATTCTCAAGGACTCCTCTCACCCCGCTCATAGACTGTTTACTCTCCTGCCTTCTGGTAGGCGCTTCCGGTGCCTCCGGACAAGAACCAGCAGACTAAGAAACAGCTTTTTTCCCAGAGCTGTTTCATTATTGAACTCTGCCCCCCACTGATTCCACTACCTCTCATACCTTTAACTCCAATGCTGCTACAACATTGTTTACATTGCACTACAGGGCTGCATGCATGACTGAACTGTACACACCAGTACTTCATGTATCTGCTCTACCGGACTGTTTACACACACACAGCACCATTTGCACTCTATACTGCTCACTTGCACACCAGGAATATTTAACTGAATGCTCATTTGCACTAATGGACCACTTCCATAACTGCATTAACCTATATACTGCACTGTAATTCTATTAACTGCATCTAGTCATCTATTCAACAGTAACTTCAATAACTGCATTAACTAATCAACTGCAGGGTAATTCTATTAACTGCATCTAGTCATCAATTGCACTGTAACTTCAATAACTGCATTAACTAATCAACTGCACGGTAATTCTATTAACTGCATCTAGTCATCAATTGCACTGTAACTTCAATAACTGCATTAACTAATCTACTGCTCTGTAACCTTATTAACTGCATTAACTCATCTTCTGGACTGCAACCTATTAACTACATTAATTCGTATACTGCACCGTAACTTTAATAACTGCATCAACTTCTACAACTGCATTAACTCACCTATTGCACTGCAACTTTAATAGCTAATGTCAATAATTTATGCATACCTAAGTCACTTGCACTATTTTAGTCTAAATTATTATCTGTTCATATCCACCTGTACATTAATGCTGATAGTATATAGTCATCTGTATATATTGTTCATAGTTACTGTCATATTTTCATAGAACACACCTACTGCAAAATATTTTTATAGTCCATGCCCACTGTATTATATTTTTCATATTGTATTCTGTATTTATTCTAACTGTATATCCTGCACTTGCTAACTGCACTTCTGGTTAGACCTAAACTACGTTTCGTTACACTGTACTTGTATATGTGTAATGACAATAAAGTTGAATCTAATCTAATCTTGTTCATACAACGCTAATCAATATTCGGTTATGTGTGTTTGTGTGGCACTTTTAGGAGTGTCATTCATCAATTCAGTAAGTACATTTAAACTCTTTTTATACTGGCTTTTACTTCTGTAAAGAAAATGAGAATCTGATTTGTCTTCTCCTTTCAATTGAACGTTTGCACCCCTTCGCCAGTAGAGGGCTTTGTCTGATAACCGTTGACAGTTGTAAAGGTTTCCTAATGGGTTTTAGCTGCTGAATGATTGAATTCTTTAGGTTCGAGCACACAGGCTGATCTCAGACCACAGTTTCTTAGGGAGTGCCTTAAAGAAAGGTTTATTCTGCATACTCACTTTGCCATCCAACTCTTGAAGTAACTTTCTTGAACTAATATACATACATATGTATATATATATATATATATATATATATATTTAGCCTGTATATCGTGTACATATTGAACAAGATATTATTATGAAGGGATTGAGGGATTTAAGCAATAGTAACTCCAAAAATAAAGCTAGATAACACAATAAAACACAACAAAAACGTGATAACGTAATAAAAAACATGCCTTTAGAAATGTTTTATGAACGGAGTTATCTCATTTTGGAACCAAAGTCTTCATATAGGCTACTTTATAATGGCACTGATTGATGCAAGTAAACAGGCATGAAGCAAGGCACGAGAAGAAAATAAATGAAGTAGCAATACAAATAAGTGATGTGTTTTGAAGAAGAGAGAAAAAATCATGAAATGAGAAGGAAATGTTATTAGCAGGGGTCTACTCCTCAATCCTCATGAAGTCAACCAGATGCTCTTATTTGTAAAAGTAACGTTAATATTTCAGCCAGTGATAGTAAAAAAGCGAGAGAAATCACCTTTTAATGAATTCACAGGTTTTACACAGGTCTAAATGCTTTCTCAAAAGACTTAAGAATGGCATTGATACCCTCTGTTCTTTCTGTTCAGAAAAACCTGAGTCCACTTTACATTTATTTTGGAACTGCTCTTTCACAGTTACATTTTGGTGTGACATTTGTGATTTTATCAATTGTTATGTAAATCCTAATGTTGATTTTAGGAGCACTTCCGGTGGGACGGGTTCACTTTCTGCCGTCGGTGTGGTGTCGTATATGCAGGTCATCTCTTCTGATGCACATGGATGTGTACACAAGTAAAGCTCTCACATTAACGTG
This sequence comes from Barbatula barbatula, assembly GCF_947034865.1. Lineage (NCBI taxonomy): Eukaryota > Metazoa > Chordata > Actinopteri > Cypriniformes > Nemacheilidae > Barbatula > Barbatula barbatula. The sequence goes on from NC_136773.1 coordinate 4,524,721, forward strand.
TGTCTCTTGTAGACGTACAAAAGAAACAAAAGCTGATGCTCGCCGACGGCATCAGCCCGTTGTCCGAGCGCAGAGACCCAGCGCGCCCTGACGAGCGACTCTAGTAGCATGTTGGCTTGGGCAAGGCGATAGATCACCGTGGCAACCAGCTGGTGTCGCGACTGCTTTTATACGGCATACTGGCGACGCTCCAACCGACGACGGTTGGTGATGAAATTTACATTCACGTTTAACGTTGAGAACACGAGTCAGACATAGCGTTTTTATTGTACACACTTTTGTTGAAAACGGAACTCGAAACACAATGATATTTATAAACGAGTAGTCACAGAATGACATTTCCAGACCTAGCTCATTAATTATGCAAAACAACAGCCAATGGCGGTGCTCCAAGCAATATTTGAATCGGTCATTCACAGATTGTTTGCCTCCAAATAAAGAGCTTTTGCTTATATCGTGTCGTCATTCTTTTCACCACCTAATCAATGAAATCAACGGGACTTGATGTACACATTTGTAAAAGCAAACTCTCTGTTCGATGTGAAACGGGGCTTTTAGGACATCTAGTGTAAGGAAAACAACGTTGCATGATATTACCAATCCTGTTTCGGAGCTACAGTATATACTCGTTTATGCTCTTTCGCAAATGCAACGCTTGGGGGGTGATGTGAAATTGTCATGAGATATCTTCTTTTTGATAAACGCATGGCTTTTACCACAAGATGACCTCTACCACTAGACGTCGTCATCACTTCTTCGATCGTTCCTAACAATTATTTATTAATAAAAATTAAAATCATATTTATTACAGTCTCTTATTCATATTTATTACAGTCTGTTGTTCATACAACGCTAATCAATATTCGGTTATGTGTGTTTGTGTGGCACTTTTAGGAGTGTCATTCATCAATTCAGTAAGTACTTTTAAACTCTTTTTATACTGGCTTTTACTTCTGTAAAGAAAATGAGAATCTGATTTGTCTTCTCCTTTCAATTGAACGTTTGCACCCCTTCGCCAATAGAGGGCGTTGTTTGATAACCGTTGACAGTTGTAAAGGTTTCCTAATGGGTTTTAGCTGCTGAATGAATTAATTCTTTAGGTTCGAGCACACAGGCTGATCTCAGACCACAGTTTCTTAGGGAGTGCCTTAAAGAAAGATTTATTCTGCATACTCACTTTGCCATCCAACTCTTGAAATAACTTTCTTGAACTAATATACATACATATGTATATATATATATATATATATATATATATATATATATATATTTAGCCTGTATATCGTGTACATATTGAACAAGATATTATTATGAAGGGATTGAGGGATTTAAGCAATAGTAACTCCAAAAATAAAGCTAGATAACACAATAAAACACAACAAAAACGTGATAACGTAATAAAAAACATGCCTTTAGAAGTGTTTTATGAACGGAGTTATCTCATTTTGGAACCAAAGTCTTCATATAGGCTACTTTATAATGGCACTGATTGATGCAAGTAAACAGGCATGAAGCAAGGCACGAGAAGAAAATAAATGAAGTAGCAATACAAATAAGTGATGTGTTTTGAAGAAGAGAGAAAAAATCATGAAATGAGAAGGAAATGTTATTGGCAGGGGTCTACTCCTCAATCCTCATGAAGTCAACCTGATTCTCTTATTTCTAAAAGTAACATTAATATTTCAGCCAGTGATAGTAAAAAAGCGAGAGAAATCACCTTTAAATGAATTCACAGGTTTTACACAGGTCTAAATGCTTTCTCAAAAGACTTAAGAATGGCATTGATACCCTCTGTTCTTTCTGTTCAGAAAAACCTGAGTCCACTTTACATTTATTTTGGAACTGCTCTTTCACAGTTACATTTTGGTGTGACATTTGTGATTTTATCAATTGTTATGTAAATCCTAATGTTGATTTTAGGAGCACTTCCGGTGGGACGGGTTCACTTTCTGCCATCGGTGTGGTGTCGCATATGCAGGTCATCTCTTCTGATGCACATGGATGTGTACACAAGTAAAGCTCTCACATTAACGTGTGTCTCTTGTAGACGTACAAAAGAAACAAAAGCTGATGCTCGCCGACGGCATCAGCCCGTTGTCCGAGCGCAGAGACCCAGCGCGCCCTGACGAGCGACTCTAGTAGCATGTTGGCTTGGGCAAGGCGATAGATCACCGTGGCAACCAGCTGGTGTCGCGACTGCTTTTATACGGCATACTGGCGACGCTCCAACCGACGACGGTTGGTGATGAAATTTACATTCACGTTTTACGTTGAGAACACGAGTCAGACAGAGCGTTTTTATTGTAGACACTTTTGTTGAAAACGGAACTCGAAACACAATGATATTTATAAACGAGTAGTCACAGAATGACATTTCCAGACCTAGCTCATTAATTATGCAAAACAACAGCCAATGGCGGTGCTCCAAGCAATATTTGAATCGGTCATTCACAGATTGTTTGCCTCCAAATAAAGAGCTTTTGCTTATATGGTATCGTCATTCTTTTCACCACCTAATCAATGAAATCAACGGGACTTGATGTACACATTTGAAAAAGCAAACTCTCTGTTCGATGTGAAACGGGGCTTTTAGGACATCTAGTGTAAGGAAAACAACGTTGCATGATATTACCAATCCTGTTTCGGAGCTACAGTATATACTCGTTTATGCTCTTTCGCAAATGCAACGCTTGGGGGGTGATGTGAAATTGTCATGAGATCACTTCTTTTTGATAAACGCATGGCTTTTACCACAAGATGACCTCTACCACTAGACGTCGTCATCACTTCTTCGATCGTTCCTAACAATTATTTATTAATAAAAATTAAAATCATATTTATTACAGTCTCTTATTCATATTTATTACAGTCTGTTGTTCATACAACGCTAATCAATATTCGGTTATGTGTGTTTGTGTGGCACTTTTAGGAGTGTCATTCATCAATTCAGTAAGTACTTTTAAACTCTTTTTATACTGGCTTTTACTTCTGTAAAGAAAATGAGAATCTGATTTGTCTTCTCCTTTCAATTGAACGTTTGCACCCCTTCGCCAATAGAGGGCGTTGTTTGATAACCGTTGACAGTTGTAAAGGTTTCCTAATGGGTTTTAGCTGCTGAATGAATTAATTCTTTAGGTTCGAGCACACAGGCTGATCTCAGACCACAGTTTCTTAGGGAGTGCCTTAAAGAAAGGTTTATTCTGCATACTCACTTTGCCATCCAACTCTTGAAGTAACTTTCTTGAACTAATATACATACATATGTATATATATATATATATATATATATATATATATATATATTTAGCCTGTATATCGTGTACATATTGAACAAGATATTATTATGAAGGGATTGAGGGATTTAAGCAATAGTAACTCCAAAAATAAAGCTAGATAACACAATAAAACACAACAAAAACGTGATAACGTAATAAAAAACATGCCTTTAGAAATGTTTTATGAACGGAGTTATCTCATTTTGGAACCAAAGTCTTCATATAGGCTACTTTATAATGGCACTGATTGATGCAAGTAAACAGGCATGAAGCAAGGCACGAGAAGAAAATAAATGAAGTAGCAATACAAATAAGTGATGTGTTTTGAAGAAGAGAGAAAAAATCATGAAATGAGAAGGAAATGTTATTGGCAGGGGTCTACTCCTCAATCCTCATGAAGTCAACCTGATTCTTTTATTTCTAAAAGTAACATTAATATTTCAGCCAGTGATAGTAAAAAAGCGAGAGAAGTCACCTTTAAATGAATTCACAGGTTTTACACAGGTCTAAATGCTTTCTCAAAAGACTTAAGAATGGCATTGATACCCTCTGTTCTTTCTGTTCAGAAAAACCTGAGTCCACTTTACATTTATTTTGGAACTGCTCTTTCACAGTTACATTTTGGTGTGACATTTGTGATTTTATCAATTGTTATGTAAATCCTAATGTTGATTTTAGGAGCACTTCCGGTGGGACGGGTTCACTTCCTGCCGTCGGTGTGGTGTCGCATATGCAGGTCATCTCTTCTGATGCACATGGATGTGTAGTAAAGCTCTCACATTAACGTGTGTCTCTTGTAGACGTACAAAAGAAACAAAAGCTGATGCTCGCCGACGGCATCAGCCCGTTGTCCGAGCGCAGAGACCCAGCGCGCCCTGACGAGCGACTCTAGTAGCATGTTGGCTTGGGCAAGGCGATAGATCACCGTGGCAACCAGCTGGTGTCGCGACTGATTTTATACGGCATACTGGCGACGCTCCAACCGACGACGGTTGGTGATGAAATTTACATTCACGTTTAACGTTGAGAACACGAGTCAGACAGAGCGTTTTTATTGTACACACTTTTGTTGAAAACGGAACTCGAAACACAATGATATTTATAAACGAGTAGTCACAGAATGACATTTCCAGACCTAGCTCATTAATTATGCAAAACAACAGCCAATGGCGGTGCTCCAAGCAATATTTGAATCGGTCATTCACAGATTGTTTGCCTCCAAATAAAGAGCTTTTGCTTATATCGTGTCGTCATTCTTTTCACCACCTAATCAATGAAAACAACGGGACTTGATGTACACATTTGAAAAAGCAAACTCTCTGTTCGATGTGAAACGGGGCTTTTAGGACATCTAGTGTAAGGAAAACAACGTTGCATGATATTACCAATCCTGTTTCGGAGCTACAGTATATACTCGTTTATGCTCTTTCGCAAATGCAACGCTTGGGGGGTGATGTGAAATTGTCATGAGATATCTTCTTTTTGATAAACGCATGGCTTTTACCACAAGATGACCTCTACCACTAGAGGTCGTCATCACTTCTTCGATCGTTCCTAACAATTATTTATTAATAAAAATTAAAATCATATTTATTACAGTCTCTTAATCATATTTATTACAGTCTGTTGTTCATACAACGCTAATCAATATTCGGTTATGTGTGTTTGTGTGGCACTTTTAGGAGTGTCATTCATCAATTCAGTAAGTACATTTAAACTCTTTTTATACTGGCTTTTACTTCTGTAAAGAAAATGAGAATCTGATTTGTCTTCTCCTTTCAATTGAACGTTTGCACCCCTTCGCCAGTAGAGGGCTTTGTCTGATAACCGTGGACAGTTGTAAAGGTTTCCTAATGGGTTTTAGCTGCTGAATGATTGAATTCTTTAGGTTCGAGCACACAGGCTGATCTCAGACCACAGTTTCTTAGGGAGTGCCTTAAAGAAAGGTTTATTCTGCATACTCACTTTGCCATCCAACTCTTGAAGTAACTTTCTTGAACTAATATACATACATATATATATATATATATATATATATATATATATATATATATATATATAGAGCCTGTATATTGTGTACATATTGAACAAGATATTATTATGAAGGGATTGGGGGATTTAAGCCATAGTAACTCCAAAAATACAGCTAGATAACACAATAAAACACAACAAAAACATGATAACATAATAAAAAACATGCCTTTAGAAATGAGAGTTATCTCATATGCAGGTCATCTCTTCTGATGCACATGGATGTGTACACAAGTAAAGCGAGTCTCACATTAACGCGTGTCTCTTGTAGACGTACAAAAGAAACAAAAGCTGATTCACGCCGGCGATCCGACGGGCATCGGGCCGTTGTTTCCGAGCGCAGAGACCAAGCGCGCCCTGACGAGCGACTCTAGTAGCGTGTTGGCTTGGTGTCAAGGCGATAGGTCCCCGGCCCGAACAGATCTAGCAGGTGTCGCGACTGGTTTTATACGGCACATCGGCGACGCTACAGCCGACGACGGTTGGTGAGAAAATGTACATTCACGTTTAACGTTGAGAACACGAGTCAGACAGAACAGAGCATTTTTATTGTACACACTTTTGTTGAAAACGGAACTCGAAACACAATGATATTTATAAACGAGTAGTCACAGAATGACATTTCCAGACCTAGCTCATTAATTATGCAAAACAACAGCCAATGGCGGTTCTCCAACTGCACACAAAGCAATATTTGAGTCAGTTATTCACAGATTGTTTGAAGTATATAGACATGATATGACTTTGTTTGCTTAATAAGCAGTTTAGATCGTTGGATTACTCTGCAGTAATTGTGGCACATTACTGCAGAGCAATCAGGGTTAAGGTGCCTTGCTCAAGGGCACTTCATCCATGACCCGTGCTGGCTGGCATTGAGATTTGAATCGTCGACCTTCTGATCACAAGCCCAGCGCTTTAACCACTAGGCCACAGCGGACCCCGAGCCGCCTTGGGCGGAATAGACTGGGTTCTAAAGGGTCAGTGCCAGAGGGTCAGCCGGGATTTAAGCAATAGTAACTCCAAAAATAAAGCTAGATAACACAATAATACACAACAAAAACGTGATAACGTAATAAAAAACATGCCTTTAGAAATGTTTTATGAACGGAGTTATCTCATTTTGGAACCAAAGTCTTCATATAGGCTACTTTATAATGGCACTGATTGATGCAAGTAAACAGGCATGAAGCAAGGCACGAGAAGAAAATAAATGAAGTAGCAATACAAATAAGTGATGTGTTTTGAAGAAGAGAGAAAAAATCATGAAATGAGAAGGAAATGTTATTGGCAGGGGTCTACTCCTCAATCCTCATGAAGTCAACCAGATGCTCTTATTTGTAAAAGTAACGTTAATATTTCAGCCAGGGATAGTAATAAAACGAGAGAAATCACCTTTAAATGAATTCACAGGTTTTACACAGGTCTAAATGCTTTCTCAAAAGACTTAAGAATGGCATTGATACAACTCTGTTCTTTCTGTTCAGAAAAACCTGAGACCACTTTACATTTATTTTGGAACTGCTCTTTCACAGTTACATTTTGGTGTGACATTTGTGATTTTATCAATTGTTATGTAAATCCTAATGTTGATTTTACATACATTAAATGTAATTTTTGGTTTTCATGAATGTGAAAAGAAAAGTGATATTTATTTTATAAACCTTATTTTTCTGTTAGCTAAATTTCACATTCACAAATCTAAATTGTCTAAATGCACTCCTCTTTTTTTGAGGTTTAAATGCGAGTTGAAAATGTACTTTGAGTAGCCTGTTGAGTTCTCTAAAAACTTAAAAGCTACAAGAACAGTGACTGTGTTTAAGGACTTTGCATCTAATCTGGATTTGAAGACTGAAGGAATTTAGTCTGGACTGAGGGAATCTGGAGCTTGTATTGACAATGATAATGGTTGTTGTAAATGTTTGTTTTTTGTTATCTTCTACAAGCATTTTGTTGAACTTAGTTACACTGTTGTTGCAGTTAGCGTTGTGTTCGGGGAAAAATAAACGAGAGATGGATCCTCTTTAGCCGCTCTTGGCATATTTATTTTTCGTTGCTGACACATCAGTCTCACGGTCAGACAGCCATCAGTAAGAATACCGTAAAACAACTTAAACAAACATAATAACTCAAACGCGTCTTCTGTGGCTTAAACTTTAGTGCCCCCTTGTGGCATACACACAGTACAGCATTACATAAATATACAACTGAGGACATAATGAACATATTTTAACACCCCCACTTGTACTCAGGTTGCTACAAAAGAAATATATATATAAAGTATAATGAATGTGGACCCCTGTCATACACATATCAATCCCCAAAAAGAGCACCTGCAAACCTATCCAGTTTCAACTTATTTACAGGTTTGGTCATTACATCAGCAATCATGTTATCAGTAGGACAATACATCAAGGTCATTCTTCCATCGTTCACAATAGACCTGATAAAGTGATACCTTATGTCTATGTGTTTGCATCTCCGTCTGTTTATAGGGTTTTTGGCGAGAGCAATTGTTCCCTGATTGTCCTCATGTACTACAGTTTGCGTGTACTTGTAGTTATCTATACCTCCCAGTAACTGTTCTAGGTATAAACACTCTTGTATGGTTGAAGCTAGTGCCATATATTCCGCTTCGCATGTGGATAGCGCCACAGTTGGCTGCTTTCTAGTCTTCCACGAGACTAGAGAGCTGTTTTGGCTCAGTCTCACACAGTACCCCGTAGTACTGCGTCTGTCACTGGTATCAGCTGCCCAGTCAGCATCACTGTAGGCTTGTATACCTAGTTTCTCGCAGTCGTTTCTCCTAAAACTTAACCCCTTCCCTGCTGTACCTTTCAGATACCTAAGAACATGCTTCACAGTGACCCACTGTTCCTCTGTAGGTTCAGCAAAATACTGTGATAACCTGCTCACTACGAAACTCAAATCGGGTCTGGTTCAAGTAGTCAGGTATATAAGACTTCCCACAGCTTCTCTGTACATTCTGACATCTTTCATCTTTACTGCATCCTCAGTATACACTAACTTTTGCTCGCATGGTGTTTCTCTGGTCCTACAGTTTTGCATGTCAAAACGCTGTAGTATCTTGTTAGTGTACTTTTCTTGTGTCATTTTTACACACCCATCAGACTGATTGAAATCGATACCCAGAAAATGTTTGAGTTGGCCCAGATCTTTCATTTTAAACCTTTCTGAAAGTATCTCTTTCACTTCTTTCAGTCTCTCTTGATTGCTCGCTGCAATAATTAAATCATCGACCCATGTAATTATAAACACTTTCTCTTCTTTTGTCTCTTTAGCATAAACACAGTGGTCGGCTGGGTTTTGTGTGAATCCATTCTCAATTAAACAATCGTGCAAAACCTTATTCCAATTTCGCCCGGATTGTTTTAATCCGTAAAGTGATTTCTGTAGCTTGTAAACTATACCCACTTTTTCTTGGTAACCCTCTGGTGGATTGATGTAAATCTCATAGTCTATAGGGGCGTGCAGGTAAGCGGTTTTCACGTCCATTTGATGCAGGAGTAAATTTTCCTGTGCTGCTTTCTGTAGCACCACCCTTACACTTGTCAAATCTGCCGTAGGTGAAAATGTCTCCCCATAGTCTATTCCCATTCTCTGGTTGTACCCCTTGGCCACAAACCTTGCTTTGTATTTGTCTCTTCCATCTACATCAGTCTTGATAGAGTAAACCCATCTACCCCCCACTGTTTTCTTACCTATTGGCAGTGTTGTCGGAGTAAACGTTTTGTTTTCATTTAGAGACTGGATTTCCTCATCCATGGCTTTTAACCATTCTTTTGAGTTAGTTGACCTCATTGCTCCCTCGAAATTCTGTGGAATGCCACACACCGCTCTGCAGCAATAGTCTACCGTGATATTAACCCCATCACTATCACTGTCTTCGGTTACAAAATCATCTAAGTAACTGGGTGTTTTTCTTTCTCTTGTCGGATACCTCATACTCTCGGATTTACCACTTGTCACATTCTGTTGTGTCGGATTTTGGTCGCTAGACCTCGTTTCTTCACCTACACTATCACTATGTGTACTTCTACCCTGTTCACTTGGCTCTTGAGCTCTTTCTGTACTCCTACTCTGTGTGGTCTCACCGGTTTTGGGTTTCACACTACCATAGCCATCGCTTAGATCTGGCTCACCAGTCTGTGTCTGTTTTTCCACAGCTGCCTTGCTCACAAACTTCACTAGCCTGTGTTTTTGCACTTTGTTTGTATCTGGATGATACACCAAATACGCCGGGCTGTTCTTATCATAGCCTACAAAAAGACCCTGGTCGCACCTGGAATCGAATTTTCCCTTATCATGTTTATACGTGTAGCATACAGATCCAAACTTTTGCATTTTTGACACATTAGGCTTCTTGTCTGTCAACGACTCATAAGGAGTGTCCTGTACGTTGGTTGAAACACCTGTTGCGTATAATTGCTGCTGTTTGTACTGCGTAGTGCCATAGCTGTTTTGGTAGTGAGCTTTCAACTATCATACACCTACCCATCTCAAAAAGAGTACGCCAACCCCTCTCTGCAGTTCCGTTCTGGTGTGGGGAATACGGAGCTGACGTTTCATGTCTAATTTTGTTTATCCTCAACAGTGCTTGAAAATCACTGCATGTAAACTCGGTTCCGTTGTCGGATCTGATACACCTTACTTTCCCGTAAGGGGATACATCTGCTAGGAACTTTTCAGTAGCCTGTACGGTGTCACTTTTCCTCTTTAGGAAATATACGAACACTGCGCTTGAGTAATCGTCAGTGAATGATTGCACATATTTGTAACCGTCTATCGACTCTGTTGCTACTGGACCTGCAAGGTCTGTGTGTACCATCTGTAAAGGAGCATTTGCTCTAGTATCAGGGTCCCTATTTCTGGTTTGGGCAAACTTTCCCTGAATACACACCTCACACTCTTGTTCGGGTCTGCCTGTTTTACCCTTGATCTGCATACCTTCAACAACACTCTGTAACTTAAGAACATCGTTATAGTTACAGTGGCCTAAAATCTCGTGCCATGTTTGTATGTCGTGACATGCATTACACTTATCATTGGATTCGGTTCCAGTATGCAAAAAATATAACTTGCCATATACGTGCATGTTAAACCTGTTACCGTCTCTGGTTATCAGGGTGTCTTTATCTTCTTTAAAGACAACCGTAGCCCCACTTGTGGTCGCTGCCTTCACTGAAAAGATATTTTGGGGGTACGACGGTACAAAAAGAGCGTCTTTCAGCACCGCCTTGCGTTGCTGTCCTTTGCTGTCGATGAGGGAAACCTCAGCATTTCCCCTCCGCTGAGCGACCCCGTTGCACCGAGTGCCGTCTGCCAGCTCAACACTGTGCGTTTCTGGTCTGAACGCGCTGTCAAAACTCTTGAACATGTTTATATCCGTTATGATATGAGAAGTAGCCCCTGTGTCCACCATTAGACCCCTCTCGTGGATGTTGAATGTCCGCTGCTGCTGGACCCCGGTCCCTCCGTCTCTCATCTTGAACACATAGTCCTCGACATCTTCTGATGTTTTACACGCACCATCGTTTTTGTCTTTAATGTACTTGTCTTTACGCCTACACGTTGCGTCTTTGTGTGTATCACTTCTGCAGATACTACACCACACTTTCTGTCGACATCCTCTAGCTCGATGGCCTTTAGTACCACACTTGAAGCACACTAGCTCTGCGTCGTCCTTGATCCAGCCACGTGCGCTTGTCTTTGCAGACCTCTGTCCGGCTTTCCCTTGAGTCTTCATCACACTGTCACTCGACTCAGCTGCTTTTATCTTTTCTGTTTCTTCAAAACTACGTAGTTTAGTCTTGAACTCCGCAAACGTGATTTTATCATCTATATGCGCCACATGTATTGCGAAAGGCTTAAAACTTTCAGGCAGTCCCTTTAAGACCATAGCCACTAGCAGCCCGTCTCCTAACGTTTCACCTGCGTTTCGCAGTGCTGTGTGTCACGGGGTGAATAAGCAGTAGAGGCAAAAGCAAGTCACATAGAGTTTATTGCCAATGGCAAAGCTCAACATACAAAAAGAATAACAAAGGCTCAGTCCATCCAGTAAATATAGTTCACAATTCGGCAGGACCGTAGCACAGGCTTGCAAGGGACGGCTCGGCAATCGTGGAACTGAAGAGTTGACTGGCTATCCTTGAGCACAACGCGAGCGGTCGGGAACCCGTCACAGGTAGACTTCTCAGCAGAGACGCGGGGGAAAACAGAAACTCAACAGAGAGTCCAAACAAACGATCTGACAAACACAAGACAAAAGAGGTGAGTATAAATACTCTAATGGTGATTAGAATCAGCTGGCGCTAATTCTCCCGGAGGATCGTTAGCGACCACGCCTACAAATACACAACACACAGTGCACGGAAGAGTCAGTGAATTACCCAACCGTGACAGTACCCCTTCCCCTAAGAGCGCCTCCTGGCGCCCCCAGGAGATCCTACCTGCTGATTGTAATCATCAATAAGGGAGTGATCCAGGATGTCCCCAGCAGGAACCCAACTTCTCTCCTCCGGACCGTAACCTTCCCAGTCCACCAAATACTGAAATCCGCGTCCCCTCCGCCTCGAGTCCAGAATGCGATTTACCGAATAAGCTGGTTCCCCATCTACGACTCGCGGCGGTGGGGGAACCGGGGCCGGCGGATTAATGGGGGAAAAAAATACGGGTTTTAATTTGGACACATGGAACACGGGGTGAATTCTCCTGTACGCAGGAGGAAGTTTGATTCGGACTGCCACCGGACTAATGACTTTGGTGACAGGAAATGGGCCAATGAATTTAGGAGCTAACTTATTGGAAACGGAGCGGAGAGGAATGTTCTTGGTAGAAAGCCACACTTTGGAACCAACGACGTACACGGGAGGTTTCGACCGGTGGCGATCGGCCTTCACCTTGGTGCGCGCCCCCACCTGGAGTAGAGTCTCACGGGCTCTGGTCCACGTGCGGTGACACCTCTGGACGAGGGCGTGTGCAGAGGGGACCGCGACTTCGGATTCCAGGTTGGGAAAAATTGGTGGCTGGTACCCTAAACTACACTCAAACGGAGATAGGCCCGTAGATGACACAGGTAACGAGTTGTGTGCGTACTCCACCATAGAAAGTTGCTGGCTCCAGGAGGAAGGATTCTTAGAAGCCACGCATCGCAACATTCTCTCCAAATCTTGGTTGGCTCTCTCGGTTTGACCATTGCTCTGGGGGTGGTAACCCGAAGAGAGACTGACAGTCGCCCCCAGTAACTTACAAAATTCCTGCCAAAATTTGGACACAAACTGGGGCCCCCTGTCAGAGACCACGTCCTTCGGGAGGCCATGTAAACGAAAGACGTGATCGATGACAGCCACCGCTGTCTCCTTGGCAGAGGGTAATTTGGGCAAGGGAATAAAATGAGCCGACTTCGAGAACCGGTCCACCACGGTCAAAACAACCGTCTTGCCTTGGGAGGGCGGGAGGGCGGTAATAAAATCTAGCGCTATGTGGGACCAGGGTCTCGAAGGGACAGACAACGGTTGGAGTAACCCATCTGGGGGTCGATTGGACGTCTTAGCCATGGCGCAAGTCGAGCAAGCCAAAACAAATTCTCGAATATCGCGAGCCATTAACGGCCACCAGAATCGTTGCTTAACCAAAAAACTGGTACGGTTGACTCCTGGATGACACGCCACGTTAGAACAATGACCCCATCGAATGACGTCAGACCGTAATCCCTCCGGCACGAACAACCGACTCGGTGGACAGCCAGGCGGAGGCGTTACCCCTTCTAAGGCCGTCTTGACCTTCGATTCGACCTCCCATGTGAGCGTTTAGATAAATAGGGTCTCAGGTAAAATACACTCGGGAGTAGACAGGCGTTCGGCGTGATCAAAAATACGAGATAAAGAATCAGGTTTGATGTTCTTGGAACCTGGGCGGTACGATAGAGAAAAATCAAAGCGACCGAAAAAAAGTGCCCACCGAGCCTGCCTGGAGTTGAGTCTTTTAGCAGATTGAATGTATTCCAGGTTCTTGTGGTCGGTCCAGACGATAAAAGGTACCCCCGACCCTTCTAACCAATGTCGCCATTCCTCCAATGCTAACTTGACTGCCAACAACTCTCTGTTACCAATGTCATAGTTACGTTCGGTAGGCGATAAGCGATGAGAGAAAAACGCGCAGGGATGCATCTTGTCGTCTGCGGAAGAGCGTTGGGAGAGCACCGCACCTACCCCCACCTCTGACGCGTCGACCTCCACCACGAACTGACGTGATGGATCAGGGGCTATGAGAATTGGAGCTGAAACAAAGCAGCTCTTCAGTTTGGCGAATACAGCCTCAGCTGTATCGGACCACCTGAACGTCGTTCTGGGGGAGGTCAAGGCGGTCAGAGGCGCGGCTAGTTGGCTGAAATTACGAATGAAACGTCGGTAAAAATTGGCAAATCCCAGAAATCTCTGTAGGGCCTTACGAGAATCTGGACTTGGCCAATCTACCACAGCCTTAACCTTGTCAGGGTCCATACACACTCCCTCAGACGAGACGATGTACCCTAGGAAGGGAACCGACTGTGCATGAAAAGCGCATTTCTCCGCCTTGACAAAAAGTCCATTCTCTAGCAACCTCTGAAGCACTCGCCTGACGTGCTGAACGTGTTCCTGGAGAGACGAAGAGAAAATCAATATGTCATCCAGGTAAACATATATGAACTGGTCTACCATGTCTCTCAGCACGTCATTGACGAGTGCCTGGAAAACCGCTGGGGAGTTGGAAAGACCAAAAGGCATTACCAAATATTCAAAGTGCCCCCTGGGGGTGTTAAAAGCGGTCTTCCATTCATCCCCCTTCCTGATGCGGACCAAATGATAAGCATTACGTAAATCCAATTTTGTGAAGACTGAAGCTCCCTGCAATCTCTCGAAGGCTGAAGACATCAGCGGCAAAGGATAAGTATTCTTTACCGTGATGTTGTTCAGTCCTCGGTAATCAATGCAGGGTCGCAGGGAACCATCCTTCTTCCCCACAAAAAAGAACCCCGCCCCCGCTGGAGAAGAGGATGGACGGATGAACTTGGATGCCAGAGAATCAGAAATGTATTTCTCCATGGCCTCCCTCTCAGGAATAGAAAGAGAGTATAACTTGCCCTTCGGCGGAGACGTACCTGGCAGAAGATCTATAGCACAGTCATAGGGACGGTGTGGAGGAAGAGAAGCGGCTCTGGACTTACTGAACACTTCCTTCAGGTCGAGGTACTCTCCGGGCACGTTTGATAAATTCACCGGCTCCTCCTGCAAGACAGGACTAGACAAAAAAGAACCAGCAGACATTAAACAGGACGCATGACACTTAGTGCTCCAGGCAGATATGGAATTATGACCCCAGTCAACCCTAGGATTATGCAATAGGAGCCAGGGATGTCCGAGAACTATGGGGGTGAGAGGGGAGTCCAGTAAGAAAAAAGAAATTTCTTCGGTGTGATTGCCTGATGTGGTGAGTGTCAATTGGGAGGTGGTAAATGAAATAGTGGGTAGCTGTTGACCATTGAGTGCGTTGACAGAAATCTTGTTGGTGAGTGGTATGGTGGGTATTTGTAATTTGCGTGCCAAAGACCAGTCCAAAAAGTTACCCTCAGCTCCAGAGTCGATGAGTGCATGACACTGATGAGACCGAGTCGCCCACCGCAATTTCACCGGAAGGAGGGTGGAAGAGGACTTCTGGAGAGAGACCCCGCCCGACAGAATCCTCTTCTTTAATGTCGGGCCCGATCTTTTCCTGGACAGTCATAGATGAAGTGGCCCGTACCTCCACAATAGAGACAGAGTCCCCGGGATCTCCTTCTCTCCCTCTCCTCCCGGGAGAGCCGGGCTCGACCCACCTGCATGGGCTCGTGATCGTCGACAGGACTGACCGCATCTCTGCTGCCGCTCTGAGGGAGTCTAAAAACTCTGGGAATCAGACTGGTACGGGGCCGTTGTTCCAGACGGTGCAGGCGAGCATCGACTCTCAATGCCAGTTCAATAAGTCCGTTTAGACTGGTAGGTAAGTCCAGAGTATATACCTCACGTTGGATGCGGTCAGCCAGCCCATGCAAGAACCTGTCCCACTGCGCCTCCTCGTTCCAGCGGCACTCTGCGGCAAGGGTGCGAAACTCAATGGAATAGTCTGCAACAGAATTCTCACCCTGGTGGAGATCCGCGAGTAGTCGTGCCGCCTCTCTTCCCGCCACCGCTCGATCGAACACCTTCCTCATCTCCTCTGAAAGTGTCACGAACGAGGAACAGCACGGGTGTTGGTTCTCCCACACTGCCGTCCCCCACAAGGCCGCACGTCCAGACAGCAGCGTGAGTACAAAAGCCACCTTAGCATTCTCTGTAGAAAAAGTCTGTGGCTGGAGAGCAAAAAACATAGAGCACTTAGTTAAAAAGGCTCTACAAAAATTAGGTTCACCCGAATATGCCTCTGGCGTGGGCAGTCTTGGCTCATGCTGTCGATCAGGTGCGGGAGGAGTGGGTGGAAGCGGCGGCGGGGGTGGCGCAGTGGGTATTGCCAGCTGATGTATCTGCTGGGTGAGCCCGGACACCTGTGTTACCAGTGCCTGAACCGCGCGGCCAGTCGCGGCGAGATTCTCCTCCTGTCTCTCCATGCGAGCCGAGTTGTGCGCGAAAAAGTCTGTGAGCTCGGATGCTCTTGCTGCCTCCATGGTTGGTCAGATCGTTCTGTCACGGGGTGAATAAGCAGTAGAGGCAAAAGCAAGTCACATAGAGTTTATTGCCAATGGCAAAGCTCAACATACAAAAAGAATAACAAAGGCTCAGTCCATCCAGTAAATATAGTTCACAATTCGGCAGGACCGTAGCACAGGCTTGCAAGGGACGGCTCGGCAATCGTGGAACTGAAGAGTTGACTGGCTATCCTTGAGCACAACGCGAGCGGTCGGGAACCCGTCACAGGTAGACTTCTCAGCAGAGACGCGGGGGAAAACAGAAACTCAACAGAGAGTCCAAACAAACGATCTGACAAACACAAGACAAAAGAGGTGAGTATAAATACTCTAATGGTGATTAGAATCAGCTGGCGCTAATTCTCCCGGAGGATCGTTAGCGACCACGCCTACAAATACACAACACACAGTGCACGGAAGAGTCAGTTAATTACCCAACCGTGACACTGTGATGGCAGTCTCTGCTCTGATGATATAGTCCATTACGCTTTCATCATTTGACTTTTGAAGCGATGTCAACGTGGTGTATAAGCTGATTATGCGGGGCTTTCCCTTCCCTGCATAATATTCTCTCAATATTTCCAGAGCTTTTCTTCCGTTATTGGGCGCATCCCTCATAATTAACGAGAGGCTTTTATCATCTAACAGTAAAATCAATTCGGCATATGCGTCAGCATTTTTCTTTGCATCCGCTGCTATCTCAGCTTCCGACTGCGGTTCTTTTAGCACCGTGTCCTTTAGCCCTGATAAATGAAAATGTCCCAACATTTTGGTCTCCCAAATCTCATACTTAGTCTCATCTCCGTCGAATGTCAGTCGAGGCAAACTGTACGTCCTCCGTTGTTCCGCCATGTTAGCACGCGGTTCGTCGCAACTTTCTAAGCGGTGGAAAACAACAAACTTATCCTCCGAACAACTCCTGGGCCCATAACCTGTTGAACTTAGTTACACTGTTGTTGCAGTTAGCGTTGTGTTCGGGGAAAAATAAACGAGAGATGGATCCTCTTTAGCCGCTCTTGGCATATTTATTTTTCGTTGCTGACACATCAGTCTCACGGTCAGACAGCCATCAGTAAGAATACCGTAAAAGAACTTAAACAAACATAATAACTCAAACGCGTCTTCTGTGGCTTAAACTTTAGTGCCCCCTTGTGGCATACACACAGTACAGCATTACATAAATATACAACTGAGGACATAATGAACATATTTTAACACATTTAATTAAAAAAAAAGATATATATATAGATATATTTCAGGCAGGGATTCGAGCACTTCCGGTGGGACGGGTTCACTTCCTGCGGTTGGTGTAGCGTCGCATATGCAGGTCATCTCTTCTGATGCACGTGGATGTGTAGTAAAGCTCTCACATTAACGTGTGTCTCTTGTAGACGTACAAAAGAAACAAAAGCAGATGCTCGCCGACGGCATCAGCCCGTTGTCCGAGCGCAGAGACCCAGCGCGCCCTGACGAGCGACTCTAGTAGCATGTTGGCTTGGGCCAAGGCGATAGATCACCGTGGCAAATTGCTGGTGTCGCGACTGATTTTATACGGCATATCGGCGACGCTCCAACCGACGACGGTTGGTGAGGAAATTTACATTCACGTTTAACGTTAAGAAAACGAGTCAGACAGAGCGTTTTTATTGTACACACTTTTGTTGAAAACGGAACTCGAAACACAATGATATTTATAAACGAGTAGTCACAGAATGACATTTCCAGACCTAGCTCATTAATTATGCAAAACAACAGCCAATGGCGGTGCTCCAAGCAATATTTGAATCGGTCATTCACAGATTGCTTGCCTCCAAATAAAGAGCTTTTGCTTATATCGTGTCGTCATTCTTTTCACCACCTAATCAATGAAAACAACGGGACTTGATGTACACATTTGAAAAAGCAAACTCTCTGTTCGATGTGGAACGGGGCTTTTAGGACATCTAGTCTAAGGAAAACAACGTTGCATGATATTACCAATCCTGTTTCGGAGCTACAGTATATACTCGTTTATGCTCTTTCGCAAATGCAACGCTTGGGGGGTGATGTGAAATTGTCATGAGATCACTTCTTTCTGATAAACGCATGGCTTTTACCACAAGATGATCTCTACCACTAGAGGTCGTCATCACTTCTTCGATCGTTCCTAACAATTATTTATTAATAAAAATTAAAATCATATTTATTACAGTCTCTTAATCATATTTATTACAGTCTGTTGTTCATACAACGCTAATCAATATTCGGTTATGTGTGTTTGTGTGGCACTTTTAGGAGTGTCATTCATCAATTCAGTAAGTACATTTAAACTCTTTTTATACTGGCTTTTACTTCTGTAAAGAAAATGAGAATCTGATTTGTCTTCTCCTTTCAATTGAACGTTTGCACCCCTTCGCCAGTAGAGGGCTTTGTCTGATAACCGTGGACAGTTGTAAAGGTTTCCTAATGGGTTTTAGCTGCTGAATGATTTAATTCTTTAGGTTCGAGCACACAGGCTGATCTCAGACCACAGTTTCTTAGGGAGTGCCTTAAAGAAAGGTTTATTCTGCATACTCACTTTGCCATCCAACTCTTGAAGTAACTTTCTTGAACTAATATACATACATATATATATATATATATATATATAGAGCCTGTATATTGTGTACATATTGAACAAGATATTATTATGAAGGGATTGAGGGATTTAAGCCATAGTAAATCCAAAAATACAGCTAGATAACACAATAAAACACAACAAAAACATGATAACATAATAAAAAACATGCCTTTAGAAATGAGAGTTATCTCATATGCAGGTCATCTCTTCTGATGCACATGGATGTGTACACAAGTAAAGCGAGTCTCACATTAACGCGTGTCTCTTGTAGACGTACAAAAGAAACAAAAGCCGATGCACGCCGGCGATCCGACGGGCATCGGCCCGTTGTTTCCGAGCGCAGAGACCAAGCGCGCCCTGACGAGCGACTCTAGTAGCGTGTTGGCTTGGTGTCAAGGCGATAGGTCCCCGGCCCGAACAGATCTAGCAGTTGTCGCGACTGGTTTTATACGGCACATCGGCGACGCTACAGCCGACGACGGTTGGTGAGAAAATGTACATTCACGTTTAACGTTGAGAACACGAGTCAGACAGAACAGAGCATTTTTATTGTACACACTTTTGTTGAAAACGGAACTCGAAACACAATGATATTTATAAACGAGTAGTCACAGAATGACATTTCCAGACCTAGCTCATTAATTATGCAAAACAACAGCCAATGGCGGTTCTCCAACTGCACACAAAGCAATATTTGAGTCGGTCATTCACAGATTGTTTGAAGTATATAGACATGATATGACTTTGTTTGCTTAATAAGCAGTTTAGATCGTTGGATTACTCTGCAGTAATTGTGGCACATTACTGCAGAGCAATCAGGGTTAAGGTGCCTTGCTCAAGGGCACTTCATCCATGACCCGTGCTGGCTGGCATTGAGATTTGAATCGTCGACCTTCTGATCACAAGCCCAGCGCTTTAACCACTAGGCCACAGCGGACCCCGAGCCGCCTTGAGCAGAATAGACTGGGTTCTGAAGGGTCAGTGCCAGAGGGTCAGCCGGGATTTAAGCAATAGTAACTCCAAAAATAAAGCTAGATAACACAATAATACACAACAAAAACGTGATAACGTAATAAAAAACATGCCTTTAGAAATGTTTTATGAACGGAGTTATCTCATTTTGGAACCAAAGTCTTCATATAGGCTACTTTATAATGGCACTGATTGATGCAAGTAAACAGGCATGAAGCAAGGCACGTGAAGAAAATAAATGAAGTAGCAATACAAATAAGTGATGTGTTTTGAAGAAGAGAGAAAAAATCATGAAATGAGAAGGAAATGTTATTAGCAGGGGTCTACTCCTCAATCCTCATGAAGTCAACCAGATGCTCTTATTTGTAAAAGTAACGTTAATATTTCAGCCAGGGATAGTAATAAAACGAGAGAAATCACCTTTAAATGAATTCACAGGTTTTACACAGGTCTAAATGCTTTCTCAAAAGACTTAAGAATGGCATTGATACAACTCTGTTCTTTCTGTTCAGAAAAACCTGAGACCACTTTACATTTATTTTGGAACTGCTCTTTCACAGTTACATTTTGGTGTGACATTTGTGATTTTATCAATTGTTATGTAAATCCTAATGTTGATTTTACATACATTAAATGTAATTTTTGGTTTTCATGAATGTGAAAAGAAAAGTGATATTTATTTTATAAACCTTATTTTTCTGTTAGCTAAATTTCACATTCACAAATCTAAATTGTCTAAATGCACTCCTCTTTTTTTGAGGTTTAAATGCGAGTTGAAAATGTACTTTGAGTAGCCTGTTGAGTTCTCTAAAAACTTAAAAGCTACAAGAACAGTGACTGTGTTTAAGGACTTTGCACCTAATCTGGATTGGAAGACTGAAGGAATTTAGTCTGGACTGAGGGAATCTGGAGCTTGTATTGACAATGATAATGGTTGTTGTAAATGTTTGTTTTTTGTTATCTTCTACAAGCATTTAATAAAAAAAAAAATATATATATAAATATATTTCAGGCAGGGATTCGAGCACTTCCGGTGGGACGGGTTCACTTCCTGCGGTTGGTGTAGCGTCGCATATGCAGGTCATCTCTTCTGATGCACATGGATGTGTACACAAGTAAAGCTCTCACATTAACGTGTGTCTCTTGTAGACGTACAAAAGAAACAAAAGCCGATGCTCGCCGACGGCATCAGCCCGTTGTCCGAGCGCAGAGACCCAGCGCGCCCTGACGAGCGACTCTAGTAGCATGTTGGCTTGGGCCAAGGCGATAGATCACCGTGGCAACTTGCTGGTGTCGCGACTGGTTTTATACGGCATATCGGCGACGCTCCAACCGACGACGGTTGGTGAGGAAATTTACATTCACGTTTAACGTTAAGAACACGAGTCAGACAGAGCGTTTTTATTGTACACACTTTTGTTGAAAACGGAACTCGAAACACAATGATATTTATAAACGAGTAGTCACAGAATGACATTTCCAGACCTAGCTCATTAATTATGCAAAACAACAGCCAATGGCGGTTCTCCAAGCAATATTTGAATCGGTCATTCACAGACTGTTTGCCTCCAAATAAAGAGCTTTTGCTTATATCGTGTCGTCATTCTTTTCACCACCTAATCAATGAAATCAACGGGACTTGATGTACACATTTGAAAAAGCAAACTCTCTGTTCGATGTGAAACGGGGCTTTTAGGACATCTAGTGTAAGGAAAACAACGTTGCATGATATTACCAATCCTGTTTCGGAGCTACAGTATATACTCGTTTATGCTCGTTCGCAAATGCAATGCTTGGGGGGTGATGTGAAATTGTCATGAGATATCTTCTTTTTGATAAACGCATGGCTTTTACCACAAGATGACCTCTACCACTAGACGTCGTCATCACTTCTTCGATCGTTCCTAACAATTATTTATTATTAAAAATTAAAATCATATTTATTACAGTCTCTTATTCATATTTATTACAGTCTGTTGTTCATACAACGCTAATCAATATTCGGTTATGTGTGTTTGTGTGGCACTTTTAGGAGTGTCATTCATCAATTCAGTAAGTACATTTAAACTCTTTTTATACTGGCTTTTACTTCTGTAAAGAAAATGAGAATCTGATTTGTCTTCTCCTTTCAATTGAACGTTTGCACCCCTTCGCCAGTAGAGGGCGTTGTTTGATAACCGTTGACAGTTGTAAAGGTTTCCTAATGGGTTTTAGCTGCTGAATGAATTAATTCTTTAGGTTCGAGCACACAGGCTGATCTCAGACCACAGTTTCTTAGGGAGTGCCTTAAAGAAAGATTTATTCTGCATACTCACTTTGCCATCCAACTCTTGAAGTAACTTTCTTGAACTAATATACATACATACATATATATATATATATATATATATATATATATATATATATATATATATATATATATATAGAAAGAGAGAGAGCCTGTATATTGTGTACATATTGAACAAGATATTATTATGAAGGGATTGAGGGATTTAAGCCATAGTAACTCCAAAAATACAGCTAGATAACACAATAAAACACAACAAAAACATGATAACATAATAAAAAACATGCCTTTAGAAATGAGAGTTATCTCATATGCAGGTCATCTCTTCTGATGCACATGGATGTGTACACAAGTAAAGCGAGTCTCACATTAACGCGTGTCTCTTGTAGACGTACAAAAGAAACAAAAGCCGATGCGCCCGTTGTTTCCGAGCGCAGAGACCAAGCGCGCCCTGACGAGCGACTCTAGTAGCGTGTTGGCTTGGTGTCAAGGCGATAGGTCCCCGGCCCGAACTTATCCAGCAGGTGTCGCGACTGCTTTTATACGGCACATCGGCGACGCTACAGCCGACGACGGTTGGTGAGAAAATGTACATTCACGTTTAACGTTGAGAACACGAATCAGACAGAACAAAGCATTTTTATTGTACACACTTTTGTTGAAAACGGAACTCGAAACACAATGATATTTGTAAATGAGTAGTCACAGAATGACATTTCCAGACCTAGCTCATTAATTATGCAAAACAACAGCCAATGGCGGTTCTCCAACTGCACACAAAGCAATATTTGAGTCGGTCATTCACAGATTGTTTGAAGTATATAGACATGATATGACTTTGTTTGCTTAATAAGCAGTTTAGATCGTTGGATTACTCTGCAGTAATTGTGGCACATTACTGCAGAGCAATCAGGGTTAAGGTGCCTTGCTCAAGGGCACTTCATCCATGACCCGTGCTGGCTGGCATTGAGATTTGAATCGTCGACCTTCTGATCACAAGCCCAGCGCTTTAACCACTAGGCCACAGCGGACCCCGAGCCGCCTTGGGCGGAATAGACTGGGTTCTAAAGGGTCAGTGCCAGAGGGTCAGCCGGGATTTGGGCAATAGTAACTCCAAAAATAAAGCTAGATAACACAATAATACACAAGAAAAACGTGATAACGTAATAAAAAACATGCCTTTAGAAATGTTTTATGAACGGAGTTATCTCATTTTGGAACCAAAGTCTTCATATAGGCTACTTTATAATGGCACTGATTGATGCAAGTAAACAGGCATGAAGCAAGGCACGAGAAGAAAATAAATGAAGTAGCAATACAAATAAGTGATGTGTTTTGAAGAAGAGAGAAAAAATCATGAAATGAGAAGGAAATGTTATTAGCAGGGGTCTACTCCTCAATCCTCATGAAGTCAACCAGATGCTCTTATTTGTAAAAGTAACGTTAATATTTCAGCCAGGGATAGTAATAAAACGAGAGAAATCACCTTTAAATGAATTCACAGGTTTTACACAGGTCTAAATGCTTTCTCAAAAGACTTAAGAATGGCATTGATACAACTCTGTTCTTTCTGTTCAAAAAAACCTGAGACCACTTTACATTTATTTTGGAACTGCTCTTTCACAGTTACATTTTGGTGTGACATTTGTGATTTTATCAATTGTTATGTAAATCCTAATGTTGATTGTAGCGTCCCTTTAACTTGGAATAAACAGGCTTGGGAGTGTTTCCATACGGGTGTACTTTAATTTAGTCGGGTGTGCAATAACACCAACACCGTGAAAACTTAGGAAATAACAAAGGCAATTTAGTTAGATACCAAATAATCCCTTAACAAAAGCACTTTAGCAAGCTAGCATCGCATAGATAACAGCATAGCAGGCAACAGCCATAATGAGAAATGAACCTCGATACAATTTACATGACAGCATAAATTAATTTAAATGAAATAGAATATTGCAATG
Organism: Barbatula barbatula; assembly: GCF_947034865.1. Lineage (NCBI taxonomy): Eukaryota > Metazoa > Chordata > Actinopteri > Cypriniformes > Nemacheilidae > Barbatula > Barbatula barbatula. The sequence goes on from NC_136773.1 coordinate 4,548,566, forward strand.
GACCACATACCTCGCTCCGCATATCAAAGGGTGCTAAAAGTGGTGATCCAGGGAAAGCTGCCGTCATATACTCAACTTGCACCTTGGAGCACTAGTAACTCAAGTTTTGTATTGAAAGTGTGAGCGCGGAGTGATTAGCACTCCCCCCCACAGATAACGTGATGACAAAATAAAAGTCACGTGAAATAAAAGGTATGAAACAGAATAATTATAATAAAACACTGTTAGAGGTCATCTACACTCCCATCACTCATGTTATGAAAGTGAAGACAAGGGTCAACCTGGCTGAACGGCTCGTACTTGAGTCCTATGTCTGTATCAGTGTTTCTAGATATGTGTAGGTGAGTAATACTTAATAACTGAGAGTGTAGCCTATATCATAAGGGTATAAATGAGCAGAACTAGACTGAAAACTCACTCTCGAGGAGGAGAACTAGTTTCTGAATGGGCCTTTCTATAATCACAGGTTTGGTAGGGCGATCTTGTTTTACTGACGTTCTTTCTCCGAGTAACACCTTGACGCGACGCACTAGTCCATCGCTCTCCTTTGTGGTTTCAACCACTCGTCCCAGGTGCCACTGATTTCTAGGGGTGTCTTCCTTTATAATGACCAAGTCATCTAACTTGAGGTTGCGTCGAGTCGTATGCCACTTTTGGCGTGTGGAGATGTTCATGAGATATTCTCTCTTCCACCGGCTCCAGAACTGTTCGACGAGGTACTGGACTCTTCGCCACCTTTTAGTTGCATAGACATCCTCCTTCTCAAATTTGCCAGGCGGTGGAAGAGCAATCTTGGACTTCATCAGTATGAGATGGTTTGGAGTTAATGGCTCGAGCGAGGTAGGATCATTTACCCCATCTACAGTTAGCGGACGGCCGTTCACAATGGCCATTGCTTCATAGAACAGAGTTCGAAGGGAAGAATCATCGAGTCTGCCTGAGTATTGACAGAGTGTAGCATTTAGGACATTACGGACAGTCCGAATCTGGCGCTCCCAGACGCCGCCAGCGTGACTTGCTGAGGGAGCATTGAAGATGAACTCACATTGCCTTTCTGCGAGGAAGCTCTCGATTGTTTTGGTGTCACATTGCTTCAGTGCTTCTTTGAACTCATTTTTAGCTCCCACAAAATTGGTTCCTTGATCGCAATAGAGTTGACGAACGGCTCCTCTGAGACTGATGAAGCATCTTAAGGCATTGATAAATGCATCTGTGGATAAGTCCTCAAGCATCTCAATGTGAACAGATCGAGAGGCAAAGCAAGTGAAGATTAAGCCATAGCGCTTTTGCTCTTTGCGGGCTTTCTTAGTGATGAATGGGCCGAAGCAATCGATGCCGCAGTATGTGAAGGGAGCAGAGACTTCTACACGCTCCTTAGGAAGCTCTGCCATGCGTTGTTCTTCTGCAGGTCGTCTGAGTCTTCTGCACTTCACACATCTGTGTATCAGCTTAGCAACTGATTTACTTCCACCGATGACCCAAAACCCATTTGCTCGAAGCTCTGTTAGAGTTTGATTCCGTCCTTGGTGACAGATCATCTCGTGACAATGGGTCAAGATCAGTTTGGTAATATGTCCTTCTTTGGGTAGAATCAAAGGGTGTTTGACTTCTAGGCTTAAGGATGACTGATTTAGTCTCCCACCGACACGAAGTACTCCTCCTTCCAAGATGGGATCCAAGCGAAACAGAGGGCTGGAGCTTTGAAGACCTTTTCCCTTTTGAAGTATCTTCATCTCTTGGGAGAATGCTTCTTCTTGTGCAAGCCTCATTATGGATTCAGCAGCTCTTTCGCGTTCTTCCACACTCACAGGTTTGCCAGGATGAGTTTGCTTTGAATTCAGCCTCTTGATTCTTGCAATGACTTTCAGGAGTTTTGACCAGGAGGAGAATCTATTTAGACGGTTAAGAAGGTCTGACTTGGAAGGTTCAACTTTAGTTGTAAACACCTGCATTGACCTGACCTCAGGATCACCAACAAGCAACTCAGGAGTGAGGTGAGACTCTGGATGTATTTCTTGTTCCCACAGGAATTTGGGTCCTGGTAGCCAATTTGTTGAGGAGATGTCTACTGCATTGAGACCTCTCGACGCATGGTCAGCAGGGTTTTCTGTTGTGTCTACATAGTGCCACTGGCTGGGGCTGGTGTGTTCTCTGATCATTTGCACACGATTTGCAACGAAGACATGGAACCTTCTAGCTTCATTGTTGATGTAAGCCAAAACAACTTGGGAGTCAGTCCAGAAAAATTCTGCATGGATTGGCATTTCAAGCTCGTTTCTCAGCATTACACTTGATCTTGCAGCGATCACTGCTGCTGAAAGTTCCAATCTTGGAATGCTTGTGAGTTTTGTAGGCGCAACTCTAGCTTTTGCCATCACGAGACTGCAGTGAACTTTACCATCTTCATTCTTGCTTCTCAGATAGGAACACGAGCCATATCCTATATTGCTGGCATCCGAGAAGTGGTGTAGTTCCCTCGTGACAGTTTTGCAGAAGCCTTGTGGTTGGTAGCATCTCGGTATAGAGACTTCATTTAGCCTTTGTAGGTCGCTCTTCCATCTCTCCCACCGTGGACTTAAGTCTTCGGGAAGTGGGTCATCCCATCCAATGCCTCGACGGCACAGCTCCTGGAGGATGCACTTTCCGGTTAAGATAAACGGAGCCACGAATCCGACTGGATCGTACAAAGAAGCGATGACGGATAGGATGCCGCGACGTGTGGAGGTCTTGGTTTGTGGGTTTACATTGAAGCTGAAGGTGTCATGTTCAAGGGACCACTGGATACCGAGAGCACGTTCTGTTGGAGCTGCATTTAGGTCCAGATTGAGGGGTTCAGATGTGACTGCTCTCTCAGTTGGGTCCACGGAGTCCAGAACTGACCTTTCGTTTGAATTGAACTTGTGTAGACGCAAACCTCCTCTCTTGCACAACTCTCGTGCTTCAGCGATCAACTCCTTTGCTTCTTCTACGGAGGGGACGCTGACAAGCCCATCATCGACGTAGAAGTTCTTTTCCACAAAGGCTGACGCTGAAGGATACTCTTCCTTGTGTTGACGTGCCAAGTGCTTCAGACCAAAGTTGGCACATCCGGGTGACGAAGCGGCGCCGAATAGATGGACAGCCATTTGATACTCTTGAGGCCTTGCTTCGAGGTCTCCATCCTCCCACCAGAGAAACCTTAAGTAGTTCCGTAGTTCAGGAGAAACGTAAAACTGATGGAACATTTTCTCGATGTCGCATATAATGGCTACAGCCTCCTTTCTGAAACGACAGAGCACTCCAAGGAGAGAGTTGATCAGGTCAGGGCCTGTTAGCAGTGTATCATTTAGTGAGACACCACGGAACTTCGCTGAACAGTCAAAAACGACCCTTAGCTTCTCTGGCTTCTTGGGGTGGAACACCCCATGGTGTGGTATGTACCACGTGGTCTGCTGTCCTGTCGCAGGAGGGGCTGGCTCTGCGTTGCCTTTCTTTATCATATCTGTCATGTAGGCCTTGTACTGTTCTTTATACCGCTCATTATTTTTTAACCTTTTCTTTAGGTGGTGCAACCGAACTGTTGCCAGCTTCTTGTTGTCTGGTAGCAGAGGAGGCTCTGTGCTCTTGAAGGGGAGGGGCATTTCATAGTGTCCATCTTTCCTTTGAGTTATATTGCCACTCAGGAGCTGAATGAAGCGAACGTCGTCTTGTGACACATACTTGTCTTTGTCTGCATACTTCCTTTCATTGAAGTCTGATTCCAAGACTTTCAGCACATCGGTGGTTGATGGCACTGGTATTTCCTTCACCGTCACTCGATGGACAAACCTCTGGTTTCCCTGGCGATCCAGATGTGGATTGGATGAGCCTACGATGCTCCAGCCGAGTTCCGTCCTCTGGGCGAATGGATCATTTTCACCTCCTATGACGACTTCCTGGGGGGCTAATGCCAACGGGCAATCACTTCCAATTAACAGTCCCACCTCACAGTCCTTCAGCAGCGGGAGTTTGTTTGCTAGATGCTTTAGATGAGGCCAGAGCAGCGCTGTTTTTGAAGTCGGGATGTAGGACTTGTCGACCGGGATGAAACCACGAGTGTAGGCTTGGCGTAGCTGAATCTGTTTTTCAGACTGTAGCCCTCGAACTTGTAGACCATAGACACTTTTGCTTGCTATGGGTGTGTCAACAGCTGTCATGGTGCTCAGTTTGAGCTGTACTGGTTTAGTCTCTACGTTCAGCTCTTCGAGTAGGTCTTCCAAAACGAATGTCGAATCACTCTGCGTATCCAGAAGAGCATACGTTATTACTTCCTTTTGTGGTTCATTTACAGATGACATGAAAACAGGGACGATGCTTGATGTTGCAAAGACGCGCTGCGACACTGCATGGGACGTCACTTTGATCTCCTCCTGACTAGTGCCTTTGTCTGTGGAAGTGGACTGTTTCTCTTTTACTTCCACAGATCGGTTCTCTCTCTCTTCATGTAGACAGGTGGGGTGACGTCTGCTGCATATGCCACAAGAGTGACGCATTTTGCAATCCTTACTGTTATGTCCCTTTCTCAAACATCCATAGCACAAGTTGTTTTCCCGTATGAAGGCCTTCTTATCTTCCAGAGATTTTGCTGCAAAGGTAGGGCACTTTACGACGCCGTGCATCTCATCTTTGCAGATAGGACACGGTGGCTTTGACTTAGTGCTGAACACTTTCTCAACCTTTTCCATGGGATTGTTCCTTTTAGTGTTTGTGTGAAGTGCTCTAGTTCTCTTGGGCTGCCTGTCATCTGTGGCCTTGATCAGAAGTGGAGAGGCGACAGGGTTACAAGCTATCCGAGCCTCCTTCTGGATGAACCTTGTGAAACAGGAAAAGCTTGGGTATTCTCCAGATTCATCTAACCTTTCTGTTACGACTCTGCTCCATCTTCGTGTTATCCAGTCTGGTAATTTCCTCAGCAACTTGTGGTTCTCTTCACAGTCGTCCAAGATGGCCAATCCTTTCACATGAGGCATCGCTTCAACGCATCCTCGCAGGAAGTCAGCAAACTCTCGAAGAGCAGTAGGATCACTGGTACCAATCTTGGGCCATTTCATGAGCTTGTCTCTAAAGGCCTTTTGCACAATGAAGTGGTTTCCGTACCTTTCTTCCAGGACCTTTAGGGCTCCCTGATATGCTTCTTCTGAGTTTCTATAGAAGAATCCCTCTACAGCTTTACGTGCTTCTCCACTCAGGTAGTTTTTTAAATAGAACATTTTTTCATGAGTTGGGAGAGGTTGGTGGTCTATGAGTGCCATGAAGGACATCTTCCAGTCTACATACTTTAGGGCTTCGCCAGAGAACTTTGGTGGCTCAGGAGCAGGTAGGCGATTCATACTGAGTGAGTGTATGAGTGCTTGGGTAAGGCCGTCTTTCTCAGGAGATGTTAATGCATTGGCGTGTGCTTGTGGAGGCTGGTATGCGTTGGCCTTTGGATTAAGCTGGCTGAATTTAACTGTGAGATCAGTCTCCTTTAGCCAGTCTCTGGAGTCACGTTCAAGGCTCTCGTATGCGTTTACTCTTGCCTCTGCTATTTTTACTTCTGACTCTGCTTGAATTTGTTGTAGTCTTTTTTCTTCCTGATGCATGTTTGCCTCTATCCTTTTAAGAGCTACTTGCTTTTCTTCTTCCAACCTTTTAAGAACTAGCTGCTTCTCCTCTTCTAACTTGCTAAGAACTTCTTCTTGAGCTTGTATTTGATATACTGCTTTAACCCTTTCTTGTTGAGCTGCGAGTTCTGCTCCTGCGTCTACATGTTTGCTAGAGCCCTGTGAGTGGATTGAATTTTCTGCGAGAGAGAGTACAGTATCGGTCTTTGTGTGTCCGAAGATAGATCCATACTCATCCTTTTTAAGTGCCATCCTCACTCGTAGTTTCTCAAGTTCTGGATTAAAGATCTCATCTACAATTTCTAGCCGCTTCTCTATTATTTCACTGATCTCTGCAGTGAGTGCTATACAAGCATCCATTTTCGGTACAATGTCTGGGGTAGCATTGTGGTTGCGTTGAATGGGCTCATAACATTCACTCACTACACTGTGTCGACTTTGGATTTCTTCTCTGATTTTATTTAGTTCATCTTGAGAACAGAATGATTTTAGTGCGGTCCTAACCTTTCCTGCTACCTCTTTCCAGGAGCTATAAGCTCTCATGAATTCTTTCTTGTGTTTAATGGCTTCCTGTTTGTGCATCTCTAGTCCCTTTTCTGTAAATGTTCTTTCACGTGAACTAGACCTGACTGGCTGTGGGTTATCTGTTTCCATGGTTGGGTCATGTGTGCTTGCTACTTCTTCTCCATTAAGTGACATTTTGTTGAAGTTGTGCTTCTGTTTGGTTATATAGAACTACTGAACTATAGTTTAAATAACTCAACAAATACTTAATATCAAAACGTGCACTGGGCGATTATCAGTAACGAAAATCTAGGCTAACACACAAACAACTAGCAAAGAATGCTATCATACAGATTTACCCATGAATGAATTTACCTTTTACAGGTTCAATCAGTTCAATAGTTTTTTTTTTTTTTTTTTTTTTTTTTTTTTTTTTAATTACCCTTAAGTATCTTTAAGTTCCCTTTTTAAATGTATGATTAAATCAGAGCATCAAACATGTACAGTATATTGATATAAAGGTAACTTTAGTCCATTACATAAATATCACTGTTCGCAATCAAAGAGTCCATGAGATTTTATGCAGCAATCAGCATAAACGAAATAGACCGATCTTGCCTGGGTGCCGGTTGAAGAGAGGGCGTTCGAACAGAAGGTGGCAGTCTTGTACACAGAATGGCGAATGATGGCAGTCCTTCTAACGTTACGTTGAATTTTCACTCCACATCGAGCGACGAGTTTTCACTGTAGCGTCCCTTTAACTTGGAATAAACAGGCTTGGGAGTGTTTCCATACGGGTGTACTTTAATTTAGTCGGGTGTGCAATAACACCAACACCGTGAAAACTTAGGAAATAACAAAGGCAATTTAGTTAGATACCAAATAATCCCTTAACAAAAGCACTTTAGCAAGCTAGCATCGCATAGATAACAGCATAGCAGGCAACAGCCATAATGAGAAATGAACCTCGATACAATTTACATGACAGCATAAATTAATTTAAATGAAATAGAATATTGCAATGGACCACATACCTCGCTCCGCATATCAAAGGGTGCTAAAAGTGGTGATCCAGGGAAAGCTGCCGTCATATACTCAACTTGCACCTTGGAGCACTAGTAACTCAAGTTTTGTATTGAAAGTGTGAGCGCGGAGTGATTAGCACTCCCCCCCCCCACAGATAACGTGATGACAAAATAAAAGTCACGTGAAATAAAAGGTATGAAACAGAATAATTATAATAAAACACTGTTAGAGGTCATCTACATTGATTTTACATACATTAAATGTAATTTTTGGTTTTCATGAATGTGAAAAGAAAAGTGATATTTATTTTATAAACCTTATTTTTCTGTTAGCTAAATTTCACATTCACAAATCTAAATTGTCTAAATGCACTCCTCTTTTTTTGAGGTTTAAATGCGAGTTGAAAATGTACTTTGAGTAGCCTGTTGAGTTCTCTAAAAACTTAAAAGCTACAAGAACAGTGACTGTGTTTAAGGACTTTGCACCTAATCTGGATTGGAAGACTGAAGGAATTTAGTCTGGACTGAGGGAATCTGGAGCTTGTATTGACAATGATAATGGTTGTTGTAAATGTTTGTTTTTTGTTATCTTCTACAAGCATTTAATTAAAAAAAAAGATATATATATAAATATATTTCAGGCAGGGATTCGAGCACTTCCGGTGGGACGGGTTCACTTCCTGCGGTTGGTGTAGCGTCGCATATGTGTGGTATACTTAAAGTTGACTGTCAATTTAAGTTCATGTAGTTCGTGAAAATGATGTTGTTATATATTTATTTGAGTATTTTGCGTAGAAAGTTGCGTACCTGCGCGATGACGTCACTGCACGTAATTGGGAAGAACGTCGCGACGCGCTTCATTTCCAGTAAGAACACTGATAAGGAAGCAACGCGTCCGTCTTGTTCTTTTATATAATCTTCTCCTCATTGCAGGTAATTGTAAATTTTATGTGTGACATATACATAGCGATGTAACGGTGTTTATTAAGTCATTAATCTCTTATTTTTATTTTAATGAACGATGTATAAAAGAGAGCATGGTTAGCACGTGCGTTTGTATCGCAATGGTGCTACTCCACAAGAGTTTAAGTATGTTTGTGAAAGTGAATGTAATCTTGTGTTGTAAATGTTAAGCGTTATTTTCTCTCTGTTTTGAATTGTTATCTAAGCGTGATTGACGTTAACGATCTATGAGTACTGAATGCTATTATCAGAGTGGATGTTACGTCACTGATCATTTCTCTATGTTGGGTAAACATATGTTTGAATCATTCATGCTGTTCTTTTACATTTTAAATATATTCAATGTCATTACATTAAACATTTTCCAGTAAGAACACTGATAAGGAAGCAACGCGTCCGTCTTGTTCTTTTATATAATCTTCTCCTCATTGCAGGAGTACTACAATTTTGGAGGCACCGCTGGGATGAATGTTGGGTGGATTAACTCCCTGGCCGGTAGAACCCATCTAGCAACACCATCCTGTTCACAGTGACGTTGAAACTGCAGTGTGAGGCAGCGAGGGCGAGTAGTGAGGTGATCTGGTCGAGCAATGCACTTGCTGAGGTTCAGCGATAACCAGCAGTAGCAACGTCGAGTCAGTGAGGTAAACACTACCCTCAACAACCCATACACGGCTGCTAATAATGGATGCGTTTAAAAGTCTCCAGGATGAAATCGGGGAGAAACTATGTAAACTTTCACGTGAAAAACTGACAGAACTCTGTGTCTTTCTTCACATTACAAAGGAGGGTGAAACAAATGCAACTCGTTTGTCTCTGTTAAACAGTCTGAGTAACCACATGCTAAGAGCTGAGTTAGGGGAGCTCGAGGATGGTGGGATGGCTGAGCTGCTGGAAATTAATGAACAATTGAGTCTGCTCACGGGGACTGATGTTGACAGTTCTGAACACAGGCTTGCGAGAGAGGAAAATACTTCTCGTGAGGGGGCTAACATGATGCGGGAAATAAGGGAAAATGAAAATGTGTCAGAGTCGTTTTCCACCATGCATATCAGTCATGCCATGCCTCACACTACGGAAGGCCAACAGGGACATAAGGACCGTAACTCAGTGAGCTCTGTAGATCTACCACAGCGACAGGTCACCTCAGTATGGCATAAAGACTTCAAAATATCAGGTCTGATAGGTGATCCGGGTCAAAAGGACCGACTTTCCTTTTCAAGTTTGGTACGGCAGATAGAAAGTGGAATAAACAAAGGTTACCCAGAACAGGAAATAATTGATTCGGTCATCAAGGCTATCACGCCAGGGTTTCAGCTGCGAAGTTATCTTGAGGGAAAGGCAGGGCTGACACTCCCAGTGCTAAGACACATATTGCGCTCTCACTACCAGGAAAAAAATGCAACTGAACTATATAAACAACTCACTACAGAAGCGCAGCGCCCAAAAGAAACCCCACAAAGCTTCCTGATCCGCGTCCTCGACCTTAGACAGAAAATCTTGTTCGCCTCTCAAGAAGATGACTCTGGGTTAAAATATGACCCGGCTCTGGTCCAAAACATGTTCTTACACACAGTTCTAACAGGGCTGCATAATGATCGCATCCAAAGTGACCTTCAACAATATCTGTCCAACCCCACTATAACCGACGAAGTGTTACTAGAGAAACTTAATGTCGCTTGTTCTAACGAATCGGAACGGCAAAGCAAACGGAAAGGTGAACGAACCGGCACTGTTCATGTTGTGCAGCTAGATGACCCTGAACCAAAATGCCAATCTAAACACCCTAAGTTTGATCTGATGGCGCAGCTGAAAAGTCTAAGTGAGGATGTCATGCAACTTAAAGAAACAATGCAGAAGCCCTTTCCTGTTACTCAGCGATGCTGTGCAGTCCATAACCAGGAACCAGTAGCTACAGCTGCCCCCCAGCATCAGAGCCGCTCCCAAGGTTTCCAACCGGCCCCTGGATGGACGCCAATCCGAGAGAGTCAGGCCTGGGGAGCAGAGACAGTTAAATGCCAACAGGGGACGGGTCCATATTCGTCTTCACACCAGCTTGACCAAAGTCAAAAACATGTATCGGAACGATATATACCGCACACAAAGCCGGTTCAATACCCTTTTGTCACACAAGAGCATCCTGTGCAGTCACCCCAACAGTATGTAACCCATCATGCACAACCTTATGCGACTCAGCCTCTAAACGTTGGAGCAGCCCCATATTATGGCCAGCAGTATGTGGTGCCGCCACAACCATACCCTCATCAGTACCGACCACCTCGCCATCCACGAGCGAGACAATGTTTCCATTGCCAGCAATGCAAAACCATGGAACCATGTACTCACTGTTACTTGTGTGGCAGCAGCGAGCATTTCTCAGCTGGCTGTAAGAGCAAGAGTGTCAGACCCCAGTCAGGAGCGGCGTTAAACAGGAGTGGGTTACCCCCGAGGGACAGGGTGTGACCCAAACAGTGAAAAGGTCCCAAGAACAAGGAAGTGGCCCAAATCAGCAGGTACAGCGTGATCTTGAGCCCCAGTCACTTAACAGTATTTTACCTAGTTCTTGTAACGTTAATTGTCATTCTGCTGTCACGTCTCTATTAGGCAAACAATGTCTAGTGACCTGTTATCTGCAGGGACAGAGGACAGAAGCATTATGGGATACAGGTTCCCAAGTATCTATTATAGATGAACTGTGGAAAACAAAGTACGCACCTGATGTGACTCTTAAAAACATTTCCGAGGCAGCAGGCGCTCCAGATAATCTGCAGTTGGTGGCGGCAAATGGAACAAACATACCATACAGTGGCTGGGTGGAAATTACTTTCAAGTTGACATCCCCTGTAGCAAAGGGGAGAGAGTTAATCATTCCTGTGCTTGTCTTGAAGAACCAAGAGTTGTCTAGGCCAATCATAGGGTACAATGTAATCGAGCAACTAATACGGAAGTGCGATTCGGATGGATCTCATAATGCGACTGATGGAAATATGTACAACACTGTTCGGAATGCTTTCCCGGGCCTCAAGAAAAATAAAGTACACACCTTCATCAATCTAGTATCAGCAGAAGACCCTGGTGTGTATGTGGTTAGAACAGTAAAGGGGCGGGTGAATGTACCAAAGCAAACTGTGATGCAGATTCAGTGTCAGGTAAGGGGGCCACTAGTGAAACAAGATACTGTGCTGCTGTTTGAACCACATGTTAATCCCCAACACCCTGACGGCCTTGAACTGTTTGATACACTATTTATGCTAAAAGAGGGTGCTTGCCCACAGATTACCATCAGTGTACAGAATGGAACAGATCATGACATCACGCTTATGGGGAGGACAGAGCTGGGGACAGTACAGTCAGTCAAGTCTATTTTGCCAACCCCACAAAGTACCACCTCTGCCTCTGTCACGCAGTCCCCACCAGAAACCACGGACGTGGATGGGGATAAGGATTCATGGGACCCTCCAGTCGATGTGGGCCATTTGACTCTGTCCCAGCAACAGCAAGTAAAACAGATGTTACATGAGGAATGCCATGCTTTCTCTAAATCAGATGATGACATTGGCTGTGTTCAAGGATTAGAGTTGAGTATTTCTCTGAATGACAACACACCGGTTACCCGCACATACACTTCAGTTCCTAAGCCTTTATATCAGGAAATGAAGGATTACCTGCGTGATTTGATCGCTCAAGGGTGGGTGGAAAAGTCTCATTCCCCATACTCGTCTCCCATTGTGTGTGTCCGTAAGAAGGATGGAAGCCTCAGATTGTGCATTGACTATAGGGACTTGAACCGTAAGACCGTTCCTGATCGCCAGCCTATACCGAGAGTGCAGGATATATTGGATGGCCTGGGAGGTAACAGCTGGTTCTCTCTATTAGATCAAGGGAAAGCGTACCACCAAGGCTTTATGTGTCCAGAGAGTAGACATCTAACGGCGTTCACTACACCGTGGGGCCTGTATCAATGGAACCGCATCCCATTTGGCCTAATGAATGCACCAGCGGCATTTCAACGATTTATGGAGGAATGTTTGGAAGGACTAAGGGATGACATTTGTATACCCTACCTTGACGACATACTGGTCTTTACTAAGTCTTTTTGTGAACAGGTGGAAGCGGTGAGGAGAGTCCTGCAACGGTTGAAAGCCCATGGAGTCAAGTTAAAGCCAAAAAAATGTGAGCTTTTCAAGAACAAGGTTCGCTATCTGGGCAGGATCGTTTCTGCGGAAGGCAGCCGCATGGACCCGGCAGACACAATCGCTGTGACAGCACTCAAAGAAAAGAAATTGAACACTGTGGGGGACTTACGCAAGATTTTGGGCCTGCTCAGCTATTATAGACAGTATATCAAAGATTTCTCGCGGATTGCCAACCCCCTTTACGATCTGCTAAAGGGAAAGACTGACAATAAGAGGGACCAGAGGAAAGGAAAGCGAAAGAGGGAAACAGGCAGAATGACTCATGTGATGCCATCAAATCAACTGATCCAATGGACAGAAAATCATCAAGGGATCCTTGAAGAACTGATCGATTGTTTAGTTCAGCCTCCTGTGTTAGGATTTCCTGATTTCTCCCAGCCTTTCACACTTCACACAGATGCGTCCAACCAAGGTCTGGGAGCGGTCCTGTACCAGGAACAAAACGGGAAGCTAAGAGTTCTAGCCTACGGTTCCCGGACTTTAACAGCGGCAGAAAAAAACTATCATTTACACAGTGGGAAGTTGGAATTTCTTGCCCTCAAATGGGCTGTAACTGAAAAATTCAGAGACTACCTCTATTATGCCCCGACTTTTACGGTATTTAGTGACAACAATCCGTTAACATACGTTCTGACATCTGCCAAATTGAATGCCACTGGCTGCCGATGGGTTGCCGAGCTTGCAGATTTTCACTTTACAATTCGCTATCGCCCTGGCAAGGAAAACATTGATGCAGACTCACTTTCCAGGATGCCAGCCGATTTGGAGGAAATAATGGGAGAATGCACTGAGCAGCTTTCATCAGATTGTGTGGGATCTCTGATCCAGGCAGTGGAAGTCCAAAACGATCTGGATGTGCCCTCTGCTATAGCCTGTCAGTATATCTCTGCAAGTGTGGAGGAAAGTGGGAAAACTCTTCAACCCCTGTCAAGAGTGGAAGTAAGACAAGCTCAGGAAAATGACAAGGATATTGGAGTAGTCATTAAACACTTACAATCGGGAACCAGGCCTCCCCAGAGATGGAATTCACCAAAATCACAGTTGAAAGGCCTCCTAAGAGAATGGGACAAATTGAAATTGGATGAGGATGGAGTTCTATTTCGTAAAACGTCTCAGAGGACACAGCTGGTTTTACCAACCTCACTCAAAACAACTGTCTTACGAGAACTGCACGATGAAATGGGCCACCAGGGTCTGGACCGCACCAACAATCTCATCAGAGATCGTTTTTTCTGGCCCCACATGCAAAAAGACATCGAACATTATGTCCTGAGAACCTGTTCCTGCATAAAACAGAAAAAGCCCTGTCGGGAAACGAGGGCACCACTCAAAAGTATAACAACGACCCATCCGTTTGAACTGGTATCTATTGACTTCCTCCATGTGGACAAATGTAAGGGTGGTTATGAGTACATTTTGATAATCATTGACCATTTTACTCGATTTGCACAGGCCTATGCCACCACCTCAAAGTCAGGAAAGACAGTGGCCGACCAGTTGTTCAATGATTTTGCCCTCAAGTTTGGGTTTCCCACCCGAATTCACCATGATCAAGGGGGAGAGTTCGAAAATCAGCTGTTCACTCAACTCAGCAAGTACAGTGGCTTCGCCGGCTCCAGGACCACCCCCTACCATCCACAAGGGAATGGGCAGGTGGAAAGATTTAATCGAACTTTACTGCAAATGATGAAAACCCTCACCGAAAGACAAAAATCCAATTGGAAGCAGTCACTCAACAAATTAATATTTGCGTACAATTGCACCAAATGTGAAGTTACTGGCTTTTCACCATTCCAGCTTCTTTTTGGTCGCTCTCCAAGGCTTCCCATCGATGCTGCTTTCGGACTCGACTCGAACCCCAGCTCTGTGAGCCACAGTGAGTACATGTAACGGTGGACCGAGGGGATGCAAGAAGCGTGTGAGATTGCAAGAGAACATGCTAAAAGGTGTGCTGACCGAAACAAGAGGAATTACGATCTCAAAGTGAGGTATACAAATCTAACTCCAGGGAGCAGGGTCCTGGTGAAAAATCTGACCCCGCGAGGCGGTACAGGAAAACTTCGAAGTTATTGGGAGAACGAAGTTCATGTCATCATACGTCAGGTTGCTGATGATATACCAGTCTACGAAGTGAAACCTGAACAGAGTAGAGGTCGCTCAAGAGTGTTGCACCACAACCTTCTCCTTCCCTGTGATCACTTACCCTTTGAAACTGCACCAAAACATACCCCCACATCAAAACCAAAGCACCAACAGATGAAAGGACGAGCCCAGCCTCCTGGGGAGAGAGAAAAACATTCAGAAAGTGGAAGTGAGGAAGAGGAATATCACCTTCGTGTAGGACCTAGTCAAATGAGAAGGGGAAGCAGTGATCATCTGAGAAAGAAAGAGATGTTACCACCTCAGTCAGTACCCTGCGAGGATGATTCCAGTCTTCCTGAGTTGATAGAGCCAATGCCCCAGTCGCACGTGAGAGAGTTAGAGATGGGACAACCAGAACCTACCGCCATATCTGAACCGAGACAAGAACCTCAGGCACACAAACAGATTGCTGAACAAGTAGACCGAGATTTACCTGTTGGAGAAGTAGCCGAGACACCTGAATTCAGAAATCTAAGACCAGAGCGAATAAATGAGTCCCAGCTTGTCATGAGGAAACGACGGCCCCCAAAAAGATTTACCTATGATCATTTTGGGACTCCATCATGTTACAATGTGCAAATAATGGGTAGTCCATACTATCCTCAAGTAATTGCCACTGGTGCAACAGCTTTAAACCCCTGGCTACCAATGCCACCTCATTATACTCAGCAACATGTGTCTTACTAATAATGAACTGTAGTTTCCTTGAACTTCATCCCTGAATAGCCATTCTATGGCCTGTGTACAGTGTGAACTGCCATCTCAATGCCTTAAAACCATTACACAGGGACTGTTTGTTGTTTCTTAGTAAGTGCATACTGCAAGAACTATAAACTTCTCACACTTAGAGGAAATAGACAAGCAATTGTTTCCCAAAGCAACTATTGTTGGTGATAAGTAACTGTTGAGAATGCTACATTGTTACAATTTAAAATTCCATGGGACTGTTTACTAACAATTGTTGAGATCTCTTTAGCATTTGCCCGTACTCTCATGTACTACCTACCTACAGGAACTGTTATAAACATATCCCAAAGAGTTCTTTAAATGGAACAGGAACAAAAACTTTGGAACTATGTGCCTTCACGACATTGTTCTACGGACTTTGAACTCTTTAATTGTTATTGTTTTTTATATATGTATAGAGAGAGTGTCCCCTCGAGTTGTGCATCAGCCTGGATCCGAGGGTTTTTTCTTGGTGGTTTGACACTGAAATAGACTTGGTACTCTTAAGAAACATTGTGTACATTTCTACGGATTAACGTATGTTAAGGAAATGTTTGTGACCATAAGTCAATTGTAAATAACTAGCTAGCGAACAAAACAAAATATTTTCGGTGATGTGTCATTGTTGCAGTATTATTACAGCTTTGTTCTATTGTTGGGTGTTTAATCCATTTTTATGTCTAGACAAGTAAAGATGTAACTATGCACGGAAATTTACCACTTCATGTGGCCTTCTACTGTTGTTTAAGTGTAACGTGCCATAAAGAGAGAGATAAACAAAGTGTTGATGCTTTGGACTTTGTGTTTAGATGTCGGGGCGACATCTTATCTCGTGGGGGAGAGTGTGGTATACTGAAAGTTGACTGTCAATTTAAGTTCATGTAGTTCGTTAAAATAATGTTGTTATATATTTATTTGAGTATTTTGCGTAGAAAGTTGCGTACCTGCGCGATGACGTCACTGCACGTAATGGGGAAGAACGTCGCGACGCGCTTCATTTCCAGTAAGAACACTGATAAGGAAGCAACGCGTCCGTCTTGTTCTTTTATATAATCTTCTCCTCATTGCAGGAGTACTACATATGCAGGTCATCTCTTCTGATGCACATGGATGTGTAGTAAAGCTCTCACATTAACGTGTGTCTCTTGTAGACGTACAAAAGAAACAAAAGCCGATGCTCGCCGACGGCATCAGCCCGTTGTCCGAGCGCAGAGACCCAGCGCGCCCTGACGAGCGACTCTAGTAGCATGTTGGCTTGGGCCAAGGCGATAGATCACCGTGGCAACTTGCTGGTGTCGCGACTGGTTTTATACGGCATATCGGCGACGCTCCAACCGACGACGGTTGGTGAGGAAATTTACATTCACGTTTAACGTTAAGAACACGAGTCAGACAGAGCGTTTTTATTCTACACACTTTTGTTGAAAACGGAACTCGAAACACAATGATATTTATAAACGAGTAGTCACAGAATGACATTTCCAGACCTAGCTCATTAATTATGCAAAACAACAGCCAATGGCGGTTCTCCAAGCAATATTTGAATCGGTCATTCACAGATTGTTTGCCTCCAAATAAAGAGCTTTTGCTTATATCGTGTCGTCATTCTTTTCACCACCTAATCAATGAAATCAACGGGACTTGATGTACACATTTGAAAAAGCAAACTCTCTGTTCGATGTGAAACGGGGCTTTTAGGACATCTAGTGTAAGGAAAACAACGTTGCATGATATTACCAATCCTGTTTCGGAGCTACAGTATATACTCGTTTATGCTCTTTCGCAAATGCAACGCTTGGGGGGTGATGTGAAATTGTCATGAGATATCTTCTTTTTGATAAACGCATGGCTTTTACCACAAGATGACCTCTACCACTAGACGTCGTCATCACTTCTTCGATCGTTCCTAACAATTATTTATTAATAAAAATTAAAATCATATTTATTACAGTCTCTTAATCATATTTATTACAGTCTGTTGTTCATACAACGCTAATCAATATTCGGTTATGTGTGTTTGTGTGGCACTTTTAGGAGTGTCATTCATCAATTCAGTAAGTACTTTTAAACTCTTTTTATACTGGCTTTTACTTCTGTAAAGAAAATGAGAATCTGATTTGTCTTCTCCTTTCAATTGAACGTTTGCACCCCTTCGCCAGTAGAGGGCGTTGTTTGATAACCGTTGACAGTTGTAAAGGTTTCCTAATGGGTTTTAGCTGCTGAATGAATGTATTCTTTAGGTTCGAGCACACAGGCTGATCTCAGACCACAGTTTCTTAGGGAGTGCCTTAAAGAAAGATTTATTCTGCATACTCACTTTGCCATCCAACTCTTGAAGTAACTTTCTTGAACTAATATACATACATATGTATATATATATATATATATATATATATATTTAGCCTGTATATCGTGTACATATTGAACAAGATATTATTATGAAGGGATTGAGGGATTTAAGCAATAGTAACTCCAAAAATAAAGCTAGATAACACAATAAAACACAACAAAAACGTGATAACGTAATAAAAAACATGCCTTTAGAAATGTTTTATGAACGGAGTTATCTCATTTTGGAACCAAAGTCTTCATATAGGCTACTTTATAATGGCACTGATTGATGCAAGTAAACAGGCATGAAGCAAGGCACGAGAAGAAAATAAATGAAGTAGCAATACAAATAAGTGATGTGTTTTGAAGAAGAGAGAAAAAATCATGAAATGAGAAGGAAATGTTATTGGCAGGGGTCTACTCCTCAATCCTCATGAAGTCAACCTGATTCTCTTATTTCTAAAAGTAACATTAATATTTCAGCCAGTGATAGTAAAAAAGCGAGAGAAATCACCTTTAAATGAATTCACAGGTTTTACACAGGTCTAAATGCTTTCTCAAAAGACTTAAGAATGGCATTGATACCCTCTGTTCTTTCTGTTCAGAAAAACCTGAGTCCACTTTACATTTATTTTGGAACTGCTCTTTCACAGTTACATTTTGGTGTGACATTTGTGATTTTTATCAATTGTTATGTAAATCCTAATGTTGATTTTACATACGTTAAATGTAATTTTTGGTTTTCATGAATGTGAAAAGAAAAGTGATATTTATTTTATAAACCTTATTTTTCTGTTAGCTAAATTTCACATTCACAAATCTAAATTGTCTAAATGCACTCCTCTTTTTTTGAGGTTTAAATGCGAGTTGAAAATGTACTTTGAGTAGCCTGTTGAGTTCTCTAAAAACTTAAAAGCTACAAGAACAGTGACTGTGTTTAAGGACTTTGCACCTAATCTGGATTGGAAGACTGAAGGAATTTAGTCTGGACTGAGGGAATCTGGAGCTTGTATTGACAATGATAATGGTTGTTGTAAATGTTTGTTTTTTGTTATCTTCTACAAGCATTTAATTAAAAAAAAAGATATATATATAAATATATTTCAGGCAGGGATTCGAGCACTTCCGGTGGGACGGGTTCACTTCCTGCGGTTGGTGTAGCGTCGCATATGCAGGTCATCTCTTCTGATGTACATGGATGTGTAGTAAAGCTCTCACATTAACGTGTGTCTCTTGTAGACGTACAAAAGAAACAAAAGCCGATGCTCGCCGACGGCATCAGCCCGTTGTCCGAGCGCAGAGACCCAGCGCGCCCTGACGAGCGACTCTAGTAGCATGTTGGCTTGGGCCAAGGCGATAGATCACCGTGGCAACTTGCTGGTGTCGCGACTGGTTTTATACGGCATATCGGCGACGCTCCAACCGACGACGGTTGGTGAGGAAATTTACATTCACGTTTAACGTTGAGAACACGAGTCAGACAGAGCGTTTTTATTGTAGACACTTTTGTTGAAAACGGAACTCGAAACACAATGATATTTATAAACGAGTAGTCACAGAATGACATTTCCAGACCTAGCTCATTAATTATGCAAAACAACAGCCAATGGCGGTGCTCCAAGCAATATTTGAATCGGTCATTCACAGATTGTTTGCCTCCAAATAAAGAGCTTTTGCTTATATGGTATCGTCATTCTTTTCACCACCTAATCAATGAAATCAACGGGACTTGATGTACACATTTGAAAAAGCAAACTCTCTGTTCGATGTGAAACGGGGCTTTTAGGACATCTAGTGTAAGGAAAACAACGTTGCATGATATTACCAATCCTGTTTCGGAGCTACAGTATATACTCGTTTATGCTCTTTCGCAAATGCAACGCTTGGGGGGTGATGTGAAATTGTCATGAGATCACTTCTTTTTGATAAACGCATGGCTTTTACCACAAGATGACCTCTACCACCTGACGTCGTCATCACTTCTTCGATCGTTCCTAACAATTATTTATTAATAAAAATTAAAATCATATTTATTACAGTCTCTTATTCATATTTATTACAGTCTGTTGTTCATACAACGCTAATCAATATTCGGTTATGTGTGTTTGTGTGGCACTTTTAGGAGTGTCATTCATCAATTCAGTAAGTACTTTTAAACTCTTTTTATACTGGCTTTTACTTCTGTAAAGAAAATGAGAATCTGATTTGTCTTCTCCTTTCAATTGAACGTTTGCACCCCTTCGCCAATAGAGGGCGTTGTTTGATAACCGTTGACAGTTGTAAAGGTTTCCTAATGGGTTTTAGCTGCTGAATGAATTAATTCTTTAGGTTCGAGCACACAGGCTGATCTCAGACCACAGTTTCTTAGGGAGTGCCTTAAAGAAAGATTTATTCTGCATACTCACTTTGCCATCCAACTCTTGAAATAACTTTCTTGAACTAATATACATACATATGTATATATATATATATATATATATATATATATATATATATATATATATTTAGCCTGTATATCGTGTACATATTGAACAAGATATTATTATGAAGGGATTGAGGGATTTAAGCAATAGTAACTCCAAAAATAAAGCTAGATAACACAATAAAACACAAGAAAAACGTGCTAACGTAATAAAAAACATGCCTTTAGAAATGTTTTATGAACGGAGTTATCTCATTTTGGAACCAAAGTCTTCATATAGGCTACTTTATAATGGCACTGATTGATGCAAGTAAACAGGCATGAAGCAAGGCACGAGAAGAAAATAAATGAAGTAGCAATACAAATAAGTGATGTGTTTTGAAGAAGAGAGAAAAAATCATGAAATGAGAAGGAAATGTTATTGGCAGGGGTCTACTCCTCAATCCTCATGAAGTCAACCTGATTCTTTTATTTCTAAAAGTAACATTAATATTTCAGCCAGTGATAGTAAAAAAGCGAGAGAAATCACCTTTAAATGAATTCACAGGTTTTACACAGGTCTAAATGCTTTCTCAAAAGACTTAAGAATGGCATTGATACCCTCTGTTCTTTCTGTTCAGAAAAACCTGAGTCCACTTTACATTTATTTTGGAACTGCTCTTTCACAGTTACATTTTGGTGTGACATTTGTGATTTTATCAATTGTTATGTAAATCCTAATGTTGATTTTAGGAGCACTTCCGGTGGGACGGGTTCACTTCCTGCGGTTGGTGTAGCGTCGCATATGCAGGTCATCTCTTCTGATGCACATGGATGTGTAGTAAAGCTCTCACATTAACGTGTGTCTCTTGTAGACGTACAAAAGAAACAAAAGCTGATGCTCGCCGACGGCATCAGCCCGTTGTCCGAGCGCAGAGACCCAGCGCGCCCTGACGAGCGACTCTAGTAGCATGTTGGCTTGGGCAAGGCGATAGATCACCGTGGCAACCAGCTGGTGTCGCGACTGATTTTATACGGCATACTGGCGACGCTCCAACCGACGACGGTTGGTGATGA
Source organism: Barbatula barbatula (assembly GCF_947034865.1). NCBI lineage: Eukaryota > Metazoa > Chordata > Actinopteri > Cypriniformes > Nemacheilidae > Barbatula > Barbatula barbatula. The sequence goes on from NC_136773.1 coordinate 4,569,552, forward strand.
AATTTACATTCACGTTTAACGTTGAGAACACGAGTCAGACAGAGCGTTTTTATTGTACACACTTTTGTTGAAAACGGAACTCGAAACACAATGATATTTATAAACGAGTAGTCACAGAATGACATTTCCAGACCTAGCTCATTAATTATGCAAAACAACAGCCAATGGCGGTGCTCCAAGCAATATTTGAATCGGTCATTCACAGATTGTTTGCCTCCAAATAAAGAGCTTTTGCTTATATCGTGTCGTCATTCTTTTCACCACCTAATCAATGAAAACAACGGGACTTGATGTACACATTTGAAAAAGCAAACTCTCTGTTCGATGTGAAACGGGGCTTTTAGGACATCTAGTGTAAGGAAAACAACGTTGCATGATATTACCAATCCTGTTTCGGAGCTACAGTATATACTCGTTTATGCTCTTTCGCAAATGCAACGCTTGGGGGGTGATGTGAAATTGTCATGAGATCACTTCTTTTTGATAAACGCATGGCTTTTACCACAAGATGACCTCTACCACTAGAGGTCGTCATCACTTCTTCGATCGTTCCTAACAATTATTTATTAATAAAAATTAAAATCATATTTATTACAGTCTCTTAATCATATTTATTACAGTCTGTTGTTCATACAACGCTAATCAATATTCGGTTATGTGTGTTTGTGTGGCACTTTTAGGAGTGTCATTCATCAATTCAGTAAGTACATTTAAACTCTTTTTATACTGGCTTTTACTTCTGTAAAGAAAATGAGAATCTGATTTGTCTTCTCCTTTCAATTGAACGTTTGCACCCCTTCGCCAGTAGAGGGCTTTGTCTGATAACCGTGGACAGTTGTAAAGGTTTCCTAATGGGTTTTAGCTGCTGAATGATTGAATTCTTTAGGTTCGAGCACACAGGCTGATCTCAGACCACAGTTTCTTAGGGAGTGCCTTAAAGAAAGGTTTATTCTGCATACTCACTTTGCCATCCAACTCTTGAAGTAACTTTCTTGAACTAATATACATACATATATATATATATATATAGAGAGAGAGAGAGAGAGAGAGAGAGAGAGAGAGAGCCTGTATATTGTGTACATATTGAACAAGATATTATTATGAAGGGATTGAGGGATTTAAGCCATAGTAACTCCAAAAATACAGCTAGATAACACAATAAAACACAACAAAAACATGATAACATAATAAAAAACATGCCTTTAGAAATGAGAGTTATCTCATATGCAGGTCATCTCTTCTGATGCACATGGATGTGTACACAAGTAAAGCGAGTCTCACATTAACGCGTGTCTCTTGTAGACGTACAAAAGAAACAAAAGCCGATGCACGCCGGCGATCCGACGGGCATCGGCCCGTTGTTTCCGAGCGCAGAGACCAAGCGCGCCCTGACGAGCGACTCTAGTAGCGTGTTGGCTTGGTGTCAAGGCGATAGGTCCCCGGCCCGAACACATCTAGCAGGTGTCGCGACTGCTTTTATACGGCACATCGGCGACGCTACAGCCGACGACGGTTGGTGAGAAAATGTACATTCACGTTTAACGTTGAGAACACGAGTCAGACAGAACAGAGCATTTTTATTGTACACACTTTTGTTGAAAACGGAACTCGAAACACAATGATATTTGTAAACGAGTAGTCACAGAATGACATTTCCAGACCTAGCTCATTAATTATGCAAAACAACAGCCAATGGCGGTTCTCCAACTGCACACAAAGCAATATTTGAGTCGGTCGTTCACAGATTGTTTGAAGTATATAGACATGATATGACTTTGTTTGCTTAATAAGCAGTTTAGATCGTTGGATTACTCTGCAGTAATTGTGGCACATTACTGCAGAGCAATCAGGGTTAAGGTCACTTCATCCATGACCCGTGCTGGCTGGCATTGAGATTTGAATCGTCGACCTTCTGAACACAAGCCCAGCGCTTTAACCACTAGGCCACAGCGGACCCCGAGCCGCCTTGGGAGTAATAGACTGGGTTCTAAAGGGTCAGTGCCAGAGGGTCAGCCGGGATTTGAGCAATAGTAACTCCAAAAATAAAGCTAGATAACACAATAATACACAACAAAAACGTGATAACGTAATAAAAAACATGCCTTTAGAAATGTTTTATGAACGGAGTTATCTCATTTTGGAACCAAAGTCTTCATATAGGCTACTTTATAATGGCACTGATTGATGCAAGTAAACAGGCATGAAGCAAGGCACGAGAAGAAAATAAATGAAGTAGCAATACAAATAAGTGATGTGTTTTGAAGAAGAGAGAAAAAATCATGAAATGAGAAGGAAATGTTATTAGCAGGGGTCTACTCCTCAATCCTCATGAAGTCAACCAGATGTTCTTATTTGTAAAAGTAACGTTAATATTTCAGCCAGGGATAGTAATAAAACGAGAGAAATCACCTTTAAATGAATTCACAGGTTTTACACAGGTCTAAATGCTTTCTCAAAAGACTTAAGAATGGCATTGATACAACTCTGTTCTTTCTGTTCAGAAAAACCTGAGTCCACTTTACATTTATTTTGGAACTGCTCTTTCACAGTTACATTTTGGTGTGACATTTGTGATTTTATCAATTGTTATGTAAATCCTAATGTTGATTTTAGGAGCACTTCCGGTGGGACGGGTTCACTTTCTGCCGTCGGTGTGGTGTCGTATATGCAGGTCATCTCTTCTGATGCACATGGATGTGTACACAAGTAAAGCTCTCACATTAACGTGTGTCTCTTGTAGACGTACAAAAGAAACAAAAGCTGATGCTCGCCGACGGCATCAGCCCGTTGTCCGAGCGCAGAGACCCAGCGCGCCCTGACGAGCGACTCTAGTAGCATGTTGGCTTGGGCAAGGCGATAGATCACCGTGGCAACCAACTGGTGTCGCGACTGCTTTTATACGGCATACTGGCGACGCTCCAACCGACGACGGTTGGTGATGAAATTTACATTCACGTTTAACGTTGAGAACACGAGTCAGACAGAGCGTTTTTATTGTACACACTTTTGTTGAAAACGGAACTCGAAACACAATGATATTTATAAACGAGTAGTCACAGAATGACATTTCCAGACCTAGCTCATTAATTATGCAAAACAACAGCCAATGGCGGTGCTCCAAGCAATATTTGAATCGGTCATTCACAGATTGTTTGCCTCCAAATAAAGAGCTTTTGCTTATATCGTGTCGTCATTCTTTTCACCACCTAATCAATGAAATCAACGGGACTTGATGTACACATTTGTAAAAGCAAACTCTCTGTTCGATGTGAAACGGGGCTTTTAGGACATCTAGTGTAAGGAAAACAACGTTGCATGATATTACCAATCCTGTTTCGGAGCTACAGTATATACTCGTTTATGCTCTTTCGCAAATGCAACGCTTGGGGGGTGATGTGAAATTGTCATGAGATATCTTCTTTTTGATAAACGCATGGCTTTTACCACAAGATGACCTCTACCACTAGACGTCGTCATCACTTCTTCGATCGTTCCTAACAATTATTTATTAATAAAAATTAAAATCATATTTATTACAGTCTCTTATTCATATTTATTACAGTCTGTTGTTCATACAACGCTAATCAATATTCGGTTATGTGTGTTTGTGTGGCACTTTTAGGAGTGTCATTCATCAATTCAGTAAGTACTTTTAAACTCTTTTTATACTGGCTTTTACTTCTGTAAAGAAAATGAGAATCTGATTTGTCTTCTCCTTTCAATTGAACGTTTGCACCCCTTCGCCAATAGAGGGCGTTGTTTGATAACCGTTGACAGTTGTAAAGGTTTCCTAATGGGTTTTAGCTGCTGAATGAATTAATTCTTTAGGTTCGAGCACACAGGCTGATCTCAGACCACAGTTTCTTAGGGAGTGCCTTAAAGAAAGATTTATTCTGCATACTCACTTTGCCATCCAACTCTTGAAATAACTTTCTTGAACTAATATACATACATATGTATATATATATATATATATATATATATATATATATATTTAGCCTGTATATCGTGTACATATTGAACAAGATATTATTATGAAGGGATTGAGGGATTTAAGCAATAGTAACTCCAAAAATAAAGCTAGATAACACAATAAAACACAACAAAAACGTGATAACGTAATAAAAAACATGCCTTTAGAAATGTTTTATGAACGGAGTTATCTCATTTTGGAACCAAAGTCTTCATATAGGCTACTTTATAATGGCACTGATTGATGCAAGTAAACAGGCATGAAGCAAGGCACGAGAAGAAAATAAATGAAGTAGCAATACAAATAAGTGATGTGTTTTGAAGAAGAGAGATGTGTTTTGAAGAAGAGAGAAAAAATCATGAAATGAGAAGGAAATGTTATTGGCAGGGGTCTACTCCTCAATCCTCATGAAGTCAACCTGATTCTTTTATTTCTAAAAGTAACATTAATATTTCAGCCAGTGATAGTAAAAAAGCGAGAGAAATCACCTTTAAATGAATTCACAGGTTTTACACAGGTCTAAATGCTTTCTCAAAAGACTTAAGAATGGCATTGATACCCTCTGTTCTTTCTGTTCAGAAAAACCTGAGTCCACTTTACATTTATTTTGGAACTGCTCTTTCACAGTTACATTTTGGTGTGACATTTGTGATTTTATCAATTGTTATGTAAATCCTAATGTTGATTTTAGGAGCACTTCCGGTGGGACGGGTTCACTTCCTGCCGTCGGTGTGGTGTCGCATATGCAGGTCATCTCTTCTGATGCACATGGATGTGTACACAAGTAAAGCTCTCACATTAACGTGTGTCTCTTGTAGACGTACAAAAGAAACAAAAGCTGATGCTCGCCGACGGCATCAGCCCGTTGTCCGAGCGCAGAGACCCAGCGCGCCCTGACGAGCGACTCTAGTAGCATGTTGGCTTGGGCAAGGCGATAGATCACCGTGGCAAGCAGCTGGTGTCGCGACTGCTTTTATACGGCATACTGGCGACGCTCCAACCGACGACGGTTGGTGATGAAATTTACATTCACGTTTAACGTTGACAATACGAGTCAGACAGAGCGTTTTTATTGTACACACTTTTGTTGAAAACGGAACTCGAAACACAATGATATTTATAAACGAGTAGTCACAGAATGACATTTCCAGACCTAGCTCATTAATTATGCAAAACAACAGCCAATGGCGGTGCTCCAAGCAATATTTGAATCGGTCATTCACAGATTGTTTGCCTCCAAATAAAGAGCTTTTGCTTATATCGTGTCGTCATTCTTTTCACCACCTAATCAATGAAATCAACGGGACTTGATGTACACATTTGTAAAAGCAAACTCTCTGTTCGATGTGAAAGGGGGCTTTTAGGACATCTAGTGTAAGGAAAACAACGTTGCATGATATTACCAATCCTGTTTCGGAGCTACAGTATATACTCGTTTATGCTCTTTCGCAAATGCAACGCTTGGGGGGTGATGTGAAATTGTCATGAGATATCTTCTTTTTGATAAACGCATGGCTTTTACCACAAGATGACCTCTACCACTAGACGTCGTCATCACTTCTTCGATCGTTCCTAACAATTATTTATTAATAAAAATTAAAATCATATTTATTACAGTCTCTTATTCATATTTATTACAGTCTGTTGTTCATACAACGCTAATCAATATTCGGTTATGTGTGTTTGTGTGGCACTTTTAGGAGTGTCATTCATCAATTCAGTAAGTACTTTTAAACTCTTTTTATACTGGCTTTTACTTCTGTAAAGAAAATGAGAATCTGATTTGTCTTCTCCTTTCAATTGAACGTTTGCACCCCTTCGCCAGTAGAGGGCGTTGTTTGATAACCGTGGACAGTTGTAAAGGTTTCCTAATGGGTTTTAGCTGCTGAATGAATTAATTCTTTAGGTTCGAGCACACAGGCTGATCTCAGACCACAGTTTCTTAGGGAGTGCCTTAAAGAAAGATTTATTCTGCATACTCACTTTGCCATCCAACTCTTGAAGTAACTTTCTTGAACTAATATACATACATATGTATATATATATATATTTAGCCTGTATATCGTGTACATATTGAACAAGATATTATTATGAAGGGATTGAGGGATTTAAGCAATAGTAACTCCAAAAATAAAGCTAGATAACACAATTGTTCCGCCCTTCGGCGTTTTAATTTGTTTCCTAGTCGGACCCGTTAGTACGGGCAAGCGTTCGAGCCGAGCAACAGTGCGGAAATCACCCTCGTGTCTGCGTCATCACAGAGTTTGGTTAAATCTTTGTCTGTAAGTCCTTTTTTCGTCAGAATTGTGGTTTCTGTATGATGTATGTTTACTTTAAGTAATGTGTGTTATTACGTTCGTGACTCTTTCAGTTTCATCGCGTATGCTCTAGTTTGAAGCTTTTTTGTTTTCTGACTCGCTGATTTATCTGCTCAGCAACGAGCCTCGACGTTTCGCCTTAGATTAAGTAGTTGATTTATTTACATCTGTTGATTCGTATATATATTATACATGTAACAGTCTAACAGGTAGTTTGGTGATATTGCGGATGTTTGTTTTATTACTATACATTAAGGACACCTGTAGTTTATTGTGTGAAAGTGTTGATATAGAGAATGCTGTATACTGTATAGAGAGTTACTGGGTAATTCATGTTTATTGTGTAAGAGACACTTCAGATGTTACACTTTTGTAATGTTATTTTCTGTTTATTATTTCATTCTTACAGACTTAAATGGAGAAAACACTAAGAAATAAAACTGAGGAAGAAAAGAGTTCAAAAGATAAAACATCATTCCTCAATAAGAAGTCTGGAGTTTCTCTTCATTGCTGTTAACTATCTGTCTAGCTGTACAAATCAGACGTCGTACATGCGAGGGCAGAATAACAATAAAACACAACAAAAACGTGATAACGTAATAAAAAACATGCCTTTAGAAATGTTTTATGAACGGAGTTATCTCATTTTGGAACCAAAGTCTTCATATAGGCTACTTTATAATGGCACTGATTAGGGCTGCACGATAAGGGCCAAAATGACAATCACGATTATTTTGATCAATATTGAGATCACGATTAATTAGCACGATTATTTGTTGATTTTAACCAAAACAATTTTTTATTGTCACACAAGCTAATTACATTTCCTGCCTTCACATCCATATTGTGCAACATTCCTGCTAATGTACAGATATGTGCATCAAAATAAAATAGGTCCTCTTATTCACCAAAATTCAGTGAATCTCCTTAAAGAATAAATTAAAATAAATTAAAACAATAAAGAAAATGTAGCAAAACTTCAACAGGGCACTATTTTACATTTTACAATGTGTAAATATATTTTAGGAAGCAAAATATAAACTTAAGTTGTACCTGCATAATGGATGTGAATAAAACTAAAAATAAAATATACAATCAATAAGAAACAAATATTCCATAACAGAATGTAACCAAATAAGAACATTTCAAGGCAGAAGAACAATGCCGAAAGTTGCAAAGTACTTTATATTGGCAAGATCACGCTCTATTTCCCCTCTGCGTTTTCTGTACATCGCAGGTAGTGCCACCTTTGAAAAATAATTACGCGAGGGGATCACGTATCGTTTATCCAGAGTGTTGACCAAGAATTTGAAGCCTTCGTTTGTCACCGTGTTTATTGAGCACATGTCTTTAGCCAAATGAAATGCGACTGCATTCGTTATTTCACTGTGTCTTTGGGAGGTGGATGGGTATGGTGATGCGCTAAAGAGGCTCGCTTCGATGGATGTCTGAGTTGATGTTGTGGGATGATTAGTCTTTGCAACGCATTTCTTCGCCCTCATACATTCATCGTATTGAACTTTATGGTGTTTTTTTAAGTGGTTAAAGAGGTTCGTTGTGTTGCTTTGTGGTGCCAAAACAACTTTATGGCACTCTTTGCATATGACCTGTTCTTGTTTTGTGTCACTTGCCTGAAACCCAAAATGTTTCCACACAATGGATGACGATCCGATTCTCGGGACAAGCCCCTCGGCCGCTCCCTCTGCTACGTTAGACATTTTTTCTTTGTTAAGATAGATTATAGCCTGCTATCTGTTGTGGTATTTTCCTCACGCTACTCTTTCTTCTGTCTGTGACTGTCTACATCTGGAAACTGACTGAGCTGCTGCGCGCTGCAGGGAACAACTCTTATTGGTGCATGGACGCACGTGATCAGACAGCGGCTTTACAGCGCGCTAGACTGGCTTTAAAAAAAAAAAAAAACTTTAATACAAAGCGTAAATGAATGACGCATTTTAAATATCGCTCGATCACGCGAATTTGATCGTGGGAAGCCAAAATCGTGATCGTGATTAAAATTCGATTAATTGTGCAGCCCTAGCACTGATTGATGCAAGTAAACAGGCATGAAGCAAGGCACGAGAAGAAAATAAATGAAGTAGCAATACAAATAAGTGATGTGTTTTGAAGAAGAGAGAAAAAATCATGAAATGAGAAGGAAATGTTATTGGCAGGGGTCTACTCCTCAATCCTCATGAAGTCAACCTGATTCTCTTATTTCTAAAAGTAACATTAATATTTCAGCCAGTGATAGTAAAAAAGCGAGAGAAATCACCTTTAAATGAATTCACAGGTTTTACACAGGTCTAAATGCTTTCTCAAAAGACTTAAGAATGGCATTGATACCCTCTGTTCTTTCTGTTCAGAAAAACCTGAGTCCACTTTACATTTATTTTGGAACTGCTCTTTCACAGTTACATTTTGGTGTGACATTTGTGATTTTATCAATTGTTATGTAAATCCTAATGTTGATTTTAGGAGAACTTCCGGTGGAACTGGTTCACTTCCTGCCGTCGGTGTGGTGTCGCATATGCAGGTCATCTCTTCTGATGCACATGGATGTGTACACAAGTAAAGCTCTCACATTAACGTGTGTCTCTTGTAGACGTACAAAAGAAACAAAAGCCGATGCTCGCCGACGGCATCAGCCCGTTGTCCGAGCGCAGAGACCCAGCGCGCCCTGACGAGCGACTCTAGTAGCATGTTGGCTTGGGCCAAGGCGATAGATCACCGTGGCAACTTGCTGGTGTCGCGACTGGTTTTATACGGCATATCGGCGACGCTCCAACCGACGACGGTTGGTGAGGAAATTTACATTCACGTTTAACGTTAAGAACACGAGTCAGACAGAGCGTTTTTATTGTACACACTTTTGTTGAAAACGGAACTCGAAACACAATGATATTTATAAACGAGTAGTCACAGAATGACATTTCCAGACCTAGCTCATTAATTATGCAAAACAACAGCCAATGGCGGTTCTCCAAGCAATATTTGAATCGGTCATTCACAGATTGTTTGCCTCCAAATAAAGAGCTTTTGCTTGTATCGTGTCGTCATTCTTTTCACCACCTAATCAATGAAATCAACGGGACTTGATGTACACATTTGAAAAAGCAAACTCTCTGTTCGATGTGAAACGGGGCTTTTAGGACATCTAGTGTAAGGAAAACAACGTTGCATGATATTACCAATCCTGTTTCGGAGCTACAGTATATACTCGTTTATGCTCTTTCGCAAATGCAACGCTTGGGGGGTGATGTGAAATTGTCATGAGATATCTTCTTTTTGATAAACGCATGGCTTTTACCACAAGATGACCTCTACCACTAGACGTCGTCATCACTTCTTCGATCGTTCCTAACAATTATTTATTAATAAAAATTAAAATCATATTTATTACAGTCTCTTAATCATATTTATTACAGTCTGTTGTTCATACAACGCTAATCAATATTCGGTTATGTGTGTTTGTGTGGCACTTTTAGGAGTGTCATTCATCAATTCAGTAAGTACTTTTAAACTCTTTTTATACTGGCTTTTACTTCTGTAAAGAAAATGAGAATCTGATTTGTCTTCTCCTTTCAATTGAACGTTTGCACCCCTTCGCCAGTCGAGGGCGTTGTTTGATAACCGTTGACAGTTGTAAAGGTTTCCTAATGGGTTTTAGCTGCTGAATGAATTAATTCTTTAGGTTCGAGCACACAGGCTGATCTCAGACCACAGTTTCTTAGGGAGTGCCTTAAAGAAAGATTTATTCTGCATACTCACTTTGCCATCCAACTCTTGAAATAACTTTCTTGAACTAATATACATACATATGTATATATATATATATATATATATATATATATATATATATATATATATATATATACATATGTATATATATATATTTAGCCTGTATATCGTGTACATATTGAACAAGATATTATTATGAAGGGATTGAGGGATTTAAGCAATAGTAACTCCAAAAATAAAGCTAGATAACACAATAAAACACAACAAAAACGTGATAACGTAATAAAAAACATGCCTTTAGAAATGTTTTATGAACGGAGTTATCTCATTTTGGAACCAAAGTCTTCATATAGGCTACTTTATAATGGCACTGATTGATGCAAGTAAACAGGCATGAAGCAAGGCACGAGAAGAAAATAAATGAAGTAGCAATACAAATAAGTGATGTGTTTTGAAGAAGAGAGAAAAAATCATGAAATGAGAAGGAAATGTTATTGGCAGGGGTCTACTCCTCAATCCTCATGAAGTCAACCTGATTCTCTTATTTCTAAAAGTAACATTAATATTTCAGCCAGGGATAGTAATAAAACGAGAGAAATCACCTTTAAATGAATTCACAGGTTTTACACAGGTCTAAATGCTTTCTCAAAAGACTTAAGAATGGCATTGATACAACTCTGTTCTTTCTGTTCAGAAAAACCTGAGACCACTTTACATTTATTTTGGAACTGCTCTTTCACAGTTACATTTTGGTGTGACATTTGTGATTTTATCAATTGTTATGTAAATCCTAATGTTGATTTTACATACATTAAATGTAATTTTTGGTTTTCATGAATGTGAAAAGAAAAGTGATATTTATTTTATAAACCTTATTTTTCTGTTAGCTAAATTTCACATTCACAAATCTAAATTGTCTAAATGCTCTCCTCTTTTTTTGAGGTTTAAATGCGAGTTGAAAATGTACTTTGAGTAGCCTCTTGAATTCTCTAAAAACTTAAAAGCTACAAGAACAGTGACTGTGTTTAAGGACTTTGCACCTAATCTGGATTGGAAGACTGAAGGAATTTAGTCTGGACTGAGGGAATCTGGAGCTTGTATTGACAATGGTAATGGTTGTTGTAAATGTTTGTTTTTGTTATCTTCTACAAGCATTTAATTAAAAAAAAGATATATATAAATATATTTCAGGCAGGGATTCGAGCACTTCCGGTGGGACGGGTTCACTTCCTGCGGTTGGTGTAGCGTCGCATATGCAGGTCATCTCTTCTGATGCACATGGATGTGTAGTAAAGCTCTCACATTAACGTGTGTCTCTTGTAGACGTACAAAAGAAACAAAAGCCGATGCTCGCCGACGGCATCAGCCCGTTGTCCGAGCGCAGAGACCCAGCGCGCCCTGACGAGCGACTCTAGTAGCATGTTGGCTTGGGCCAAGGCGATAGATCACCGTGGCAACTTGCTGGTGTCGCGACTGCTTTTATACGGCATATCGGCGACGCTCCAACCGACGACGGTTGGTGAGGAAATTTACATTCACGTTTAACGTTAAGAACACGAGTCAGACAGAGCGTTTTTATTGTACACACTTTTGTTGAAAACGGAACTCGAAACACAATGATATTTATAAACGAGTAGTCACAGAATGACATTTCCAGACCTAGCTCATTAATTATGCAAAACAACAGCCAATGGCGGTTCTCCAAGCAATATTTGAATCGGTCATTCACAGATTGTTTGCCTCCAAATAAAGAGCTTTTGCTTATATCGTGTCGTCATTCTTTTCACCACCTAATCAATGAAATCAACGGGACTTGATGTACACATTTGAAAAAGCAAACTCTCTGTTCGATGTGAAACGGGGCTTTTAGGACATCTAGTGTAAGGAAAACAACGTTGCATGATATTACCAATCCTGTTTCGGAGCTACAGTATATACTCGTTTATGCTCTTTCGCAAATGCAACGCTTGGGGGGTGATGTGAAATTGTCATGAGATATCTTCTTTTTGATAAACGCATGGCTTTTACCACAAGATGACCTCTACCACTAGACGTCGTCATCACTTCTTCGATCGTTCCTAACAATTATTTATTAATAAAAATTAAAATCATATTTATTATAGTCTCTTAATCATATTTATTACAGTCTGTTGTTCATACAACGCTAATCAATATTCGGTTATGTGTGTTTGTGTGGCACTTTTAGGAGTGTCATTCATCAATTCAGTAAGTACTTTTAAACTCTTTTTATACTGGCTTTTACTTCTGTAAAGAAAATGAGAATCTGATTTGTCTTCTCCTTTCAATTGAACGTTTGCACCCCTTCGCCAGTAGAGGGCGTTGTTTGATAACCGTTGACAGTTGTAAAGGTTTCCTAATGGGTTTTAGCTGCTGAATGAATGTATTCTTTAGGTTCGAGCACACAGGCTGATCTCAGACCACAGTTTCTTAGGGAGTGCCTTAAAGAAAGATTTAGTCTGCATACTCACTTTGCCATCCAACTCTTGAAGTAACTTTCTTGAACTAATATACATACATATGTATATATATATATATTTAGCCTGTATATCGTGTACATATTGAACAAGATATTATTATGAAGGGATTGAGGGATTTAAGCAATAGTAACTCCAAAAATAAAGCTAGATAACACAATAAAACACAACAAAAACGTGATAACGTAATAAAAAACATGCCTTTAGAAATGTTTTATGAACGGAGTTATCTCATTTTGGAACCAAAGTCTTCATATAGGCTACTTTATAATGGCACTGATTGATGCAAGTAAACAGGCATGAAGCAAGGCACGAGAAGAAAATAAATGAAGTAGCAATACAAATAAGTGATGTGTTTTGAAGAAGAGAGAAAAAATCATGAAATGAGAAGGAAATGTTATTGGCAGGGGTCTACTCCTCAATCCTCATGAAGTCAACCAGATGCTCTTATTTGTAAAAGTAACGTTAATATTTCAGCCAGTGATAGTAAAAAAGCGAGAGAAATCACCTTTAAATGAATTCACAGGTTTTACACAGGTCTAAATGCTTTCTCAAAAGACTTAAGAATGGCATTGATACCCTCTGTTCTTTCTGTTCAGAAAAACCTGAGACCACTTTACATGTATTTTGGAACTGCTCTTTCACAGTTACATTTTGGTGTGACATTTGTGATTTTATCAATTGTTATGTAAATCCTAATGTTGATTTTACATACATTAAATGTAATTTTTGGTTTTCATGAATGTGAAAAGAAAAGTGATATTTATTTTATAAACCTTATTTTTCTGTTAGCTAAATTTCACATTCACAAATCTAAATTGTCTAAATGCACTCCTCTTTTTTTGAGGTTTAAATGCGAGTTGAAAATGTACTTTGAGTAGCCTGTTGAGTTCTCTAAAAACTTAAAAGCTACAAGAACAGTGACTGTGTTTAAGGACTTTGCACCTAATCTGGATTGGAAGACTGAAGGAATTTAGTCTGGACTAAGGGAATCTGGAGCTTGTATTGACAATGGTAATGGTTGTTGTAAATGTTTGTTTTTGTTATCTTCTACAAGCATTTAATTAAAAAAAAGATATATATAAATATATTTCAGGCAGGGATTCGAGCACTTCCGGTGGGACGGGTTCACTTCCTGCGGTTGGTGTAGCGTCGCATATGCAGGTCATCTCTTCTGATGCACATGGATGTGTAGTAAAGCTCTCACATTAACGTGTGTCTCTTGTAGACGTACAAAAGAAACAAAAGCTGATGCTCGCCGACGGCATCAGCCCGTTGTCCGAGCGCAGAGACCCAGCGCGCCCTGACGAGCGACTCTAGTAGCATGTTGGCTTGGGCAAGGCGATAGATCACCGTGGCAACCAGCTGGTGTCGCGACTGCTTTTATACGGCATACTGGCGACGCTCCAACCGACGACGGTTGGTGATGAAATTTACATTCACGTTTAACGTTGAGAACACGAGTCAGACAGAGCGTTTTTATTGTACACACTTTTGTTGAAAACGGAACTCGAAACACAATGATATTTATAAACGAGTAGTCACAGAATGACATTTCCAGACCTAGCTCATTAATTATGCAAAACAACAGCCAATGGCGGTTCTCCAAGCAATATTTGAATCGGTCATTCACAGATTGTTTGCCTCCAAATAAAGAGCTTTTGCTTATATCGTGTCATCATTCTTTTCACCACCTAATCAATGAAATCAACGGGACTTGATGTACACATTTGTAAAAGCAAACTCTCTGTTCGATGTGAAACGGGGCTTTTAGGACATCTAGTGTAAGGAAAACAACGTTGCATGATATTACCAATCCTGTTTCGGAGCTACAGTATATACTCGTTTATGCTCTTTCGCAAATGCAACGCTTGGGGGGTGATGTGAAATTGTCATGAGATATCTTCTTTTTGATAAACGCATGGCTTTTACCACAAGATGACCTCTACCACTAGACGTCGTCATCACTTCTTCGATCGTTCCTAACAATTATTTATTAATAAAAATTAAAATCATATTTATTACAGTCTCTTATTCATATTTATTACAGTCTGTTGTTCATACAACGCTAATCAATATTCGGTTATGTGTGTTTGTGTGGCACTTTTAGGAGTGTCATTCATCAATTCAGTAAGTACTTTTAAACTCTTTTTATACTGGCTTTTACTTCTGTAAAGAAAATGAGAATCTGATTTGTCTTCTCCTTTCAATTGAACGTTTGCACCCCTTCGCCAGTAGAGGGCGTTGTTTGATAACCGTTGACAGTTGTAAAGGTTTCCTAATGGGTTTTAGCTGCTGAATGAATTAATTCTTTAGGTTCGAGCACACAGGCTGATCTCAGACCACAGTTTCTTAGGGAGTGCCTTAAAGAAAGATTTATTCTGCATACTCACTTTGCCATCCAACTCTTGAAATAACTTTCTTGAACTAATATACATACATATGTGTATATATATATATATATATATATATATATATATATATATATATATATATATATATATATATATATATATATATATATATATAATATATATATATATATATATAATATATATATATATATATATATATATATATATATATTTAGCCTGTATATCATGTACATATTGAACAAGATATTATTATGAAGGGATTGAGGGATTTAAGCAATAGTAACTCCAAAAATAAAGCTAGATAACACAATAAAACACAACAAAAACGTGATAACGTAATAAAAAACATGCCTTTAGAAATGTTTTATGAACGGAGTTATCTCATTTTGGAACCAAAGTCTTCATATAGGCTACTTTATAATGGCACTGATTGATGCAAGTAAACAGGCATGAAGCAAGGCACGAGAAGAAAATAAATGAAGTAGCAATACAAATAAGTGATGTGTTTTGAAGAAGAGAGAAAAAATCATGAAATGAGAAGGAAATGTTATTAGCAGGGGTCTACTCCTCAATCCTCATGAAGTCAACCAGATGCTCTTATTTGTAAAAGTAACGTTAATATTTCAGCCAGGGATAGTAATAAAACGAGAGAAATCACCTTTAAATGAATTCACAGGTTTTACACAGGTCTAAATGCTTTCTCAAAAGACTTAAGAATGGCATTGATACAACTCTGTTCTTTCTGTTCAGAAAAACCTGAGACCACTTTACATTTATTTTGGAACTGCTCTTTCACAGTTACATTTTGGTGTGACATTTGTGATTTTATCAATTGTTATGTAAATCCTAATGTTGATTTTACATACATTAAATGTAATTTTTGGTTTTCATGAATGTGAAAAGAAAAGTGATATTTATTTTATAAACCTTATTTTTCTGTTAGCTAAATTTCACATTCACAAATCTAAATTGTCTAAATTCAATTCAATTCAATTCAATTTTATTTATATAGCGCCTTTCACAATTTGCATTGTTCCAAAGCAGCTTTACAGGGGAAAAACGAAAAACCCAAGAAAGGGTAAAACACACTACATGGTGTTTTATATAATAAATCCAATTATTCTAGTAAAATAATATCTAATGTCAGCATCTCCTGGTGGTTTATTTAGCATATTTGCATTAAGTGAATGCTTGGCTGAAAAGATGCGTTTTTAATCTAGATTTAAATTGGGCGAGTGTGTCTGATCCTCGAATAATATCAGGAAGGCTATTCCAGAGTTTAGGTGCTACATATGAGAAAGCTCGACCCCCTTTGGTGGATTTAGTTATTCTAGGTATTATCAAAAGTCCTGCGTTTTGAGATCTTAGAGAGCGTGATGGGTTGTAGTATGATAGAAGCTCTGTTAGGTAGGTAGGGGCTAAACCCTTTAAGGCTTTATAAGTGATTAAAAGAACTTTAAAGTCAATACGATACTTAATGGGTAGCCAGTGAAGGGTTGATAAAATTGGGGTTATGTGATCATATTTTCTGGTCCTGGTTAGAACTCTGGCAGCTGCATTCTGAACTAACTGTAGTTTGTTTATTGATGATGCAGGACAACCACTAAGTAGCGCATTACAGTAGTCAAGTCTTGAGGTCATAAATGCATGAATAAGCTTCTCTGCGTCAGCAACACACAGAATATTTCGTAACTTGGCAACATTTCTTAGGTGGAAAAAGGCTGTTTTTGTGACATTTGAGATGTGATTTCGAAATGACAGGTTGCTGTCTAATATAACGCCTAGATCTTTTACTGTATTTGTTGGAGTAACAGTACATCCTTCAACTTGCAGTTTATAATCAGAAATATTTGGTTTGCGTGTCTTAGGTCCGATAAGTAATATTTCTGTTTTATTAGAATTTAAAAGAAGGAAATTATAGGTCATCCAATGTTTTATATCTTCAATGCACTCTGCCAATTTGGGTAGCTGGGAGGAATCATCTGGTCTTGATGAGATATATAGCTGAGTATCATCTGCATAGCAATGGAAGCTAATTCCATGTTTTTTAATAATGTTTCCAAGGGGAAGCATGTATATGGAGAACAGCACGGGTCCCAGAACCGATCCCTGAGGTAATCCATAATTTACTTGCGTTAAATAGGATGATTCCCCATTTAGATGGACAAATTGATGTCTGTCTGACAAGTAAGATCTAAACCATTGTAGTGCCTGTCCCTCAATACCGGTATAATTGTGTAAGCGATCTAGAAGTATGTTATGGTCTACGGTATCAAACGCAGCACTAAGGTCAAGCAGGACCAGGAGTGAGATGTGACCTTTATCTGATGCTATAAGCAGGTCGTTTGTAATTTTAACGAGCGCAGTTTCAGTGCTATGATGAGATCTAAAGCCTGACTGAAATTTTTCGTGCATGTCGTTATTTTGTAAGAAAGAGCACAACTGAGTGCACACTACTTTTTCTAGAATTTTAGACAGGTATGGGAGATTTGAAATCGGTCTATAGTTTCCTAGTTCATTTGGATCTAAGTTTGGTTTCTTGATTAGAGGCTTAATGACGGCCATCTTAAAGGGACCTGGGACATGGCCTAGATTAATTGACGAGTTAATAATGTTATAGATGGGCTCAATTGCAACAGGTAGTAACTCTTTTAATAATTTAGTTGGTATGGGGTCTAGTAAGCAAGTTGTAGGTTTAGAGGTTGCGATAAGTTGAATTAAATCTTCCTGTTTTATAGTTGAAAAACGCTGGAGCCTTTCTTTTGGAGCGATGGTTGGTGCTAATTCATAGGACAGATTTGGAGGTTGAGTTTTTACAATTTTGTCACGAATGTTTTTGATTTTCTCTGTAAAAAATTTCATGAATTCATTGCTACCAAGGTGCGGCGGAATAACAAGGTCAGGTGGTGTCTGTTTATTTGTTAATTTAGCAACTGTGCTAAATAGAAACCTTGGATTGTTTTTGTTGGTTTCTATGAGGTTACGAAGGTGCTCTGCCTTTGCTGCTTTTAGTGCCTTTTTATAACAATTTGCACTCTCTTTCCATGCCATTTTAAAGACTTCTAATTGCGATTTTATCCATTTGCGCTCTAGTTTGCGTGTTTCTCTTTTAAGGGCGCGAGTGGTGCTATTGTACCAGGGTGCAATATTTTTCTCATTAATCTTTTTTGACTTCATAGGTGCAACAGCTTCTAATGTATTAGAGAAAATAGTGCCCAATTTCCTGGTCATGACGTCGAGCGATTCGTTATTTATTGGTCTGGTTATTAAAGGAGTCAGATCTGGCAAGCTCTTTGCGAAGCTATCTTTAGTAGCAGAGGTGATTGTTCTACCCTGTCGATAACGTGTTAAAGGGCTGATTCCAGACGTGCGCAAAGTACCCGTTATAAGATAGTGATCGGTGACATCGTCGCTTTGAGGCATAATATCTATATTGGTTAGATCAGCTCCGTGAGATATAATCAGGTCTAGTGTATGATTAAATCGATGAGTTGGTCCTTTAATGTGTTGTATTACCCCAAAAGATTGTAGTAGTTCTGTAAACGCCACAGCTAATGCATCGTTAGCGCTATCTACGTGGATATTAAAATCTCCGACAATTAGTATTTTATCAACGTTAACCAATAGGTCCGATAGGAAGTCCGCAAACTCTTTCAGAAAATCAGTATAGGGACCAGGGGGTCTATACACCGTAGCCAATGTAAAAGAAAGCAATAGTTTTTTACTTTTGTTAGGAATAATTATGTTCAACGCAAGCACTTCAAATGATTTAAATTTATGCTCTGTTCTCTGAGATACAGTAAGAAAGTTTCTAAAGATTGTAGCGACGCCGCCACCCCGACCAACTGGACGTGGCTCATGCATATAACAGTAGCTTGGTGGGGTACACTCATTTAGGCCGAAATAATCATTTGGTTTAAGCCAGGTCTCGGTAAGACAGAGTATATCAAAACTGTTGTCCGTGATCATTTCATTTACAATAACTGCCTTTGAATTTAGTGATCTAATATTAAGTAGGCCGAACTTTATAAATTGGTTTTGGTTGTTTATTACATTGTCTTCAGGTTTAATCACGATCAGATTTTTTCTCTGACTTTTGCCAAAATGTTTACTTTGTAGTATTATTCGGGGGACACATATAGTCTCTATATATTTGGAAACAGTAACATTTATAGCAGTTGAGGCGCACATACTATGGTTAAAGTTTTGACTTACCTGAGGGAGACTTACCTGAGGGAGACATAGTCAACCGGTGCGCAGCGCCTGCGAGATGTTGTCGGACAGGAGAGCCGCTCCGATGCTGCTGGGATGCAGGCCGTCAGGGCGGAAGAGCCTAGGTCGCTCCCAGAACAGATCAAAATTATTTACAAAGAGCAGCTTCTGTTCAATACACCATGACATCAACCATTGATTAAGTGAAAAAAGTCTACTGAACTTATCATTCCCTCGTCGGTAGGTAGGCAGCGGTCCTGATACGATAATCCTCGCTGTGGGCGATGCGTTGCGTACCGTCTCGATCAGACTCCTGAAGTCCCTCTTCAGGATCTCCGACTGCCGCATCCTGACGTCGTTCACTCCCGCGTGCAGCACGACAGCTTCGGCGTTAGCGTTGTCCTTCAGGATCGCAGGTACCTGCGCAGACACATCAAGAACACGAGCACCGGGAAAACAGTGAGTGCGCACCTTACCTTTAGTAGATGTAGCGCGTATGTTCCGGACGATCGAGTCTCCGATGATCACAGCGTTGCATTCGGTCTCGCAGAGGGCGGCAAAGCGGTTCCTGGTCTGGATCTCGAAAACTGGTGGCGGCAGCTGAGTCATCTCACCGGTCCTGGCTAGCGCCTTTCGCCGTTGGTGTGCCGGTGCAGGAGTGAAGTTCATTTGGGCTGGTCGTGTTCTCTTAGCCTGGGCTCTGTGCAGAGAAACACGCGGAGTAGAAGTGGAAGAAGTATTATAATCGCGATGAAAACTTACCGCGGATTTGCGAGCTTCAGCACGGGATGTTTCCAGCGCCGTTATACGTTCTCGCAGCCTTGTTTGCTTCTCAAGTAAATCCTGGATCTGCTTCTCCACAGCCTCCAATTCCGACTGAAGCGCAAACGTTTCCTCATCTGCACTCAAAGGTACAAACACGTCTGAAGCATTAGCATTAGCCATTAGTGATGTAGTAATGAGAACAGCGAGTTAAGCAGTATGCAGGCGGATAATGCTAATAGCCTAAGGGCTAACACAGAATGATCCGATACAAATAATGTATCAGTACGTTTAGCAACGATTTTTGTTTATGCTATAGTTAAGGATAGGTTTCACTCTCGCTTAATAACGATTTAAGAAACAATTCTTCAAGATGTAACAAGAATAATTAGATTTGAAAGAGCTCCCGCTCAAATCACGCGCTCTCAGTAAACTCTCAGCAAACTCTGTGTGCATCAGCCCGTTGTCCGAGCGCAGAGACCCAGCGCGCCCTGACGAGCGACTCTAGTAGCATGTTGGCTTGGGCCAAGGCGATAGATCACCGTGGCAACTTGCTGGTGTCGCGACTGGTTTTATACGGCATATCGGCGACGCTCCAACCGACGACGGTTGGTGAGGAAATTTACATTCACGTTTAACGTTAAGAACACGAGTCAGACAGAGCGTTTTTATTGTACACACTTTTGTTGAAAACGGAACTCGAAACACAATGATATTTATAAACGAGTAGTCACAGAATGACATTTCCAGACCTAGCTCATTAATTATGCAAAACAACAGCCAATGGCGGTTCTCCAAGCAATATTTGAATCGGTCATTCACAGATTGTTTGCCTCCAAATAAAGAGCTTTTGCTTATATCGTGTCGTCATTCTTTTCACCACCTAATCAATGAAATCAACGGGACTTGATGTACACATTTGTAAAAGCAAACTCTCTGTTCGATGTGAAACGGGGCTTTTAGGACATCTAGTGTAAGGAAAACAACGTTGCATGATATTACCAATCCTGTTTCGGAGCTACAGTATATACTCGTTTATGCTCTTTCGCAAATGCAACGCTTGGGGGGTGATGTGAAATTGTCATGAGATATCTTCTTTTTGATAAACGCATGGCTTTTACCACAAGATGACCTCTACCACTAGACGTCGTCATCACTTCTTCGATCGTTCCTAACAATTATTTATTAATAAAAATTAAAATCATATTTATTACAGTCTCTTATTCATATTTATTACAGTCTGTTGTTCATACAACGCTAATCAATATTCGGTTATGTGTGTTTGTGTGGCACTTTTAGGAGTGTCATTCATCAATTCAGTAAGTACTTTTAAACTCTTTTTATACTGGCTTTTACTTCTGTAAAGAAAATGAGAATCTGATTTGTCTTCTCCTTTCAATTGAACGTTTGCACCCCTTCGCCAGTAGAGGGCTTTGTCTGATAACCGTGGACAGTTGTAAAGGTTTCCTAATGGGTTTTAGCTGCTGAATTAATTAATTCTTTAGGTTCGAGCACACAGGCTGATCTCAGACCACAGTTTCTTAGGGAGTGCCTTAAAGAAAGATTTATTCTGCATACTCACTTTGCCATCCAACTCTTGAAGTAACTTTCTTGAACTAATATACATACATATGTATATATATATATATATATATATATATTTAGCCTGTATATCGTGTACATATTGAACAAGATATTATTATGAAGGGATTGAGGGATTTAAGCAATAGTAACTCCAAAAATAAAGCTAGATAACACAATAAAACACAACAAAAACGTGATAACGTAATAAAAAACATGCCTTTAGAAATGTTTTATGAACGGAGTTATCTCATTTTGGAACCAAAGTCTTCATATAGGCTACTTTATAATGGCACTGATTGATGCAAGTAAACAGGCATGAAGCAAGGCACGAGAAGAAAATAAATGAAGTAGCAATACAAATAAGTGATGTGTTTTGAAGAAGAGAGAAAAAATCATGAAATGAGAAGGAAATGTTATTGGCAGGGGTCTACTCCTCAATCCTCATGAAGTCAACCTGATTCTCTTATTTCTAAAAGTAACATTAATATTTCAGCCAGTGATAGTAAAAAAGCGAGAGAAATCACCTTTAAATGAATTCACAGGTTTTACACAGGTCTAAATGCTTTCTCAAAAGACTTAAGAATGGCATTGATACCCTCTGTTCTTTCTGTTCAGAAAAACCTGAGTCCACTTTACATTTATTTTGGAACTGCTCTTTCACAGTTACATTTTGGTGTGACATTTGTGATTTTATCAATTGTTATGTAAATCCTAATGTTGATTTTAGGAGCACTTCCGGTGGGACGGGTTCACTTCCTGCCGTCGGTGTGGTGTCGCATATGCAGGTCATCTCTTCTGATGCACATGGATGTGTACACAAGTAAAGCTCTCACATTAACGTGTGTCTCTTGTAGACGTACAAAAGAAACAAAAGCTGATGCTCGCCGACGGCATCAGCCCGTTGTCCGAGCGCAGAGACCCAGCGCGCCCTGACGAGCGACTCTAGTAGCATGTTGGCTTGGGCAAGGCGATAGATCACCGTGGCAACCAGCTGGTGTCGCGACTGCTTTTATACGGCATACTGGCGACGCTCCAACCAACGACGGTTGGTGTTGAAATTTACATTCACGTTTAACGTTGAGAACACGAGTCAGACAGAGCGTTTTTATTGTACACACTTTTGTTGAAAACGGAACTCGAAACACAATGATATTTATAAACGAGTAGTCACAGAATGACATTTCCATACCTAGCTCATTAATTATGCAAAACAACAGCCAATGGCGGTGCTCCAAGCAATATTTGAATCGGTCATTCACAGATTGTTTGCCTCCAAATAAAGAGCTTTTGCTTATATCGTGTCGTCATTCTTTTCACCACCTAATCAATGAAAACAACGGGACTTGATGTACACATTTGAAAAAGCAAACTCTCTGTTCGATGTGGAACGGGGCTTTTAGGACATCTAGTCTAAGGAAAACAACGTTGCATGATATTACCAATCCTGTTTCGGAGGTACAGTATATACTCGTTTATGCTCTTTCGCAAATGCAACGCTTGGGGGGTGATGTGAAATTGTCATGAGATATCTTCTTTTTGATAAACGCATGGCTTTTACCACAAGATGACCTCTACCACTAGACGTCGTCATCACTTCTTCGATCGTTCCTAACAATTATTTATTAATAAAAATTAAAATCATATTTATTACAGTCTCTTATTCATATTTATTACAGTCTGTTGTTCATACAACGCTAATCAATATTCGGTTATGTGTGTTTGTGTGGCACTTTTAGGAGTGTCATTCATCAATTCAGTAAGTACTTTTAAACTCTTTTTATACTGGCTTTTACTTCTGTAAAGAAAATGAGAATCTGATTTGTCTTCTCCTTTCAATTGAACGTTTGCACCCCTTCGCCAGTAGAGGGCGTTGTTTGATAACCGTTGACAGTTGTAAAGGTTTCCTAATGGGTTTTAGCTGCTGAATGAATTAATTCTTTAGGTTCGAGCACACAGGCTGATCTCAGACCACAGTTTCTTAGGGAGTGCCTTAAAGAAAGATTTATTCTGCATACTCACTTTGCCATCCAACTCTTGAAGTAACTTTCTTGAACTAATATACATACATATGTATATATATATATATATATATATATATATATATATTTAGCCTGTATATCGTGTACATATTGAACAAGATATTATTATGAAGGGATTGAGGGATTTAAGCAATAGTAACTCCAAAAATAAAGCTAGATAACACAATTGTTCCGCCCTTCGGCGTTTTAATTTGTTTCCTAGTCGGACCCGTTAGTACGGGCAAGCGTTCGAGCCGACCAACAGTGCGGAAATCACCCTCGTGTCTGCGTCATCACAGAGTTTGGTTAAATCTTTGTCTGTAAGTCCTTTTTTCGTCAGAATTGTGGTTTCTGTATGATGTATGTTTACTTTAAGTAATGTGTGTTATTACGTTCGTGACTCTTTCAGTTTCATCGCGTATGCTCTAGTTTGAAGCTTTTTTGTTTTCTGACTCGCTGATTTATCTGCTCAGCAACGAGCCTCGACGTTTCGCCTTAGATTAAGTAGTTGATTTATTTACATCTGTTGATTCGTATATATATTATACATGTAACAGTCTAACAGGTAGTTTGGTGATATTGCGGATGTTTGTTTTATTACTATACATTAAGGACACCTGTAGTTTATTGTGTGAAAGTGTTGATATAGAGAATGCTGTATACTGTATAGAGAGTTCAGTAAGAGACACTTCAGATGTTACACTTTTGTAATGTTATTTTCTGTTTATTATTTCAGTCTTACAGACTTAAATGGAGAAAACACTAAGAAATAAAACTGAGGAAGAAAAGAGTTCAAAAGATAAAACATCATTCCTCAATAAGAAGTCTGGAGTTTCTCTTCATTGCTGTTAACTATCTGTCTAGCTGTACAAATCAGACGTCGTACATGCGAGGGCAGAATAGTAAGAAGACAGTAATACACCAAGTTCAACACGAAGCAGTTCTACACTCAACACTGATTCAGCGTTACTGACCCATCGTCATCCAGGCAACAACGATGGATGAACGGAGTAACAACGAAGAAACGAATCAGTCCTTGGTGACTAGATCCATTGCCCAGTTAAGTAGAAAATCATCAACAACGAGCTCTGCTGCTCTCAGAGCTCGAGCCAGAGCCGAAGCTGCCCGCATGCAGGTTTCATTCGCTCAGAAAGAAGCAGAGATGATGGTCGAAGAAGCAGCATTAAAAGCAAAAATGCACATTCTAAAGATGGAAAAGGAAGCAGCTACTGCCATCGCAGAAGAAGCAGTGTTTGTGGCTGCTGTGGAAAATGCAGATATAGATTCTCGTCATGACATCGACCTACCACTCTCGCCATCCAATGCTGCACAACGGACAAGTGAGTATGTCTTACAACACAGCAGTAGCGCATCAGTACCCACACCTATGCACACATCTTCACCACCAGCAGTAGAGGCAGTCAAACAAGAAATGAGTAATCTCAGAATCGACAATGAAGATACTCACCTACAAATAGCTCCTAAAAATGTGGAATCTCAGCAAACAGCGAACGCAACACAACATACTCCTGGAAATGTTCCTTCTGCACAGACACAGAAAAAGAAACATTTAGATCCATGTGTAGATGCAACTTACTTGAGACAGCCTGCACAGCAGAGGTGGGACTCTGACAACTCTGTCAAGCATACAGCTACTACACCAGATGTCTCAAAATTCCTAATGAGAAGAGAAGTGGTTACTTCTGGTTTAATGGAGTTCGATGATCACCCGCAGAGCTATTGGGCGTGGAAAACTTCCTTTCAAAGCGTCATTGAGGAACTCACCTTAACTCCAAGAGAAGAGTTAGACCTCCTGATTAAATAGCTCGGGCCAGCGTCTAAGGAACAAGCAAAAAGAATCCGAGCCATACACAGCCGCAACTCAGCTGCAGGGCTAAACATGGTTTGGCAAAGACTAGAGGAGACCTATGGAACCCCAGAGGCAGTTGAGCATTCACTCCTGAAAAGGATAGAGGAATTTCCCAGAATCTCAAGCAGAGACAATGTGAGATTAAGAGAGCTTGGGGACCTTTTGCTTGAACTCGAATATGCAAAAGAAGGAGGATACCTCCCTGGTCTAGCATATCTTGATACGTCACGGGGAGTGAACCCCATTTTAGAAAAGCTCCCATTTAGTCTCCAAGAAAAGTGGATTTCCCAAGGGTCAAAGTACAAAGAATACTATCATGTCTCATATCCACCTTTCGCCTTCTTTTCACAATTCATTCGTTCTGAAGCCAAAATCAGAAACGACCCTAGCTTTATGATATCTCAAACTCTCTACTCGGGACCAACAAAGTCAGAGAGACCCTCAAAATACAACAACAAAGTACCCGTGTCTGTGAGGAAAACTGGCGTATTCCCTGAAGCCAAAGCAGCTCCTACCGGTTACGTTGAAAAGGGAGCTATAGATGCAGATCGACTATGCCCCTTGCATTACAAACCTCACGCACTCAGAAAATGCCGTACCTTCCGCAGCAAGCCAATAGAGGATCGAAAAACCTACCTCAGGGAGAAGAACATCTGCTTCAAGTGCTGTGGTTCGACCAAACATAGAGCAAAAGACTGTGATAGGGAAATAGCATGCAGAGAATGTGGCAGCAAGACTCACACATCGGCTTTACATCCTGGTCCAGCACCCTGGTTCTCAGAAGTCTCAGCAGATCAAGGCGAGGAGGAGGAAACCCATGAGACTCCTCCTGGAACTCTCCCCGCAGTAACATCAAAATGTACAGAGGTTTGTGGGGGAAACACCAACGCCAAGTCCTGCTGTAAAATATGTCTGGTTAAAGTATACCCTGAAGATCATCCAGGAAAGGTAATTCAGACATACGTAGTGTTAGACGATCAGAGCAATCGTTCACTTGCTCGCCCTGAGTTTTTCAACCACTTTTGCCTCTATGAAAAAGCATCTCCCTATACATTAAAGACTTGCTCTGGTGTTATGGAAACCTCAGGGAGGAGAGCAACAAACTTTGCGGTGGAATCCTATGATGGAAAGATCAAGATCAAGCTTCCAACCCTCATTGAGTGTGAAATGATTCCAGATGACCGTACCGAAATCCCCACACCCGAAATTGCTCGCTATTTCCCTCATCTGAGACATGTAGCAGATAAGATACCATCACTCAATGAAAATGCTCAGATCCTTGTCTTGCTGGGAAGAGACATTTTGCGAGTGCATAAAGTGCGGCAACAGTATAACGGAGACCACGAAGACCCCTACGCCCAACGTCTTGATCTCGGGTGGGTTATCGTTGGAGACGTTTGTCTGGACCGGGCTCACAAACCACCCAGTGTCAGAGTGTACAAGACACACACACTGCCTAATGGACGGACATCCATGTTAAGCCCATGTCCTAACAATATTCAAGTGAAAGAGGCACTTAACAGAAAAAACACTCACCAACCAAGAAGTCTGGACTGCACATTCCGAGGTGAGGAGCCGGAAAAACTTGGAGCCACAGTTTTCGACAGCCACCCTGATGATGAAAAAGTAGCTCTGTCAGTTGATGATCAAGCATTTCTGGACATCATGGACAAAGAGGTTTATATGGATCAAGCAAACAGCTGGGTAGCACCGCTGCCATTCTGCAAACCTCGCCGCCGTCTTCCAAACAACAGAGAGATGGCTCTACGACGACTTTTATCTCTCCGACGTACACTGGACAGACGCACGGACATGAAAGAACACTTCCTGGAGTTCATGAAAAAGGTATTCGAGAATGACCATGCAGAACTAGCACCCGAACTCGAAGAACATCAAGAAAGGTGGTACTTGCCTCTGTTCGGGGTCTATCATCCTCAAAAACCAAATCAAATAAGAGTTGTTTTTGATTCAAGCGCCAAACAGGACGGTGTGTCGCTGAATGACGTGCTGCTCAGTGGGCCAGACTTAAACAATGCCCTCCTGGGTGTCTTAATCCGCTTCAGGAGAGAGAACATCGCAGTCACCGCTGATATTCAACAGATGTTCTACGCGTTCGTTGTTCGAGAGGACCATCGTGATTATTTGCGGTTCCTTTGGTACAAGGATAACGACTTGAACAATAACATCATTGAATACAGAATGAAGGTACACATATTTGGCAACAGCCCCTCACCCTCAGTTGCTATTTATGGTCTAAAGAGAGCTGCACACGAACATCAGGATGAGTACGGCACAGACAGCAAAGAGTTCATCATTAGGAACTTCTACGTGGACGACGGATTGACGTCGGTTCCGACAGAAGAAGAAGCTATTGATCTTCTACAAAGGACTCAAAAAATGTTAGCAGCATCTAACTTAAAACTCCACAAAATCGCGTCCAATAGCAGCAAAGTCATGACAGCATTTGCCCCCGAGGACCTTGCAAAAGACTTAAAAGACCTCGACTTTAGTGCAGATCCTCTCCCACTTCAGCGCAGCCTTGGACTGATATGGAATCTGGAGAGTGACAGTTTCGGTTTCCAAGTATCCCACGAAGAGAAGCCGTTCACAAAAAGAGGCGTCCTGTCAACAGTTCAGAGCCTCTATGATCCACTGGGCTTCGTGGCTCCCATCACAACTCAAGGAAAAGCTCTCATCAGAGAACTGTCGTCCAAAGAATATGATTGGGACGATCCTCTCCCATCAGACAAACAAGTGTCCTGGAAGTTGTGGAAAGAGTCTCTTCCGGAACTAGAGAAGCTACACATCAAGAGAAGGTATGTGCCAATCCCTCTTGTCTCATCGCAAAGTCGAGAACTCTGTTTATTCTCTGATGCTTCTACTCAGGCTATCGCTGCAGTAGCCTACTTGCGTGTCACCAATGATGAAAACCAGTGCCACATAGGATTCATTATGGGCAAAGCAAAGTTGGCGCCTCACCCAGCCCATACAGTTCCACGTTTAGAGTTGTGTGCCGCTGTCCTGGCAGCCGAAATGGCGGACACAATCTGCAGTGAAATGGACATTGAGATGCACGCCGTGAGATTTTTCACTGATAGCAGGATTGTTCTCGGGTACATCCATAACACCTCCAGAAGATTTCATGTATATGTTGCCAACCGAGTCAATCGCATCAGGAGATCAAGTCAGTCACAACAATGGCAGTATGTTGCCACTGAACAGAATCCAGCGGATCACGCCACCAGACCCACGTCTGTAGACATCCTCAAAGCCTCCAACTGGTTCTCAGGCCCTGAATTCTTGAAAAGCAGCAGTAAGCCTCCACAAAGCGATAGCTTTGATCTTGTTAACCCAGAACGTGATGTTGAAGTTCGAACCCAAGTTGCTGTCAACTACACCAAAGCTACAGAAGGTCAGTTCAGCTCAGCACACTTTGAACGTTTCTCTAGCTGGACGAGACTACTACAAGCCATCACAAAACTTATTCAAGTAACAAGAACATACTCCAAGACTCAAAAAGTGGATGCAGTTGATGCACGTTGGCAAGCTAAAACAGTCGTCATTCGTTGTGTCCAACATGAGTTCTATGAAGAAGAGTTAAAATGTTTGGAAGATGGGATTCAGCTCTCAAAAAAGAGTCCTCTGAGAAAGTTAAATCCCTTCATCGACAAGGAAGGACTCCTTCGCATTGGAGGACGCCTTACCAACGCTGACTTACCCAGAGACGAGAGACATCCTGTCTTACTTCCCAAAACTCATCACATCGCAACTCTAATAGTGAGACATTACCATGAGGATGTTTTCCATCAAGGTCGTCATTTTACCGAAGGTGCCGTCCGGTCAGCAGGGGTGTGGATAGTAGGAGGTAAGCGGCTGGTGTCAAGTGTCATCTATAACTGTGTGACCTGTAAAAAGCTGAGAGGGAGGTTAATGGAGCAGAAAATGGCACCACTACCAGCTGACAGACTCACTTCAGAACCCCCTTTTACCCATGTCAGTCTGGACGTCTTTGGACCATGGAGTATTGTCACTCGGCGCACTCGTGGAGGTAGTGCTGAAAGTAAGCGATGGGCAGTGTTATTCACACGCATGAGCACGAGAGCGACACACATCGAAGTGTTAGAATCCATGTCCGCTTCAAGTTTTATAAATGCTTTACGCCGATTCTTTGCTATCCGTGGGCCATCCAAACAGCTTCGCTCCGACAGAGGCACAAACTTTATTGGAGCGTGCAAAGAGTTAAAATTCAACACCAGTGATCCAGAACTGACAAGTTTCCTTGACGAGCAGGGATGCTCGTGGACTTTCAACTCCCCCCATTCATCCCATATGGGAGGTTGTTGGGAAAGACTGATAGGAGTAGCACGTCGCATTCTGGAAGGGATGTTGCTACGGTCTGACACGAAACACCTCAAACATGAAGTGTTGACGACACTGATGGCAGAAGTTATGGCCATTCTTAATGCCAGGCCATTGATTCCAGTGTCAACTGACCCTGACAATCCGTCAATATTAACTCCTGCAATGATTCTCACTCAAAAGATAACTCCAGTGACAGCGCCTCCAGGTGACTTTGATCATAAGGAGCTTCACAAAAATCAGTGGAAACAAGTGCAGTGTCTAGCAGAGAGCTTCTGGAAACGTTGGAGACAGGAGTATCTGGTGACTCTCCAGAAACGTCACAAGTGGACTGATGAGAAGCCAAACATACAAGTAGATGATGTAGTTCTGATGAAAGACAGTCAGGCTAAACGGAACGACTGGCCAATTGGACTTGTGGTAAAGACATTGCCTAGCAAAGATAACAAAGTCCGCAAGGTTGAAGTTAAGGTTGTGAGGCAAGGAACAACAAAAATCTACACCAGACCCATCTCAGAACTTGTTTTTCTTATGTCTAAGGACTCATAAAGTGATGGACATTCTGATCCGTAATAATAGTGCTCATAAATGACAACTGGTGATTGATTTAGTATTTGTTTGCTCTATTATTTTTGTTGATTAAACTTTGAGTAATTAAGATATTGGTATAATAATATACCAGGCGAGGAGTGTTCCGCCCTTCGGCGTTTTAATTTGTTTCCTAGTCGGACCCGTTAGTACGGGCAAGCGTTCGAGCCCGAGCAACAGTGCGGAAATCACCCTCGTGTCTGCGTCATCACAGAGTTTGGTTAAATCTTTGTCTGTAAGTCCTTTTTTCGTCAGAATTATGGTTTCTGTATGATGTATGTTTACTTTAAGTAATGTGTGTTATTACGTTCGTGACTCTTTCAGTTTCATCGCGTATGCTCTAGTTTGAAGCTTTTTTGTTTTCTGACTCGCTGATTTATCTGCTCAGCAACGAGCCTCGACGTTTCGCCTTAGATTAAGTAGTTGATGTATTTACATCTGTTGATTCGTATATATATTATACATGTAACAGTCTAACAGGTAGTTTGGTGATATTGCGGATGTTTGTTTTATTACTATACATTAAGGACACCTGTAGTTTATTGTGTGAAAGTGTTGATATAGAGAATGCTGTATACTGTATAGAGAGTTACTGGGTAATTCATGTTTATTGTGTAAGAGACACTTCAGATGTTACACTTTTGTAATGTTATTTTCTGTTTATTATTTCAGTCTTACAGACTTAAATGGAGAAAACACTAAGAAATAAAACTGAGGAAGAAAAGAGTTCAAAAGATAAAACATCATTCCTCAATAAGAAGTCTGGAGTTTCTCTTCATTGCTGTTAACTATCTGTCTAGCTGTACAAATCAGACGTCGTACATGCGAGGGCAGAATAACAATAAAACACAACAAAAACGTGATAACGTAATAAAAAACATGCCTTTAGAAATGTTTTATGAACGGAGTTATCTCATTTTGGAACCAAAGTCTTCATATAGGCTACTTTATAATGGCACTGATTGATGCAAGTAAACAGGCATGAAGCAAGGCACGAGAAGAAAATAAATGAAGTAGCAATACAAATAAGTGATTTGTTTTGAAGAAGAGAGAAAAAATCATGAAATGAGAAGGAAATGTTATTGGCAGGGGTCTACTCCTCAATCCTCATGAAGTCAACCTGATTCTCTTATTTCTAAAAGTAACATTAATATTTCAGCCAGTGATAGTAAAAAAGCGAGAGAAATCACCTTTAAATGAATTCACAGGTTTTACACAGGTCTAAATGCTTTCTCAAAAGACTTAAGAATGGCATTGATACCCTCTGTTCTTTCTGTTAGAAAAACCTGAGTCCACTTTACATTTATTTTGGAACTGCTCTTTCACAGTTACATTTTGGTGTGACATTTGTGATTTTATCAATTGTTATGTAAATCCTAATGTTGATTTTAGGAGCACTTCCGGTGGGACGGGTTCACTTCCTGCCGTCGGTGTGGTGTCGCATATGCAGGTCATCTCTTCTGATGCACATGGATGTGTACACAAGTAAAGCTCTCACATTAACGTGTG
This sequence comes from Barbatula barbatula, assembly GCF_947034865.1. Taxonomy (NCBI): domain Eukaryota; kingdom Metazoa; phylum Chordata; class Actinopteri; order Cypriniformes; family Nemacheilidae; genus Barbatula; species Barbatula barbatula. The sequence goes on from NC_136773.1 coordinate 4,601,356, forward strand.
TCTCTTGTAGACGTACAAAAGAAACAAAAGCTGATGCTCGCCGACGGCATCAGCCCGTTGTCCGAGCGCAGAGACCCAGCGCGCCCTGACGAGCGACTCTAGTAGCATGTTGGCTTGGGCAAGACGATAGATCACCGTGGCAACCAGCTTGTGTCGCGACTGGTTTTATACGGCATATTGGCGACGCTCCAACCGACGACGGTTGGTGATGAAATTTACATTGACGTTTAACGTTGAGAACACGAGTCAGACAGAGCGTTTTTATTGTACACACTTTTGTTGAAAACGGAACTCGAAACACAATGATATTTATAAACGAGTAGTCACAGAATGACATTTCCAGACCTAGCTCATTAATTATGCAAAACAACAGCCAATGGCGGTGCTCCAAGCAATATTTGAATCGGTCGTTCACAGATTGTTTGCCTCCAAATAAAGAGCTTTTGCTTATATCGTGTCGTCATTCTTTTCACCACCTAATCAATGAAAACAACGGGACTTGATGTACACATTTGTAAAAGCAAACTCTCTGTTCGATGTGAAACGGGGCTTTTAGGACATCTAGTGTAAGGAAAACAACGTTGCATGATATTACCAATCCTGTTTCGGAGCTACAGTATATACTCGTTTATGCTCTTTCGCAAATGCAACGCTTGGGGGGTGATGTGAAATTGTCATGAGATATCTTCTTTTTGATAAACGCATGGCTTTTACCACAAGATGACCTCTACCACTAGAGGTCGTCATCACTTCTTCGATCGTTCCTAACAATTATTTATTAATAAAAATTAAAATCATATTTATTACAGTCTCTTAATCATATTTATTACAGTCTGTTGTTCATACAACGCTAATCAATATTCGGTTATGTGTGTTTGTGTGGCACTTTTAGGAGTGTCATTCATCAATTCAGTAAGTACATTTAAACTCTTTTTATACTGGCTTTTACTTCTGTAAAGAAAATGAGAATCTGATTTGTCTTCTCCTTTCAATTGAACGTTTGCACCCCTTCGCCAGTAGAGGGCGTTGTTTGATAACCGTTGACAGTTGTAAAGGTTTCCTAATGGGTTTTAGCTGCTGAATGAATTAATTCTTTAGGTTCGAGCACACAGGCTGATCTCAGACCACAGTTTCTTAGGGAGTGCCTTAAAGAAAGATTTATTCTGCATACTCACTTTGCCATCCAACTCTTGAAGTAACTTTCTTGAACTAATATACATACATATGTATATATATATATATATATATATATATATATTTAGCCTGTATATCGTGTACATATTGAACAAGATATTATTATGAAGGGATTGAGGGATTTAAGCAATAGTAACTCCAAAAATAAAGCTAGATAACACAATAAAACACAACAAAAACGTGATAACGTAATCAAAAACATGCCTTTAGAAATGTTTTATGAACGGAGTTATCTCATTTTGGAACCAAAGTCTTCATATAGGCTACTTTATAATGGCACTGATTGATGCAAGTAAACAGGCATGAAGCAAGGCACGAGAAGAAAATAAATGAAGTAGCAATACAAATAAGTGATGTGTTTTGAAGAAGAGAGAAAAAATCATGAAATGAGAAGGAAATGTTATTGGCAGGGGTCTACTCCTCAATCCTCATGAAGTCAACCTGATTCTCTTATTTCTAAAAGTAACATTAATATTTCAGCCAGTGATAGTAAAAAAGCGAGAGAAATCACCTTTAAATGAATTCACAGGTTTTACACAGGTCTAAATGCTTTCTCAAAAGACTTAAGAATGGCATTGATACCCTCTGTTCTTTCTGTTCAGAAAAACCTGAGTCCACTTTACATTTATTTTGGAACTGCTCTTTCACAGTTACATTTTGGTGTGACATTTGTGATTTTATCAATTGTTATGTAAATCCTAATGTTGATTTTACATACATTAAATGTAATTTTTGGTTTTCATGAATGTGAAAAGAAAAGTGATATTTATTTTATAAACCTTATTTTTCTGTTAGCTAAATTTCACATTCACAAATCTAAATTGTCTAAATGCACTCCTCTTTTTTTGAGGTTTAAATGCCAGTTGAAAATGTACTTTGAGTAGCCTGTTGAGTTCTCTAAAAACTTAAAAGCTACAAGAACAGTGACTGTGTTTAAGGACTTTGCACCTAATCTGGATTGGAAGACTGAAGGAATTTAGTCTGGACTGAGGGAATCTGGAGCTTGTATTGACAATGATAATGGTTGTTGTAAATGTTTGTTTTTTGTTATTTTCTACAAGCATTTAATTAAAAAAAAAAGATATATATATAAATATATTTCAGGCAGGGATTCGAGCACTTCCGGTGGGACGGGTTCACTTCCTGCGGTTGGTGTAGCGTCGCATGTGCAGGTCATCTCTTCTGATGCACATGGATGTGTACACAAGTAAAGCTCTCACATTAACGTGTGTCTCTTGTAGACGTACAAAAGAAACAAAAGCTGATGCTCGCCGACGGCATCAGCCCGTTGTCCGAGCGCAGAGACCCAGCGCGCCCTGACGAGCGACTCTAGTAGCATGTTGGCTTGGGCAAGGCGATAGATCACCGTGGCAACCAGCTGGTGTCGCGACTGCTTTTATACGGCATACTGGCGACGCTCCAACCGACGACGGTTGGTGATGAAATTTACATTCACGTTTAACGTTGAGAACACGAGTCAGACAGAGCGTTTTTATTGTACACACTTTTGTTGAAAACGGAACTCGAAACACAATGATATTTATAAACGAGTAGTCACAGAATGACATTTCCAGACCTAGCTCATTAATTATGCAAAACAACAGCCAATGGCGGTGCTCCAAGCAATATTTGAATCGGTCATTCACAGATTGTTTGCCTCCAAATAAAGAGCTTTTGCTTATATCGTGTCGTCATTCTTTTCACCACCTAATCAATGAAATCAACGGGACTTGATGTACACATTTGAAAAAGCAAACTCTCTGTTCGATGTGAAACGGGGCTTTTAGGACATCTAGTGTAAGGAAAACAACGTTGCATGATATTACCAATCCTGTTTCGGAGCTACAGTATATACTCGTTTATGCTCTTTCGCAAATGCAACGCTTGGGGGGTGATGTGAAATTGTCATGAGATATCTTCTTTTTGATAAACGCATGGCTTTTACCACAAGATGACCTCTACCACTAGACGTCGTCATCACTTCTTCGATCGTTCCTAACAATTATTTATTAATAAAAATTAAAATCATATTTATTACAGTCTCTTATTCATATTTATTACAGTCTGTTGTTCATTCAACGCTAATCAATATTCGGTTATGTGTGTTTGTGTGGCACTTTTAGGAGTGTCATTCATCAATTCAGTAAGTACTTTTAAACTCTTTTTATACTGGCTTTTACTTCTGTAAAGAAAATGAGAATCTGATTTGTCTTCTCCTTTCAATTGAACGTTTGCACCCCTTCGCCAATAGAGGGCGTTGTTTGATAACCGTTGACAGTTGTAAAGGTTTCCTAATGGGTTTTAGCTGCTGAATGAATTAATTCTTTAGGTTCGAGCACACAGGCTGATCTCAGACCACAGTTTCTTAGGGAGTGCCTTAAAGAAAGATTTATTCTGCATACTCACTTTGCCATCCAACTCTTGAAATAACTTTCTTGAACTAATATACATACATATGTATATATATATATATATATATATATATATATATATATATTTAGCCTGTATATCGTGTACATATTGAACAAGATATTATTATGAAGGGATTGAGGGATTTAAGCCATAGTAACTCCAAAAATACAGCTAGATAACACAATAAAACACAACAAAAACATGATAACATAATAAAAAACATGCCTTTAGAAATGAGAGTTATCTCATATGCAGGTCATCTCTTCTGATGCACATGGATGTGTACACAAGTAAAGCGAGTCTCACATTAACGCGTGTCTCTTGTAGACGTACAAAAGAAACAAAAGCCGATGCACGCCGGCGATCCGACGGGCATCGGCCCGTTGTTTCCGAGCGCAGAGACCAAGCGCGCCCTGACGAGCGACTCTAGTAGCGTGTTGGCTTGGTGTCAAGGCGTTAGGTCCCCGGCCCGAACAGATCTAGCAGGTGTCGCGACTGCTTTTATACGGCACATCGGCGACGCTACAGCCGACGACGGTTGGTGAGAAAATGTACATTCACGTTTAACGTTGAGAACACGAGTCAGACAGAACAGAGCATTTTTATTGTACACACTTTTGTTGAAAACGGAACTCGAAACACAATGATATTTGTAAACGAGTAGTCACAGAATGACATTTCCAGACCTAGCTCATTAATTATGCAAAACAACAGCCAATGGCGGTTCTCCAACTGCACACAAAGCAATATTTGAGTCGGTCATTCACAGATTGTTTGAAGTATATAGACATGATATGACTTTGTTTGCTTAATAAGCAGTTTAGATCGTTGGATTACTCTGCAGTAATTGTGGCACATTACTGCAGAGCAATCAGGGTTACTGTGTGTTCACACCGAACGCGAATGAGGCGTCAAGCGCGAGTGATTTACATGTTAAGTCAATGTAAAGACGCGATAGACGCGCTTGCGGCGCGAATAGCGCGAATGAGGCGTCGCGAATGACGCGAATGGCGCGAATGGCGCGAATGACGCGAATGACGCGAATTGCGCGAATCGCGCGAGTTGAAAAATCTGAACTTTGGCGGAAATTCGCGCCGCGTTAACCAATCAGGAGCCTGCTTGAGTAGTGACGTAGACAACGTAGCGAGCAGAGGCAGAAATAAAAAATGGAGGACACGCTCATCTCAGTGTGTGGACACCCGGAGCTATATGATACGTGTTCATAAAAATAGGAATAAAAAGGATCTTGCTTGGAAGAAAGTGAGTGAGGAGGTCGGAGAATCCGGTGAATTGTAAAAACATTTTCGTGAAGCGAATTTCACTCGCGAATGACGCGAATAGCGCGAATGACGCGTTTTTCACGCGCGAATAGCGCGAATGACGCGAATGAAGCGAATGACGCGAATGAAGCGAGTAAACACAAAATGTTCAAGCGTCAAACTACTCGCGAATAGCGCGTTTTTGACGCCTCATTCGCGCTCTATGTGAACACACAGTTAAGGTGCCTAGCTCAAGGGCACTTCATCCATGACCCGTGCTGGCTGGCATTGAGATTTGAATCGTCGACCTTCTGAACACAAGCCCAGCGCTGTAACCACTAGGCCACAGCGGACCCCGAGCCGCCTTGGGCGTAATAGACTGGGTTCTAAAGGGTCAGTGCCAGAGGGTCAGCCGGGATTTGAGCAATAGTAACTCCAAAAATAAAGCTAGATAACACAATAATACACAACAAAAACGTGATAACGTAATAAAAAACATGCCTTTAGAAATGTTTTATGAACGGAGTTATCTCATTTTGGAACCAAAGTCTTCATATAGGCTACTTTATAATGGCACTGATTGATGCAAGTAAACAGGCATGAAGCAAGGCACGAGAAGAAAATAAATGAAGTAGCAATACAAATAAGTGATGTGTTTTGAAGAAGAGAGAAAAAATCATGAAATGAGAAGGAAATGTTATTAGCAGGGGTCTACTCCTCAATCCTCATGAAGTCAACCAGATGCTCTTATTTGTAAAAGTAACGTTAATATTTCAGCCAGGGATAGTAATAAAACGAGAGAAATCACCTTTAAATGAATTCACAGGTTTTACACAGGTCTAAATGCTTTCTCAAAAGACTTAAGAATGGCATTGATACAACTCTGTTCTTTCTGTTCAGAAAAACCTGAGACCACTTTACATTTATTTTGGAACTGCTCTTTCACAGTTACATTTTGGTGTGACATTTGTGATTTTATCAATTGTTATGTAAATCCTAATGTTGATTTTACATACATTAAATGTAATTTTTGGTTTTCATGAATGTGAAAAGAAAAGTGATATTTATTTTATAAACCTTATTTTTCTGTTAGCTAAATTTCACATTCACAAATCTAAATTGTCTAAATGCACTCCTCTTTTTTTGAGGTTTAAATGCGAGTTGAAAATGTACTTTGAGTAGCCTGTTGAGTTCTCTAAAAACTTAAAAGCTACAAGAACAGTGACTGTGTTTAAGGACTTTGCACCTAATCTGGATTGGAAGACTGAAGGAATTTAGTCTGGACTGAGGGAATCTGGAGCTTGTATTGACAATGATAATGGTTGTTGTAAATGTTTGTTTTTTGTTATCTTCTACAAGCATTTAATTAAAAAAAAAGATATATATATAAATATATTTCAGGCAGGGATTCGAGCACTTCCGGTGGGACGGGTTCACTTCCTGCGGTTGGTGTAGCGTCGCATATGCAGGTCATCTCTTCTGATGCACATGGATGTGTAGTAAAGCTCTCACATTAACGTGTGTCTCTTGTAGACGTACAAAAGAAACAAAAGCCGATGCTCGCCGACGGCATCAGCCCGTTGTCCGAGCGCAGAGACCCAGCGCGCCCTGACGAGCGACTCTAGTAGCATGTTGGCTTGGGCCAAGGCGATAGATCACCGTGGCAACTTGCTGGTGTCGCGACTGGTTTTATACGGCATATCGGCGACGCTCCAACCGACGACGGTTGGTGAGGAAATTTACATTCACGTTTAACGTTAAGAACACGAGTCAGACAGAGCATTTTTATTGTACACACTTTTGTTGAAAACGGAACTCGAAACACAATGATATTTATAAACGAGTAGTCACAGAATGACATTTCCAGACCTAGCTCATTAATTATGCAAAACAACAGCCAATGGCGGTTCTCCAAGCAATATTTGAATCGGTCATTCACAGATTGTTTGCCTCCAAATAAAGAGCTTTTGCTTATATGGTGTCGTCATTCTTTTCACCACCTAATCAATGAAATCAACGGGACTTGATGTACACATTTGTAAAAGCAAACTCTCTGTTCGATGTGAAACGGGGCTTTTAGGACATCTAGTGTAAGGAAAACAACGTTGCATGATATTACCAATCCTGTTTCGGAGCTACAGTATATACTCGTTTATGCTCTTTCGCAAATGCAACGCTTGGGGGGTGATGTGAAATTGTCATGAGATCACTTCTTTTTGATAAACGCATGGCTTTTACCACAAGATGACCTCTACCACTAGACGTCGTCATCACTTCTTCGATCGTTCCTAACAATTATTTATTAATAAAAATTAAAATCATATTTATTACAGTCTCTTATTCATATTTATTACAGTCTGTTGTTCATACAACGCTAATCAATATTCGGTTATGTGTGTTTGTGTGGCACTTTTAGGAGTGTCATTCATCAATTCAGTAAGTACTTTTAAACTCTTTTTATACTGGCTTTTACTTCTGTAAAGAAAATGAGAATCTGATTTGTCTTCTCCTTTCAATTGAACGTTTGCACCCCTTCGCCAGTCGAGGGCGTTGTTTGATAACCGTTGACAGTTGTAAAGGTTTCCTAATGGGTTTTAGCTGCTGAATGAATTAATTCTTTAGGTTCGAGCACACAGGCTGATCTCAGACCACAGTTTCTTAGGGAGTGCCTTAAAGAAAGATTTATTCTGCATACTCACTTTGCCATCCAACTCTTGAAGTAACTTTCTTGAACTAATATACATACATATGTATATATATATATATATTTAGCCTGTATATCGTGTACATATTGAACAAGATATTATTATGAAGGGATTGAGGGATTTAAGCAATAGTAACTCCAAAAATAAAGCTAGATAACACAATAAAACACAACAAAAACGTGATAACGTAATAAAAAACATGCCTTTAGAAATGTTTTATGAACGGAGTTATCTCATTTTGGAACCAAAGTCTTCATATAGGCTACTTTATAATGGCACTGATTGATGCAAGTAAACAGGCATGAAGCAAGGCACGAGAAGAAAATAAATGAAGTAGCAATACAAATAAGTGATGTGTTTTGAAGAAGAGAGAAAAAATCATGAAATGAGAAGGAAATGTTATTGGCAGGGGTCTACTCCTCAATCCTCATGAAGTCAACCTGATTCTCTTATTTCTAAAAGTAACATTAATATTTCAGCCAGTGATAGTAAAAAAGCGAGAGAAATCACCTTTAAATGAATTCACAGGTTTTACACAGGTCTAAATGCTTTCTCAAAAGACTTAATAATGGCATTGATACCCTCTGTTCTTTCTGTTCAGAAAAACCTGAGTCCACTTTACATTTATTTTGGAACTGCTCTTTCACAGTTACATTTTGGTGTGACATTTGTGATTTTATCAATTGTTATGTAAATCCTAATGTTGATTTTAGGAGAACTTCCGGTGGGACGGGTTCACTTCCTGCCGTCGGTGTGGTGTCGCATATGCAGGTCATCTCTTCTGATGCACATGGATGTGTACACAAGTAAAGCTCTCACATTAACGTGTGTCTCTTGTAGACGTACAAAAGAAACAAAAGCTGATGCTCGCCGACGGCATCAGCCCGTTGTCCGAGCGCAGAGACCCAGCGCGCCCTGACGAGCGACTCTAGTAGCATGTTGGCTTGGGCAAGGCGATAGATCACCGTGGCAACCAGCTGGTGTCGCGACTGGTTTTATACGGCATACTGGCGACGCTCCAACCGACGACGGTTGGTGATGAAATTTACATTCACGTTTAACGTTGAGAACACGAGTCAGACAGAGCGTTTTTATTGTACACACTTTTGTTGAAAACGGAACTCGAAACACAATGATATTTATAAACGAGTAGTCACAGAATGACATTTCCAGACCTAGCTCATTAATTATGCAAAACAACAGCCAATGGCGGTGCTCCAAGCAATATTTGAATCGGTCATTCACAGATTGTTTGCCTCCAAATAAAGAGCTTTTGCTTATATCGTGTCGTCATTCTTTTCACCACCTAATCAATGAAAACAACGGGACTTGATGTACACATTTGAAAAAGCAAACTCTCTGTTCGATGTGGAACGGGGCTTTTTTTACCACAAGATGACCTCTACCACTAGAGGTCGTCATCACTTCTTCGATCGTTCCTAACAATTATTTATTAATAAAAATTAAAATCATATTTATTACAGTCTCTTAATCATATTTATTACAGTCTGTTGTTCATACAACGCTAATCAATATTCGGTTATGTGTGTTTGTGTGGCACTTTTAGGAGTGTCATTCATCAATTCAGTAAGTACATTTAAACTCTTTTTATACTGGCTTTTACTTCTGTAAAGAAAATGAGAATCTGATTTGTCTTCTCCTTTCAATTGAACGTTTGCACCCCTTCGCCAGTAGAGGGCTTTGTCTGATAACCGTTGACAGTTGTAAAGGTTTCCTAATGGGTTTTAGCTGCTGAATGATTGAATTCTTTAGGTTCGAGCACACAGGCTGATCTCAGACCACAGTTTCTTAGGGAGTGCCTTAAAGAAAGGTTTATTCTGCATACTCACTTTGCCATCCAACTCTTGAAGTAACTTTCTTGAACTAATATACATACATATATATATATATATATATATATATATATATATATAGAGAGAGAGAGAGAGAGAGAGAGAGAGCCTGTATATTGTGTACATATTGAACAAGATATTATTATGAAGGGATTGAGGGATTTAAGCCATAGTAACTCCAAAAATACAGCTAGATAACACAATAAAACACAACAAAAACATGATAACATAATAAAAAACATGCCTTTAGAAATGAGAGTTATCTCATATGCAGGTCATCTCTTCTGATGCACATGGATGTGTACACAAGTAAAGCGAGTCTCACATTAACGCGTGTCTCTTGTAGACGTACAAAAGAAACAAAAGCCGATGCACGCCGGCGATCCGACGGGCATCGGCCCGTTGTTTCCGAGCGCAGAGACCAAGCGCGCCCTGACGAGCGACTCTAGTAGCGTGTTGGCTTGGTGTCAAGGCGATAGGTCCCCGGCCCGAACACATCTAGCAGGTGTCGCGACTGCTTTTATACGGCACATCGGCGACGCTACAGCCGACGACGGTTGGTGAGAAAATGTACATTCACGTTTAACGTTGAGAACACGAGTCAGACAGAACAGAGCATTTTTATTGTACACACTTTTGTTGAAAACGGAACTCGAAACACAATGATATTTGTAAACGAGTAGTCACAGAATGACATTTCCAGACCTAGCTCATTAATTATGCAAAACAACAGCCAATGGCGGTTCTCCAACTGCACACAAAGCAATATTTGAGTCGGTCGTTCACAGATTGTTTGAAGTATATAGACATGATATGACTTTGTTTGCTTAATAAGCAGTTTAGATCGTTGGATTACTCTGCAGTAATTGTGGCACATTACTGCAGAGCAATCAGGGTTAAGGTGCCTTGCTCAAGGGCACTTTATCCATGACCCGTGCTGGCTGGCATTGAGATTTGAATCGTCGACCTTCTGATCACAAGCCCAGCGCTTTAACCACTAGGCCACAGCGGACCCCGAGCCGCCTTGGGCGGAATAGACTGGGTTCTAAAGGGTCAGTGCCAGAGGGTCAGCCGGGATTTAAGCAATAGTAACTCCAAAAATAAAGCTAGATAACACAATAATACACAACAAAAACGTGATAACGTAGTAAAAAACATGCCTTTAGAAATGTTTTATGAACGGAGTTATCTCATTTTGGAACCAAAGTCTTCATATAGGCTACTTTATAATGGCACTGATTGATGCAAGTAAACAGGCATGAAGCAAGGCACGAGAAGAAAATAAATGAAGTAGCAATACAAATAAGTGATGTGTTTTGAAGAAGAGAGAAAAAATCATGAAATGAGAAGGAAATGTTATTAGCAGGGGTCTACTCCTCAATCCTCATGAAGTCAACCAGATGCTCTTATTTGTAAAAGTAACGTTAATATTTCAGCCAGTGATAGTAATAAAACGAGAGAAATCACCTTTAAATGAATTCACAGGTTTTACACAGGTCTAAATGCTTTCTCAAAAGACTTAAGAATGGCATTGATACAACTCTGTTCTTTCTGTTCAGAAAAACCTGAGACCACTTTACATTTATTTTGGAACTGCTCTTTCACAGTTACATTTTGGTGTGACATTTGTGATTTTATCAATTGTTATGTAAATCCTAATGTTGATTTTAGATACATTAAATGTAATTTTTGGTTTTCATGAATGTGAAAAGAAAAGTGATATTTATTTTATAAACCTTATTTTTCTGTTAGCTAAATTTCACATTCACAAATCTAAATTGTCTAAATGCACTCCTCTTTTTTGAGGTTTAAATGCGAGTTGAAAATGTACTTTGAGTAGCCTGTTGAGTTCTCTAAAAACTTAAAAGCTACAAGAACAGTGACTGTGTTTAAGGACTTTGCACCTAATCTGGATTGGAAGACTGAAGGAATTTAGTCTGGACTGAGGGAATCTGGAGCTTGTATTGACAATGATAATGGTTGTTGTAAATGTTTGTTTTTTGTTATCTTCTACAAGCATTTAATTAAAAAAAAAAATATATATATAAATAAAGCGTCGCATATGTGTGGTATACTTAAAGTTGACTGTCAATTTAAGTTCATGTAGTTCGTTAAAATGATGTTGTTATATATTTATTTGAGTATTTTGCGTAGAAAGTTGCGTACCTGCGCGATGACGTCACTGCACGTAATGGGGAAGAACGTCGCTACGCGCTTCATTTCCAGTAAGAACACTGATAAGGAAGCAACGCGTCCGTCTTGTTCTTTTATATAATCTTCTCCTCATTGCAGGTAATTGTAAATTTTATGTGTGACATATACATAGCGATGTAACGGTGTTTATTAAGTCATTAATCTCTTATTTTTATTTTAATGAACGATGTATAAAAGAGAGCATGGTTAGCACGTGCGTTTATATCGCAATGGTGCTACTCCACAAGAGTTTAAGTATGTTTGTGAAAGTGAATGTAATCTTGTGTTGTAAATGTTAAGCGTTATTTTCTCTCTGTTTTGAATTGTTATCTAAGCGTGATTGACGTTAACGATCTATGAGTACTGAATGCTATTATCAGAGTGGATGTTACGTCACTGATCATTTCTCTATGTTGGGTAAACATATGTTTGAATCATTCATGCTGTTCTTTTACATTTTAAATATATTCAATGTCATTACATTAAACATTTTCCAGTAAGAACACTGATAAGGAAGCAACGCGTCCGTCTTGTTCTTTTATATAATCTTCTCCTCATTGCAGGAGTACTACAATTTTGGAGGCACCGCTGGGATGAATGTTGGGTGGATTAACTCCCTGGCCGGTAGAACCCATCTAGCAACACCATCCTGTTCACAGTGACGTTGAAACTGCAGTGTGAGGCAGCGAGGGCGAGTAGTGAGGTGATCTGGTCGAGCAATGCACTTGCTGAGGTTCAGCGATAACCAGCAGTAGCAACGTCGAGTCAGTGAGGTAAACACTACCCTCAACAACCCATACACGGCTGCTAATAATGGATGCGTTTAAAAGTCTCCAGGATGAAATCGGGGAGAAACTATGTAAACTTTCATGTGAAAAACTGACAGAACTCTGTGTCTTTCTTCACATTACAAAGGAGGGTGAAACAAATGCAACTCGTTTGTCTCTGTTAAACAGTCTGAGTAACCACATGCTAAGAGCTGAGTTAGGGGAGCTCGAGGATGGTGGGATGGCTGAGCTGCTGGAAATTAATGAACAATTGAGTCTGCTCACGGGGACTGATGTTGACAGTTCTGAACACAGGCTTGCGAGAGAGGAAAATACTTCTCGTGAGGGGGCTAACATGATGCGGGAAATAAGGGAAAATGAAAATGTGTCAGAGTCGTTTTCCACCATGCATATCAGTCATGCCATGCCTCACACTACGGAAGGCCAACAGGGACATAAGGACCGTAACTCAGTGAGCTCTGTAGATCTACCACAGCGACAGGTCACCTCAGTATGGCATAAAGACTTCAAAATATCAGGTCTGATAGGTGATCCGGGTCAAAAGGACCGACTTTCCTTTTCAAGTTTGGTACGGCAGATAGAAAGTGGAATAAACAAAGGTTACCCAGAACAGGAAATAATTGATTCGGTCATCAAGGCTATCACGCCAGGGTTTCAGCTGCGAAGTTATCTTGAGGGAAAGGCAGGGCTGACACTCCCAGTGCTAAGACACATATTGCGCTCTCACTACCAGGAAAAAAATGCAACTGAACTATATAAACAACTCACTACAGAAGCGCAGCGCCCAAAAGGAACCCCACAAAGCTTCCTGATCCGCGTCCTCGACCTTAGACAGAAAATCTTGTTCGCCTCTCAAGAAGATGACTCTGGGTTAAAATATGACCCGGCTCTGGTCCAAAACATGTTCTTACACACAGTTCTAACAGGGCTGCATAATGATCGCATCCAAAGTGACTTTTAACAATATCTGTCCATCCCCACTATAACCGACGAAGTGTTACTAGAGAAACTTAATGTCGCTTGTTCTAACGAATCGGAACGGCAAAGCAAACGGAAAGGTGAACGAACCGGCACTGTTCATGTTGTGCAGCTAGATGACCCTGAACCAAAATGCCAATCTAAACACCCTAAGTTTGATCTGATGGCGCAGCTGAAAAGTCTAAGTGAGGATGTCATGCAACTTAAAGAAACAATGCAGAAGCCCTTACCTGTTACTCAGCGATGCTGTGCAGTCCATAACCAGGAACCAGTAGCTACAGCTGCCCCCCAGCATCAGAGCCGCTCCCAAGGTTTCCAACCGGCCCCTGGATGGACGCCAATCCGAGAGAGTCAGGCCTGGGGAGCAGAGACAGTTAAATGCCAACAGGGGACGGGTCCATATTCGTCTTCACACCAGCTTGACCAAAGTCAAAAACATGTATCGGAACGATATATACCGCACACAAAGCCGGTTCAATACCCTTTTGTCACACAAGAGCATCCTGTGCAGTCACCCCAACAGTATGTAACCCATCATGCACAACCTTATGCGACTCAGCCTCTAAACGTTGGAGCAGCCCCATATTATGGCCAGCAGTATGTGGTGCCGCCACAACCATACCCTCATCAGTACCGACCACCTCGCCATCCACGAGCGAGACAATGTTTCCATTGCCAGCAATGCAAAACCATGGAACCATGTACTCACTGTTACTTGTGTGGCAGCAGCGAGCATTTCTCAGCTGGCTGTAAGAGCAAGAGTGTCAGACCCCAGTCAGGAGCGGCGTTAAACAGGAGTGGGTTACCCCCGAGGGACAGGGTGTGACCCAAACAGTGAAAAGGTCCCAAGAACAAGGAAGTGGCCCAAATCAGCAGGTACAGCGTGATCTTGAGCCCCAGTCACTTAACAGTATTTTACCTAGTTCTTGTAACGTTAATTGTCATTCTGCTGTCACGTCTCTAGTAGGCAAACAATGTCTAGTGACCTGTTATCTGCAGGGACAGAGGACAGAAGCATTATGGGATACAGGTTCCCAAGTATCTATTATAGATGAACTGTGGAAAACAAAGTACGCACCTGATGTGACTCTTAAAAACATTTCCGAGGCAGCAGGCGCTCCAGATAATCTGCAGTTGGTGGCGGCAAATGGAACAAACATACCATACAGTGGCTGGGTGGAAATTACTTTCAAGTTGACATCCCCTGTAGCAAAGGGGAGAGAGTTAATCATTCCTGTGCTTGTCTTGAAGAACCAAGAGTTGTCTAGGCCAATCATAGGGTACAATGTAATCGAGCAACTAATACGGAAGTGCGATTCGGATGGATCTCATAATGCGACTGATGGAAATATGTACAACACTGTTCGGAATGCTTTCCCGGGCCTCAAGAAAAATAAAGTACACACCTTCATCAATCTAGTATCAGCAGATGACCCTGGTGTGTATGTGGTTAGAACAGTAAAGGGGCGGGTGAATGTACCAAAGCAAACTGTGATGCAGATTCAGTGTCAGGTAAGGGGGCCACTAGTGAAACAAGATACTGTGCTGCTGTTTGAACCACATGTTAATCCCCAACACCCTGACGGCCTTGAACTGTTTGATACACTATTTATGCTAAAAGAGGGTGCTTGCCCACAGATTACCATCAGTGTACAGAATGGAACAGATCATGACATCACGCTTATGGGGAGGACAGAGCTGGGGACAGTACAGTCAGTCAAGTCTATTTTGCCAACCCCACAAAGTACCACCTCTGCCTCTGTCACGCAGTCCCCACCAGAAACCACGGACGTGGATGGGGATAAGGATTCATGGGACCCTCCAGTCGATGTGGGCCATTTGACTCTGTCCCAGCAACAGCAAGTAAAACAGATGTTACATGAGGAATGCCATGCTTTCTCTAAATCAGATGATGACATTGGCTGTGTTCAAGGATTAGAGTTGAGTATTTCTCTGAATGACAACACACCGGTTACCCGCACATACACTTCAGTTCCTAAGCCTTTATATCAGGAAATGAAGGATTACCTGCGTGATTTGATCGCTCAAGGGTGGGTGGAAAAGTCTCATTCCCCATACTCGTCTCCCATTGTGTGTGTCCGTAAGAAGGATGGAAGCCTCAGATTGTGCATTGACTATAGGGACTTGAACCGTAAGACCGTTCCTGATCGCCAGCCTATACCGAGAGTGCAGGATATATTGGATGGCCTGGGAGGTAACAGCTGGTTCTCTCTATTAGATCAAGGGAAAGCGTACCACCAAGGCTTTATGTGTCCAGAGAGTAGACATCTAACGGCGTTCACTACACCGTGGGGCCTGTATCAATGGAACCGCATCCCATTTGGCCTAATGAATGCACCAGCGGCATTTCAACGATTTATGGAGGAATGTTTGGAAGGACTAAGGGATGACATTTGTATACCCTACCTTGACGACATACTGGTCTTTACTAAGTCTTTTTGTGAACAGGTGGAAGCGGTGAGGAGAGTCCTGCAACGGTTGAAAGCCCATGGAGTCAAGTTAAAGCCAAAAAAATTTGAGCTTTTCAAGAACAAGGTTCGCTATCTGGGGAGGATCGTTTCTGCGGAAGGCAGCCGCATGGACCCGGCAGACACAGTCGCTGTGACAGCACTCAAAGAAAAGAAATTGAACACTGTGGGGGACTTACGCAAGATTTTGGGCCTGCTCAGCTATTATAGACAGTATATCAAAGATTTCTCGCGGATTGCCAACCCCCTTTACGATCTGCTAAAGGGAAAGACTGACAATAAGAGGGACCAGAGGAAAGGAAAGCGAAAGAGGGAAACAGGCAGAATGACTCATGTGATGCCATCAAATCAACTGATCCAATGGACAGAAAATCATCAAGGGATCCTTGAAGAACTGATCGATTGTTTAGTTCAGCCTCCTGTGTTAGGATTTCCTGATTTCTCCCAGCCTTTCACACTTCACACAGATGCGTCCAACCAAGGTCTGGGAGCGGTCCTGTACCAGGAACAAAACGGGAAGCTAAGAGTTCTAGCCTACGGTTCCCGGACTTTAACAGCGGCAGAAAAAAACTATCATTTACACAGTGGGAAGTTGGAATTTCTTGCCCTCAAATGGGCTGTAACTGAAAAATTCAGAGACTACCTCTATTATGCCCCGACTTTTACGGTATTTAGTGACAACAATCCGTTAACATACGTTCTGACATCTGCCAAATTGAATGCCACTGGCTGCCGATGGGTTGCCGAGCTTGCAGATTTTCACTTTACAATTCGCTATTGCCCTGGCAAGGAAAACATTGATGCAGACTCACTTTCCAGGATGCCAGCCGATTTGGAGGAAATAATGGGAGAATGCACTGAGCAGCTTTCATCAGATTGTGTGGGATCTCTGATCCAGGCAGTGGAAGTCCAAAACGATCTGGATGTGCCCTCTGCTATAGCCTGTCAGTATATCTCTGCAAGTGTGGAGGAAAGTGGGAAAACTCTTCAACCCCTGTCAAGAGTGGGAGTAAGACAAGCTCAGGAAAATGACAAGGATATTGGAGTAGTCATTAAACACTTACAATCGGGAACCAGGCCTCCCCAGAGATGGAATTCACCAAAATCACAGTTGAAAGGCCTCCTAAGAGAATGGGACAAATTGAAATTGGATGAGGATGGAGTTCTATTTCGTAAAACGTCTCAGAGGACACAGCTGGTTTTACCAACCTCACTCAAAACAACTGTCTTACGAGAACTGCACGATGAAATGGGCCACCAGGGTCTGGACCGCACCAACAATCTCATCAGAGATCGTTTTTTCTGGCCCCACATGCAAAAAGACATCGAACATTATGTCCTGAGAACCTGTTCCTGCATAAAACAGAAAAAGCCCTGTCGGGAAACGAGGGCACCACTCAAAAGTATAACAACGACCCATCCGTTTGAACTGGTATCTATTGACTTCCTCCATGTGGACAAATGTAAGGGTGGTTATGAGTACATTTTGATAATCATTGACCATTTTACTCGATTTGCACAGGCCTATGCCACCACCTCAAAGTCAGGAAAGACAGTGGCCGACCAGTTGTTCAATGATTTTGCCCTCAAGTTTGGGTTTCCCACCCGAATTCACCATGATCAAGGGGGAGAGTTCGAAAATCAGCTGTTCACTCAACTCAGCAAGTACAGTGGCTTCGCCGGCTCCAGGACCACCCCCTACCATCCACAAGGGAATGGGCAGGTGGAAAGATTTAATCGAACTTTACTGCAAATGATGAAAACCCTCACCGAAAGACAAAAATCCAATTGGAAGCAGTCACTCAACAAATTAATATTTGCGTACAATTGCACCAAATGTGAAGTTACTGGCTTTTCACCATTCCAGCTTCTTTTTGGTCGCTCTCCAAGGCTTCCCATCGATGCTGCTTTCGGACTCGACTCGAACCCCAGCTCTGTGAGCCACAGTGAGTACGTGAAACGGTGGACCGAGGGGATGCAAGAAGCGTGTGAGATTGCAAGAGAACATGCTAAAAGGTGTGCTGACCGAAACAAGAGGAATTACGATCTCAAAGTGAGGTATACAAATCTAACTCCAGGGAGCAGGGTCCTGGTGAAAAATCTGACCCCGCGAGGCGGTACAGGAAAACTTCGAAGTTATTGGGAGAACGAAGTTCATGTCATCATACGTCAGGTTGCTGATGATATACCAGTCTACGAAGTGAAACCTGAACAGAGTAGAGGTCGCTCAAGAGTGTTGCACCACAACCTTCTCCTTCCCTGTGATCACTTACCCTTTGAAACTGCACCAAAACATACCCCCACATCAAAACCAAAGCACCAACAGATGAAAGGACGAGCCCAGCCTCCTGGGGAGAGAGAAAAACATTCAGAAAGTGAGAGTGAGGAAGAGGAATATCACCTTCGTGTAGGACCTAGTCAAATGAGAAGGGGAAGCAGTGATCATCTGAGAAAGAAAGAGATGTTACCACCTCAGTCAGTACCCTGCGAGGATGATTCCAGTCTTCCTGAGTTGATAGAGCCAATGCCCCAGTCGCACGTGAGAGAGTTAGAGATGGGACAACCAGAACCTACCGCCATATCTGAACCGAGACAAGAACCTCAGGCACACAAACAGATTGCTGAACAAGTAGACCGAGATTTACCTGTTGGAGAAGTAGCCGAGACACCTGAATTCAGAAATCTAAGACCAGAGCGAATAAATGAGTCCCAGCTTGTCATGAGGAAACGACGGCCCCCAAAAAGATTTACCTATGATCATTTTGGGACTCCATCATGTTACAATGTGCAAATAATGGGTAGTCCATACTATCCTCAAGTAATTGCCACTGGTGCAACAGCTTTAAACCCCTGGCTACCAATGCCACCTCATTATACTCAGCAACATGTGTCTTACTAATAATGAACTGTAGTTTCCTTGAACTTCATCCCTGAATAGCCATTCTATGGCCTGTGTACAGTGTGAACTGCCATCTCAATGCCTTAAAACCATTACACAGGGACTGTTTGTTGTTTCTTAGTAAGTGCATACTGCAAGAACTATAAACTTCTCACACTTAGAGGAAATAGACAAGCAATTGTTTCCCAAAGCAACTATTGTTGGTGATAAGTAACTGTTGAGAATGCTACATTGTTACAATTTAAAATTCCATGGGACTGTTTACTAACAATTGTTGAGATCTCTTTAGCATTTGCCCGTACTCTCATGTACTACCTACCTACAGGAACTGTTATAAACATATCCCAAAGAGTTCTTTAAATGGAACAGGAACAAAAACTTTGGAACTATGTGCCTTCACGACATTGTTCTACGGACTTTGAACTCTTTAATTGTTATTTTTTTTATATATGTATAGAGAGAGTGTCCCCTCGAGTTGTGCATCAGCCTGGATCCGAGGGTTTTTTCTTGGTGGTTTGACACTGAAATAGACTTGGTACTCTTAAGAAACATTGTGTACATTTCTACGGAGTAACGTATGTTAAGGAAATGTTTGTGACCATAAGTCAATTGTAAATAACTAGCTAGCGAACAAAACAAAATATTTTCGGTGATGTGTCATTGTTGCAGTATTATTACAGCTTTGTTCTATTGTTGGGTGTTTAATCCATTTTTATGTCTAGACAAGTAAAGATGTAACTATGCACGGAAATTTACCACTTCATGTGGCCTTCTACTGTTGTATAAGTGTAACGTGCCATAAAGAGAGAGATAAACAAAGTGTTGATGCTTTGGACTTTGTGTTTAGATGTCGGGGCGACATCTTATCTCGTGGGGGAGAGTGTGGTATACTGAGAGTTGACTGTCAATTTAAGTTCATGTAGTTCGTTAAAATAATGTTGTTATATATTTATTTGAGTATTTTGCGTAGAAAGTTGCGTACCTGCGCGATGACGTCACTGCACGTAATGGGGAAGAACGTCGCGACGCGCTTCATTTCCAGTAAGAACACTGATAAGGAAGCAACGCGTCCGTCTTGTTCTTTTATATAATCTTCTCCTCATTGCAGGTAATTGTAAATTTTATGTGTGACATATACATAGCGATGTAACGGTGTTTATTAAGTCATTAATCTCTTATTTTTATTTTAATGAACGATGTATAAAAGAGAGCATGGTTAGCACGTGCGTTTGTATCGCAATGGTGCTACTCCACAAGAGTTTAAGTATGTTTGTGAAAGTGAATGTAATCTTGTGTTGTAAATGTTAAGCGTTATTTTCTCTCTGTTATGAATTGTTATCTAAGCGTGATTGACGTTAACGATCTATGAGTACTGAATGCTATTATCAGAGTGGATGTTACGTCACTGATCATTTCTCTATGTTGGGTAAACATATGTTTGAATCATTCATGCTGTTCTTTTACATTTTAAATATATTCAATGTCATTACATTAAACATTTTCCAGGAAGAACACTGATAAGGAAGCAACGCGTCCGTCTTGTTCTTTTATATAATCTTCTCCTCATTGCAGGAGGCAAGGCAAGGCAAGTTTATTTGTATAGCACATTTCATACACAATGGCAATTCAAAGTGCTTTACATAGAAGAAATTAAAAATATCCATTTGATAAAACAGTTAAGAAATAAGAAAAATAAAAGTAACCAGTTAAGAATAAAAAAATAAAATAACATAGTTTAGAAGAAATAAGAAAAATAAAAATTAACCAGTTAATAAAATAAAATAAAATATAGTTTAGATTAGATAATCAATAAAATAAAGTACAGCGCAAACAGTCGGACGGTCAGAGGCACAGTGGCACATTAATCAAATGCAAAGTTAAACAGATGTGTTTTGAGTCTGGATTTGAATGTGACTACTGTAGGAGCACATCTGATCTCTTCTGGAAGCTGGTTCCAGCTGCGGCTCGCATAATAGCTAAATGCAGACTCTCCTTGCTTAGAGAGAACCCTTGGTATTTCTAGCTGATGCGATCCTAATGACCTGAGTGTTCTTTTGGGTCTGTATTCAATGAGCATATCTGCAATGTATTGAGGTCCTAGGCCATTGAACGATTTATATACCAGTAGTAAAACTTTAAAATCTATCCTATATGTAACTGGTAGCCAGTGTAAAGACCTGAGGACTGGTGTGATATGATCATATTTTCTGGTTCTGCTCAGAATCCTTGCCGCAGCGTTCTGTATGAGCTGCATCTGTCTTATGGTCTTTTTGGGAAGGCCAGTAAGGAGCCCATTACAATAATCCACCCTGCTGGTGATGAAAGCATGCACTAGTTTCTCTAAGTCTTGACTAGAAACAAAGCATCTAATTCTTGCAATATTTTTCAGATGATAGTATGCTGATTTAGTTATTGCTTTGACATGACTACTGAAGCTAAGGTCTGACTCTAGAGACACACCGAGATTCCTGACTTGATTTTTTGTTGTTTGACCTTTAGAGTGAAGGTACGCGTTCACCTTGAGAACTTCATCTTTATTTCCAAACGCAATGACTTCAGTTTTGTCTTTGTTTAACTGAAGAAAGTTTTGGCACATCCAACTATTTATTTCATCAATGCATTTGAGCAAGGAGTCAATGGGGCTGTAATCGTTAGGCGATAGGGCTAAGTATATCTGTGTGTCGTCTGCATAGCTGTGGTAAGCAATTTGGTTATTTCTCATTATTTGGCTCATTGGGAGCATGTACAGGTTGAATAGGAGAGGCGCAAGAATTGAGCCTTGGGGGACTCCGCATGTCATGGATGTCCACTCAGACTTATGGTCACCTATACTCACATAATAACCTCTTGCTTCTAGGTATGACCTGAACCATTTTAGGACTATCCCAGAAAGCCCCACCCAGTTTTCCAGCCTGTCTATAAGTATGTTGTGATCGACCGTGTCAAATGCAGCACTGAGGTCGAGTAGGACCAGCACGGATAATTTGCCTGAATCAGTACTTAAGCGAATGTCGTTTACTATCTTAATGAGTGCTGTCTCTGTGCTGTGATGTGGGCGGAACCCAGATTGAAAATTGTCAAAGTATCCGTTTGAGCTTAAGAATTTGTTCAGCTGGTTGAAGACAACTTTTTCAATGATCTTACCTATGAAGGGAAGATTTGAGATCGGTCTATAGTTGTTTAATATGGTCTTATCCAGATTGCTCTTTTTCAGGAGGGGTTTGACAACAGCAGTTTTCAGGGAGTTTGGGAAACTTCCAGAGAGAAGTGAGGCATTTACCACATCTAGGAGATCTGCTTCTAAACAGTTTAACACACTTTTGAAAAAAGATGTGGGAAGTGCGTCAAGGGCGCAGGTTGATGTTTTAAGGTGTTGAACGGTTTCTTCCAAATTTTTGCCATCAATTTCTTCAAAATCAGACATTGTAACTACTTTCTCAGGTTGTGGTGTGATCTGCCTGACCCCAGCGCTACTCAAGGATGTGCTGATCACCTTTCTAATATTATTGATTTTATCAGAGAAGAAAGAAGCAAACTCACTGCACTTGCTGTCTGAGAGCATTTCACTGGGAATCTGGCTTGGGGGGTTTGTCAGTCTGTCTACAGTAGCGAAAAGAGTCCGGGTGTTGTTTAAGTTGCTATTTATAATATTTGAGAAGAAAGTCTGCCTAGCTTTGCCTAGTTCCATATTGAAAGCATGGATGGTGTCTTTGTAGATGTTACAATGGACTACAAGTTTTGTCTTCCGCCACAAGCGCTCTGCTTTTCTGCATTGTCTTTTCATATTTTGCACCGCTGTTGAGTTTCTCCAAGGTGCTTTTTGTCTACCACTCTTCCTGATTTTCACAGGGGCAATATCATCAATTACACTTTTAACCTTCGAGTTAAAAGAATCAAGGAGAGAATCAACAGAGTCAGAAGATATGCTTGGTGTTAAGGATATGGCCTTCATAAATAGTACACTAGTGTTCTCATTTAAGCATCTCTTCTTGACAGACACAGATCTAACTTCAATGGCAGGGGAGATCAATACATCAAAGAAAATACAGAAATGATCAGATAGTGCTACATCCTTAATAACAATAGATGAAATGTTTAGACCCTTACTGATAAGTAAATCTAGAGTGTGTCCACGATTGTGTGTGGGTCCATGTACATGCTGAGTCAGGTCAAATGTTTTTAAAACAGTTTTGATTTCTTTTGCCATATTGTTTTCTGCATTATCTACGTGAATGTTAAAATCTCCGGCAATAGAGAAACAGTCAAACTCTGAGGAAATTGTTGATAACAGTTCTGTAAAGTCCTCAGCAAAGGATGAAGAGTATTTAGGAGGCCTGTAAATAGTGATTAGTAAAATGCGAGGAGCACCTTTTAACACAATACCCAGATATTCAAAAGACGTGTAATTTCCAAATGATATTTGCTTACATTGATAGACATCTTTAAAAAGAGCAGCTACTCCCCCACCTCTCCTAACTGATCTGCAGACACTTATAAAAGTAAAGTTAGGAGGGGATGCTTCATTTAGGACTGTTGCACTGCAGCTGTCTTCTAGCCAGGTTTCATTTAGAAACATAAAATCCAGGTTGTATGTGGTTATTAAGTCGTTGACTAGAAGTGATTTGTTTTTAAGTGAGCAGATGTTTAAAAGTGCTAACTTAACGGTCTTGCTTTTTGCCCCCATAGCAATCTTGGTTTGACGTGCAATTGGCACCAGATTCGTCTGGTTTGATCTACGACTATTGAAGGCTTTAGACTTTCTGTCGTGTGATAGCAGGAGTACTACATATGCAGGTCATCTCTTCTGATGCACATGGATGTGTAGTAAAGCTCTCACATTAACGTGTGTCTCTTGTAGACGTACAAAAGAAACAAAAGCCGATGCTCGCCGACGGCATCAGCCCGTTGTCCGAGCGCAGAGACCCAGCGCGCCCTGACGAGCGACTCTAGTAGCATGTTGGCTTGGGCCAAGGCGATAGATCACCGTGGCAACTTGCTGGTGTCGCGACTGGTTTTATACGGCATACTGGCGACGCTCCAACCGACGACGGTTGGTGATGAAATTTACATTCACGTTTAACGTTGAGAACACGAGTCAGACAGAGCGTTTTTATTGTACACACTTTTGTTGAAAACGGAACTCGAAATACAATGATATTTATAAACGAGTAGTCACAGAATGACATTTCCAGACCTAGCTCATTAATTATGCAAAACAACAGCCAATGGCGGTTCTCCAAGCAATATTTGAATCGGTCATTCACAGATTGTTTGCCTCCAAATAAAGAGCTTTTGCTTATATCATGTCGTCATTCTTTTCACCACCTAATCAATGAAATCAACGGGACTTGATGTACACATTTGAAAAAGCAAACTCTCTGTTCGATGTGAAACGGGGCTTTTAGGACATCTAGTGTAAGGAAAACAACGTTGCATGATATTACCAATCCTGTTTCGGAGCTACAGTATATACTCGTTTATGCTCTTTCGCAAATGCAACGCTTGGGGGGTGATGTGAAATTGTCATGAGATATCTTCTTTTTGATAAACGCATGGCTTTTACCACAAGATGACCTCTACCACTAGAGGTCGTCATCACTTCTTCGATCGTTCCTAACAATTATTTATTAATAAAAATTAAAATCATATTTATTACAGTCTCTTAATCATATTTATTACAGTCTGTTGTTCATACAACGCTAATCAATATTCGGTTATGTGTGTTTGTGTGGCACTTTTAGGAGTGTCATTCATCAATTCAGTAAGTACTTTTAAACTCTTTTTATACTGGCTTTTACTTCTGTAAAGAAAATGAGAATCTGATTTGTCTTCTCCTTTCAATTGAACGTTTGCACCCCTTCGCCAGTAGAGGGCGTTGTTTGATAACCGTTGACAGTTGTAAAGGTTTCCTAATGGGTTTTAGCTGCTGAATGAATTAATTCTTTAGGTTCGAGCACACAGGCTGATCTCAGACCACAGTTTCTTAGGGAGTGCCTTAAAGAAAGATTTATTCTGCATACTCACTTTGCCATCCAACTCTTGAAGTAACTTTCTTGAACTAATATACATACATATGTATATATATATATATATATATATATATATAATAATATATATATATATATATATATATATATATATATATATATATTTAGCCTGTATATCGTGTACATATTGAACAAGATATTATTATGAAGGGATTGAGGGATTTAAGCAATAGTAACTCCAAAAATAAAGCTAGATAACACAATAAAACACAACAAAAACGTGATAACGTAATAAAAAACATGCCTTTAGAAATGTTTTATGAACGGAGTTATCTCATTTTGGAACCAAAGTCTTCATTAGGCTACTTTATAATGGCACTGATTGATGCAAGTAAACAGGCATGAAGCAAGGCACGAGAAGAAAATAAATGAAGTAGCAATACAAATAAGTGATGTGTTTTGAAGAAGAGAGAAAAAATCATGAAATGAGAAGGAAATGTTATTAGCAGGGGTCTACTCCTCAATCCTCATGAAGTCAACCTGATTCTCTTATTTCTAAAAGTAACATTAATATTTCAGCCAGTGATAGTAAAAAAGCGAGAGAAATCACCTTTAAATGAATTCACAGGTTTTACACAGGTCTAAATGCTTTCTCAAAAGACTTAAGAATGGCATTGATACCCTCTGTTCTTTCTGTTCAGAAAAACCTGAGTCCACTTTACATTTATTTTGGAACTGCTCTTTCACAGTTACATTTTGGTGTGACATTTGTGATTTTATCAATTGTTATGTAAATCCTAATGTTGATTTTAGGAGCACTTCCGGTGGGACGGGTTCACTTCCTGCCGTCGGTGTGGTGTCGCATATGCAGGTCATCTCTTCTGATGCACATGGATGTGTAGTAAAGCTCTCACATTAACGTGTGTCTCTTGTAGACGTACAAAAGAAACAAAAGCTGATGCTCGCCGACAGCATCAGCCCGTTGTCCGAGCGCAGAGACCCAGCGCGCCCTGACGAGCGACTCTAGTAGCATGTTGGCTTGGGCAAGGCGATAGATCACCGTGGAAAGCTGGTGTCGCGACTGCTTTTATACGGCATACTGGTGACGCTCCAACCGACGACGGTTGGTGATGAAATTTACATTCACGTTTAACGTTGAGAACACGAGTCAGACAGAGCGTTTTTATTGTACACACTTTTGTTGAAAACGGAACTCGAAACACAATGATATTTATAAACGAGTAGTCACAGAATGACATTTCCAGACCTAGCTCATTAATTATGCAAAACAACAGCCAATGGCGGTGCTCCAAGCAATATTTGAATCGGTCATTCACAGATTGTTTGCCTCCAAATAAAGAGCTTTTGCTTATATCGTGTCGTCATTCTTTTCACCACCTAATCAATGAAATCAACGGGACTTGATGTACACATTTGTAAAAGCAAACTCTCTGTTCGATGTGAAACGGGGCTTTTAGGACATCTAGTGTAAGGAAAACAACGTTGCATGATATTACCAATCCTGTTTCGGAGCTACAGTATATACTCGTTTATGCTCTTTCGCAAATGCAACGCTTGGGGGGTGATGTGAAATTGTCATGAGATATCTTCTTTTTGATAAACGCATGGCTTTTACCACAAGATGACCTCTACCACTAGACGTCGTCATCACTTCTTCGATCGTTCCTAACAATTATTTATTAATAAAAATTAAAATCATATTTATTACAGTCTCTTAATCATATTTATTACAGTCTGTTGTTCATACAACGCTAATCAATATTCGGTTATGTGTGTTTGTGTGGCACTTTTAGGAGTGTCATTCATCAATTCAGTAAGTACTTTTAAACTCTTTTTATACTGGCTTTTACTTCTGTAAAGAAAATGAGAATCTGATTTGTCTTCTCCTTTCAATTGAACGTTTGCACCCCTTCGCCAATAGAGGGCGTTGTTTGATAACCGTTGACAGTTGTAAAGGTTTCCTAATGGGTTTTAGCTGCTGAATGAATTAATTCTTTAGGTTCGAGCACACAGGCTGATCTCAGACCACAGTTTCTTAGGGAGTGCCTTAAAGAAAGATTTATTCTGCATACTCACTTTGCCATCCAACTCTTGAAATAACTTTCTTGAACTAATATACATACATATGTATATATATATATATATATATATATATATATATATATATATATATATATATATATATATATATATATATATATATATATATATATATATATATATATATATATATATATATATATATAGGCTATATATATATATATATATATATATATATTTAGCCTGTATATCATGTACATATTGAACAAGATATTATTATGAAGGGATTGAGGGATTTAAGCAATAGTAACTCCAAAAATAAAGCTAGATAACACAATAAAACACAACAAAAACGTGATAACGTAATAAAAAACATGCCTTTAGAAATGTTTTATGAACGGAGTTATCTCATTTTGGAACCAAAGTCTTCATATAGGCTACTTTATAATGGCACTGATTGATGCAAGTAAACAGGCATGAAGCAAGGCACGTGAAGAAAATAAATGAAGTAGCAATACAAATAAGTGATGTGTTTTGAAGAAGAGAGAAAAAATCATGAAATGAGAAGGAAATGTTATTAGCAGGGGTCTACTCCTCAATCCTCATGAAGTCAACCAGATGCTCTTATTTGTAAAAGTAACGTTAATATTTCAGCCAGGGATAGTAATAAAACGAGAGAAATCACCTTTAAATGAATTCACAGGTTTTACACAGGTCTAAATGCTTTCTCAAAAGACTTAAGAATGGCATTGATACAACTCTGTTCTTTCTGTTCAGAAAAACCTGAGACCACTTTACATTTATTTTGGAACTGCTCTTTCACAGTTACATTTTCGTGTGACATTTGTGATTTTATCAATTGTTATGTAAATCCTAATGTTGATTTTACATACATTAAATGTAATTTTTGGTTTTCATGAATGTGAAAAGAAAAGTGATATTTATTTTATAAACCTTATTTTTCTGTTAGCTAAATTTCACATTCACAAATCTAAATTGTCTAAATGCACTCCTCTTTTTTTGAGGTTTAAATGCGAGTTGAAAATGTACTTTGAGTAGCCTGTTGAGTTCTCTAAAAACTTAAAAGCTACAAGAACAGTGACTGTGTTTAAGGACTTTGCACCTAATCTGGATTGGAAGACTGAAGGAATTTAGTCTGGACTGAGGGAATCTGGAGCTTGTATTGACAATGATAATGGTTGTTGTAAATGTTTGTTTTTTGTTATCTTCTACAAGCATTTAATTAAAAAAAAAGATATATATATAAATATATTTCAGGCAGGGATTCGAGCACTTCCGGTGGGACGGGTTCACTTCCTGCGGTTGGTGTAGCGTCGCATATGCAGGTCATCTCTTCTGATGCACATGGATGTGTAGTAAAGCTCTCACATTAACGTGTGTCTCTTGTAGACGTACAAAAGAAACAAAAGCTGATGCTCGCCGACGGCATCAGCCCGTTGTCCGAGCGCAGAGACCCAGCGCGCCCTGACGAGCGACTCTAGTAGCATGTTGGCTTGGGCAAGGCGATAGATCACCGTGGCAACCAGCTGGTGTCGCGACTGCTTTTATACGGCATACTGGCGACGCTCCAACCGACGACGGTTGGTGTTGAAATTTACATTCACGTTTAACGTTAAGAACACGAGTCAGACAGAGCGTTTTTATTGTACACACTTTTGTTGAAAACGGAACTCGAAACACAATGATATTTATAAACGAGTAGTCACAGAATGACATTTCCAGACCTAGCTCATTAATTATGCAAAACAACAGCCAATGGCGGTTCTCCAAGCAATATTTGAATCGGTCATTCACAGATTGTTTGCCTCCAAATAAAGAGCTTTTGCTTATATCGTGTCGTCATTCTTTTCACCACCTAATCAATGAAATCAACGGTACTTGATGTACACATTTGAAAAAGCAAACTCTCTGTTCGATGTGAAACGGGGCTTTTAGGACATCTAGTGTAAGGAAAACAACGTTGCATGATATTACCAATCCTGTTTCGGAGCTACAGTATATACTCGTTTATGCTCTTTCGCAAATGCAACGCTTTGGGGGTGATGTGAAATTGTCATGAGATATCTTCTTTTTGATAAACGCATGGCTTTTACCACAAGATGACCTCTACCACTAGACGTCGTCATCACTTCTTCGATCGTTCCTAACAATTATTTATTAATAAAAATTAAAATCATATTTATTACAGTCTCTTATTCATATTTATTACAGTCTGTTGTTCATACAACGCTAATCAATATTCGGTTATGTGTGTTTGTGTGGCACTTTTAGGAGTGTCATTCATCAATTCAGTAAGTACTTTTAAACTCTTTTTATACTGGCTTTTACTTCTGTAAAGAAAATGAGAATCTGATTTGTCTTCTCCTTTCAATTGAACGTTTGCACCCCTTCGCCAGTAGAGGGCGTTGTTTGATAACCGTTGACAGTTGTAAAGGTTTCCTAATGGGTTTTAGCTGCTGAATGAATTAATTCTTTAGGTTCGAGCACACAGGCTGATCTCAGACCACAGTTTCTTAGGGAGTGCCTTAAAGAAAGATTTATTCTGCATACTCACTTTGCCATCCAACTCTTGAAGTAACTTTCTTGAACTAATATACATACATATGTATATATATATATATATATATATATATATTTAGCCTGTATATCGTGTACATATTGAACAAGATATTATTATGAAGGGATTGAGGGATTTAAGCAATAGTAACTCCAAAAATAAAGCTAGATAACACAATAAAACACAACAAAAACGCGATAACGTAATAAAAAACATGCCTTTAGAAATGTTTTATGAACGGAGTTATCTCATTTTGGAACCAAAGTCTTCATATAGGCTACTTTATAATGGCACTGATTGATGCAAGTAAACAGGCATGAAGCAAGGCACGAGAAGAAAATAAATGAAGTAGCAATACAAATAAGTGATGTGTTTTGAAGAAGAGAGAAAAAATCATGAAATGAGAAGGAAATGTTATTGGCAGGGGTCTACTCCTCAATCCTCATGAAGTCAACCTGATTCTTTTATTTCTAAAAGTAACATTAATATTTCAGCCAGTGATAGTAAAAAAGCGAGAGAAATCACCTTTAAATGAATTCACAGGTTTTACACAGGTCTAAATGCTTTCTCAAAAGACTTAAGAATGGCATTGATACCCTCTGTTCTTTCTGTTCAGAAAAACCTGAGTCCACTTTACATTTATTTTGGAACTGCTCTTTCACAGTTACATTTTGGTGTGACATTTGTGATTTTATCAATTGTTATGTAAATCCTAATGTTGATTTTAGGAGCACTTCCGGTGGGACGGGTTCACTTCCTGCCGTCGGTGTGGTGTCGCATATGCAGGTCATCTCTTCTGATGCACATGGATGTGTAGTAAAGCTCTCACATTAACGTGTGTCTCTTGTAGACGTACAAAAGAAACAAAAGCTGATGCTCGCCGACGGCATCAGCCCGTTGTCCGAGCGCAGAGACCCAGCGCGCCCTGAAGAGCGACTCTAGTAGCATGTTGGCTTGGGCAAGGCGATAGATCACCGTGGCAGCCAGCTGGTATCGCGACTGATTTTATACGGCATACTGGCGACGCTCCAACCGACGACGGTTGGTGATGAAATTTACATTCACGTTTAACGTTGAGAACACGAGTCAGACAGAGCGTTTTTATTGTACACACTTTTGTTGAACACGGAACTCGAAACACAATGATATTTATAAACGAGTAGTCACAGAATGACATTTCCAGACCTAGCTCATTAATTATGCAAAACAACAGCCAATGGCGGTGCTCCAAGCAATATTTGAATCGGTCATTCACAGATTGTTTGCCTCCAAATAAAGAGCTTTTGCTTATATCGTGTCGTCATTCTTTTCACCACCTAATCAATGAAATCAACGGGACTTGATGTACACATTTGTAAAAGCAAACTCTCTGTTCGATGTGAAACGGGGCTTTTAGGACATCTAGTGTAAGGAAAACAACGTTGCATGATATTACCAATCCTGTTTCGGAGCTACAGTATATACTCGTTTATGCTCTTTCGCAAATGCAACGCTTGGGGGGTGATGTGAAATTGTCATGAGATATCTTCTTTTTGATAAACGTATGGCTTTTACCACAAGATGACCTCTACCACTAGACGTCGTCATCACTTCTTCGATCGTTCCTAACAATTATTTATTAATAAAAATTAAAATCATATTTATTACAGTCTCTTATTCATATTTATTACAGTCTGTTGTTCATACAACGCTAATCAATATTCGGTTATGTGTGTTTGTGTGGCACTTTTAGGAGTGTCATTCATCAATTCAGTAAGTACATTTAAACTCTTTTTATACTGGCTTTTACTTCTGTAAAGAAAATGAGAATCTGATTTGTCTTCTCCTTTCAATTGAACGTTTGCACCCCTTCGCCAGTAGAGGGCGTTGTTTGATAACCGTTGACAGTTGTAAAGGTTTCCTAATGGGTTTTAGCTGCTGAATGAATTAATTCTTTAGGTTCGAGCACACAGGCTGATCTCAGACCACAGTTTCTTAGGGAGTGCCTTAAAGAAAGATTTATTCTGCATACTCACTTTGCCATCCAACTCTTGAAATAACTTTCTTGAACTAATATACATACATATGTATATATATATATATATATATATATATATATATATATATATATATTATATATATATATATATATATATATATATATATATATATATATATATATATATATATATATATATTTAGCCTGTATATCATGTACATATTGAACAAGATATTATTATGAAGGGATTGAGGGATTTAAGCAATAGTAACTCCAAAAATAAAGCTAGATAACACAATAAAACACAACAAAAACGTGATAACGTAATAAAAAACATGCCTTTAGAAATGTTTTATGAACGGAGTTATCTCATTTTGGAACCAAAGTCTTCATATAGGCTACTTTATAATGGCACTGATTGATGCAAGTAAACAGGCATGAAGCAAGGCACGAGAAGAAAATAAATGAAGTAGCAATACAAATAAGTGATGTGTTTTGAAGAAGAGAGAAAAAATCATGAAATGAGAAGGAAATGTTATTAGCAGGGGTCTACTCCTCAATCCTCATGAAGTCAACCAGATGCTCTTATTTGTAAAAGTAACGTTAATATTTCAGCCAGGGATAGTAATAAAACGAGAGAAATCACCTTTAAATGAATTCACAGGTTTTACACAGGTCTAAATGCTTTCTCAAAAGACTTAAGAATGGCATTGATACAACTCTGTTCTTTCTGTTCAGAAAAACCTGAGACCACTTTACATTTATTTTGGAACTGCTCTTTCACAGTTACATTTTGGTGTGACATTTGTGATTTTATCAATTGTTATGTAAATCCTAATGTTGATTTTACATACATTAAATGTAATTTTTGGTTTTCATGAATGTGAAAAGAAAAGTGATATTTATTTTATAAACCTTATTTTTCTGTTAGCTAAATTTCACATTCACAAATCTAAATTGTCTAAATGCACTCCTCTTTTTTTGAGGTTTAAATGCGAGTTGAAAATGTACTTTGAGTAGCCTGTTGAGTTCTCTAAAAACTTAAAAGCTACAAGAACAGTGACTGTGTTTAAGGACTTTGCACCTAATCTGGATTGGAAGACTGAAGGAATTTAGTCTGGACTGAGGGAATCTGGAGCTTGTATTGACAATGATAATGGTTGTTGTAAATGTTTGTTTTTTGTTATCTTCTACAAGCATTATATTAAAAAAAAAGATATATATATAAATATATTTCAGGCAGGGATTCGAGCACTTCCGGTGGGACGGGTTCACTTCCTGCGGTTGGTGTAGCGTCGCATATGCAGGTCATCTCTTCTGATGCACATGGATGTGTAGTAAAGCTCTCACATTAACGTGTGTCTCTTGTAGACGTACAAAAGAAACAAAAGCCGATGCTCGCCGACGGCATCAGCCCGTTGTCCGAGCGCAGAGACCCAGCGCGCCCTTACGAGCGACTCTAGTAGCATGTTGGCTTGGGCCAAGGCGATAGATCACCGTGGCAACTTGCTGGTGTCGCGACTGGTTTTATACGGCATATCGGCGACGCTCCAACCGACGACGGTTGGTGAGGAAATTTACATTCACGTTTAACGTTAAGAACACGAGTCAGACAGAGCGTTTTTATTGTACACACTTTTGTTGAAAACGGAACTCGAAACACAATGATATTTATAAACGAGTAGTCACAGAATGACATTTCCAGACCTAGCTCATTAATTATGCAAAACAACAGCCAATGGCGGTGCTCCAAGCAATAATTGAATCGGTCATTCACAGATTGTTTGCCTCCAAATAAAGAGCTTTTGCTTATATCGTGTCGTCATTCTTTTCACCACCTAATCAATGAAATCAACGGGACTTGATGTACACATTTGTAAAAGCAAACTCTCTGTTCGATGTGAAACGGGGCTTTTAGGACATCTAGTGTAAAGAAAACAACGTTGCATGATATTACCAATCCTGTTTCGGAGCTACAGTATATACTCGTTTATGCTCTTTCGCAAATGCAACGCTTGGGGGGTGATGTGAAATTGTCATGAGAT
Organism: Barbatula barbatula; assembly: GCF_947034865.1. Lineage (NCBI taxonomy): Eukaryota > Metazoa > Chordata > Actinopteri > Cypriniformes > Nemacheilidae > Barbatula > Barbatula barbatula. The sequence goes on from NC_136773.1 coordinate 4,634,775, forward strand.
CACTTCTTTTTGATAAACGCATGGCTTTTACCACAAGATGACCTCTACCACTAGACGTCGTCATCACTTCTTCGATCGTTCCTAACAATTATTTATTAATAAAAATTAAAATCATATTTATTACAGTCTCTTATTCATATTTATTACAGTCTGTTGTTCATACAACGCTAATCAATATTCGGTTATGTGTGTTTGTGTGGCACTTTTAGGAGTGTCATTCATCAATTCAGTAAGTACTTTTAAACTCTTTTTATACTGGCTTTTACTTCTGTAAAGAAAATGAGAATCTGATTTGTCTTCTCCTTTCAATTGAACGTTTGCACCCCTTCGCCAATAGAGGGCGTTGTTTGATAACCGTTGACAGTTGTAAAGGTTTCCTAATGGGTTTTAGCTGCTGAATGAATTAATTCTTTAGGTTCGAGCACACAGGCTGATCTCAGACCACAGTTTCTTAGGGAGTGCCTTAAAGAAAGATTTATTCTGCATACTCACTTTGCCATCCAACTCTTGAAATAACTTTCTTGAACTAATATACATACATATGTATATATATATATATATATATATATATATATATATATTTAGCCTGTATATCGTGTACATATTGAACAAGATATTATTATGAAGGGATTGAGGGATTTAAGCAATAGTAACTCCAAAAATAAAGCTAGATAACACAATAAAACACAACAAAAACGTGATAACGTAATAAAAAACATGCCTTTAGAAATGTTTTATGAACGGAGTTATCTCATTTTGGAACCAAAGTCTTCATATAGGCTACTTTATAATGGCACTGATTGATGCAAGTAAACAGGCATGAAGCAAGGCACGAGAAGAAAATAAATGAAGTAGCAATACAAATAAGTGATGTGTTTTGAAGAAGAGAGAAAAAATCATGAAATGAGAAGGAAATGTTATTGGCAGGGGTCTACTCCTCAATCCTCATGAAGTCAACCTGATTCTTTTATTTCTAAAAGTAACATTAATATTTCAGCCAGTGATAGTAAAAAAGCGAGAGAAATCACCTTTAAATGAATTCACAGGTTTTACACAGGTCTAAATGCTTTCTCAAAAGACTTAAGAATGGCATTGATACCCTCTGTTCTTTCTGTTCAGAAAAACCTGAGTCCACTTTACATTTATTTTGGAACTGCTCTTTCACAGTTACATTTTGGTGTGACATTTGTGATTTTATCAATTGTTATGTAAATCCTAATGTTGATTTTAGGAGCACTTCCGGTGGGACGGGTTCACTTCCTGCCGTCGGTGTGGTGTCGCATATGCAGGTCATCTCTTCTGATGCACATGGATGTGTACACAAGTAAAGCTCTCACATTAACGTGTGTCTCTTGTAGACGTACAAAAGAAACAAAAGCTGATGCTCGCCGACGGCATCAGCCCGTTGTCCGAGCGCAGAGACCCAGCGCGCCCTGACGAGCGACTCTAGTAGCATGTTGGCTTGGGCAAGGCGATAGATCACCGTGGCAACCAGCTGGTGTCGCGACTGCTTTTATACGGCATACTGGCGACGCTCCAACCGACGACGGTTGGTGATGAAATTTACATTCACGTTTAACGTTGAGAACACGAGTCAGACAGAGCGTTTTTATTGTACACACTTTTGTTGAAAACGGAACTCGAAACACAATGATATTTATAAACGAGTAGTCACAGAATGACATTTCCAGACCTAGCTCATTAATTATGCAAAACAACAGCCAATGGCGGTGCTCCAAGCAATATTTGAATCGGTCATTCACAGATTGTTTGCCTCCAAATAAAGAGCTTTTGCTTATATCGTGTCGTCATTCTTTTCACCACCTAATCAATGAAATCAACGGGACTTGATGTACACATTTGTAAAAGCAAACTCTCTGTTCGATGTGAAACGGGGCTTTTAGGACATCTAGTGTAAGGAAAACAACGTTGCATGATATTACCAATCCTGTTTCGGAGCTACAGTATATACTCGTTTATGCTCTTTCGCAAATGCAACGCTTGGGGGGTGATGTGAAATTGTCATGAGATATCTTCTTTTTGATAAACGCATGGCTTTTACCACAAGATGACCTCTACCACTAGACGTCGTCATCACTTCTTCGATCGTTCCTAACAATTATTTATTAATAAAAATTAAAATCATATTTATTACAGTCTCTTATTCATATTTATTACAGTCTGTTGTAAATACAACGCTAATCAATATTCGGTTATGTGTGTTTGTGTGGCACTTTTAGGAGTGTCATTCATCAATTCAGTAAGTACTTTTAAACTCTTTTTATACTGGCTTTTACTTCTGTAAAGAAAATGAGAATCTGATTTGTCTTCTCCTTTCAATTGAACGTTTGCACCCCTTCGCCAGTAGAGGGCGTTGTTTGATAACCGTTGACAGTTGTAAAGGTTTCCTAATGGGTTTTAGCTGCTGAATGAATTAATTCTTTAGGTTCGAGCACACAGGCTGATCTCAGACCACAGTTTCTTAGGGAGTGCCTTAAAGAAAGATTTATTCTGCATACTCACTTTGCCATCCAACTCTTGAAATAACTTTCTTGAACTAATATACATACATATGTATATATATATATATATATATATATATATATATATATATTATATAAATATATATATATATATATATATATATATATATATATATATATATATATATATATATATATATATTTAGCCTGTATATCGTGTACATATTGAACAAGATATTATTATGAAGGGATTGAGGGATTTAAGCAATAGTAACTCCAAAAATAAAGCTAGATAACACAATAAAACACAACAAAAACGTGATAACGTAATAAAAAACATGCCTTTAGAAATGTTTTATGAACGGAGTTATCTCATTTTGGAACCAAAGTCTTCATATAGGCTACTTTATAATGGCACTGATTGATGCAAGTAAACAGGCATGAAGCAAGGCACGAGAAGAAAATAAATGAAGTAGCAATACAAATAAGTGATGTGTTTTGAAGAAGAGACAAAAAATCATGAAATGAGAAGGAAATGTTATTGGCAGGGGTCTACTCCTCAATCCTCATGAAGTCAACCTGATTCTCTTATTTCTAAAAGTAACATTAATATTTCAGCCAGTGATAGTAAAAAAGCGAGAGAAATCACCTTTAAATGAATTCACAGGTTTTACACAGGTCTAAATGCTTTCTCAAAAGACTTAAGAATGGCATTGATACCCTCTGTTCTTTCTGTTCAGAAAAACCTGAGTCCACTTTACATTTATTTTGGAACTGCTCTTTCACAGTTACATTTTGGTGTGACATTTGTGATTTTATCAATTGTTATGTAAATCCTAATGTTGATTTTAGGAGAACTTCCGGTGGGACGGGTTCACTTCCTGCCGTCGGTGTGGTGTCGCATATGCAGGTCATCTCTTCTGATGCACATGGATGTGTACACAAGTAAAGCTCTCACATTAACGTGTGTCTCTTGTAGACGTACAAAAGAAACAAAAGCTGATGCTCGCCGACGGCATCAGCCCGTTGTCCGAGCGCAGAGACCCAGCGCGCCCTGACGAGCGACTCTAGTAGCATGTTGGCTTGGGCAAGGCGATAGATCACCGTGGCAACCAGCTGGTGTCGCGACTGGTTTTATACGGCATACTGGCGACGCTCCAACCGACGACGGTTGGTGATGAAATTTACATTCACGTTTAACGTTGAGAACACGAGTCAGACAGAGCGTTTTTATTGTACACACTTTTGTTGAAAACGGAACTCGAAACACAATGATATTTATAAACGAGTAGTCACAGAATGACATTTCCAGACCTAGCTCATTAATTATGCAAAACAACAGCCAATGGCGGTGCTCCAAGCAATATTTGAATCGGTCATTCACAGATTGTTTGCCTCCAAATAAAGAGCTTTTGCTTATATCGTGTCGTCATTCTTTTCACCACCTAATCAATGAAAACAACGGGACTTGATGTACACATTTGAAAAAGCAAACTCTCTGTTCGATGTGGAACGGGGCTTTTTTTACCACAAGATGACCTCTACCACTAGAGGTCGTCATCACTTCTTCGATCGTTCCTAACAATTATTTATTAATAAAAATTAAAATCATATTTATTACAGTCTCTTAATCATATTTATTACAGTCTGTTGTTCATACAACGCTAATCAATATTCGGTTATGTGTGTTTGTGTGGCACTTCTAGGAGTGTCATTCATCAATTCAGTAAGTACATTTAAACTCTTTTTATACTGGCTTTTACTTCTGTAAAGAAAATGAGAATCTGATTTGTCTTCTCCTTTCAATTGAACGTTTGCACCCCTTCGCCAGTAGAGGGCTTTGTCTGATAACCGTGGACAGTTGTAAAGGTTTCCTAATGGGTTTTAGCTGCTGAATGATTGAATTCTTTAGGTTCGAGCACACAGGCTGATCTCAGACCACAGTTTCTTAGGGAGTGCCTTAAAGAAAGGTTTATTCTGCATACTCACTTTGCCATCCAACTCTTGAAGTAACTTTCTTGAACTAATATACATACATGTATATATATATATATATATATATATATATAGATCCTGTATATTGTGTACATATTGAACAAGATATTATTATGAAGGGATTGAGGGATTTAAGCCATAGTAACTCCAAAAATACAGCTAGATAACACAATAAAACACAACAAAAACATGATAACATAATAAAAAACATGCCTTTAGAAATGAGAGTTATCTCATATGCAGGTCATCTCTTCTGATGCACATGGATGTGTACACAAGTAAAGCGAGTCTCACATTAACGCGTGTCTCTTGTAGACGTACAAAAGAAACAAAAGCCGATGCACGCCGGCGATCCGACGGGCATCGGGCCGTTGTTTCCGAGCGCAGAGACCAAGCGCGCCCTGACGAGCGACTCTAGTAGCGTGTTGGCTTGGTGTCAAGGCGATAGGTCCCCGGCCCGAACAGACCTAGCAGGTGTCGCGACTGCTTTTATACGGCACATCGGCGACGCTACAGCCGACGACGGTTGGTGAGAAAATGTACATTCACGTTTAACGTTGAGAACACGAGTCAGACAGAACAGAGCATTTTTATTGTACACACTTTTGTTGAAAACGGAACTCGAAACACAATGATATTTGTAAACGAGTAGTCACAGAATGACATTTCCAGACCTAGCTCATTAATTATGCAAAACAACAGCCAATGGCGGTTCTCCAACTGCACACAAAGCAATATTTGAGTCGGTCATTCACAGATTGTTTGAAGTATATAGACATGATATGACTTTGTTTGCTTAATAAGCAGTTTAGATCGTTGGATTACTCTGCAGTAATTGTGGCACATTACTGCAGAGCAATCAGGGTTAAGGTGCCTTGCTCAAGGGCACTTTATCCATGACCCGTGCTGGCTGGCATTGAGATTTGAATCGTCGACCTTCTGATCACAAGCCCAGCGCTTTAACCACTAGGCCACAGCGGACCCCGAGCCGCCTTGGGCGTAATAGACTGGGTTCTAAAGGGTCAGTGCCAGAGGGTCAGCCGGGATTTAAGCAATAGTAACTCCAAAAATAAAGCTAGATAACACAATAATACACAACAAAAACGTGATAACGTAGTAAAAAACATGCCTTTAGAAATGTTTTATGAACGGAGTTATCTCATTTTGGAACCAAAGTCTTCATATAGGCTACTTTATAATGGCACTGATTGATGCAAGTAAACAGGCATGAAGCAAGGCACGAGAAGAAAATAAATGAAGTAGCAATACAAATAAGTGATGTGTTTTGAAGAAGAGAGAAAAAATCATGAAATGAGAAGGAAATGTTATTAGCAGGGGTCTACTCCTCAATCCTCATGAAGTCAACCAGATGCTCTTATTTGTAAAAGTAACGTTAATATTTCAGCCAGTGATAGTAATAAAACGAGAGAAATCACCTTTAAATGAATTCACAGGTTTTACACAGGTCTAAATGCTTTCTCAAAAGACTTAAGAATGGCATTGATACAACTCTGTTCTTTCTGTTCAGAAAAACCTGAGACCACTTTACATTTATTTTGGAACTGCTCTTTCACAGTTACATTTTGGTGTGACATTTGTGATTTTATCAATTGTTATGTAAATCCTAATGTTGATTTTAGATACATTAAATGTAATTTTTGGTTTTCATGAATGTGAAAAGAAAAGTGATATTTATTTTATAAACCTTATTTTTCTGTTAGCTAAATTTCACATTCACAAATCTAAATTGTCTAAATGCACTCCTCTTTTTTGAGGTTTAAATGCGAGTTGAAAATGTACTTTGAGTAGCCTGTTGAGTTCTCTAAAAACTTAAAAGCTACAAGAACAGTGACTGTGTTTAAGGACTTTGCACCTAATCTGGATTGGAAGACTGAAGGAATTTAGTCTGGACTGAGGGAATCTGGAGCTTGTATTGACAATGATAATGGTTGTTGTAAATGTTTGTTTTTTGTTATCTTCTACAAGCATTTAATTAAAAAAAAAGATATATATATAAATAAAGCGTCGCATATGTGTGGTATACTTAAAGTTGACTGTCAATTTAAGTTCATGTAGTTCGTTAAAATGATGTTGTTATATATTTATTTGAGTATTTTGCGTAGAAAGTTGCGTACCTGCGCGATGACGTCACTGCACGTAATGGGGAAGAACGTCGCTACGCGCTTCATTTCCAGTAAGAACACTGATAAGGAAGCAACGCGTCCGTCTTGTTCTTTTATATAATCTTCTCCTCATTGCAGGTAATTGTAAATTTTATGTGTGACATATACATAGCGATGTAACGGTGTTTATTAAGTCATTAATCTCTTATTTTTATTTTAATGAACGATGTATAAAAGAGAGCATGGTTAGCACGTGCGTTTATATCGCAATGGTGCTACTCCACAAGAGTTTAAGTATGTTTGTGAAAGTGAATGTAATCTTGTGTTGTAAATGTTAAGCGTTATTTTCTCTCTGTTTTGAATTGTTATCTAAGCGTGATTGACGTTAACGATCTATGAGTACTGAATGCTATTATCAGAGTGGATGTTACGTCACTGATCATTTCTCTATGTTGGGTAAACATATGTTTGAATCATTCATGCTGTTCTTTTACATTTTAAATATATTCAATGTCATTACATTAAACATTTTCCAGTAAGAACACTGATAAGGAAGCAACGCGTCCGTCTTGTTCTTTTATATAATCTTCTCCTCATTGCAGGAGTACTACAATTTTGGAGGCACCGCTGGGATGAATGTTGGGTGGATTAACTCCCTGGCCGGTAGAACCCATCTAGCAACACCATCCTGTTCACAGTGACGTTGAAACTGCAGTGTGAGGCAGCGAGGGCGAGTAGTGAGGTGATCTGGTCGAGCAATGCACTTGCTGAGGTTCAGCGATAACCAGCAGTAGCAACGTCGAGTCAGTGAGGTAAACACTACCCTCAACAACCCATACACGGCTGCTAATAATGGATGCGTTTAAAAGTCTCCAGGATGAAATCGGGGAGAAACTATGTAAACTTTCATGTGAAAAACTGACAGAACTCTGTGTCTTTCTTCACATTACAAAGGAGGGTGAAACAAATGCAACTCGTTTGTCTCTGTTAAACAGTCTGAGTAACCACATGCTAAGAGCTGAGTTAGGGGAGCTCGAGGATGGTGGGATGGCTGAGCTGCTGGAAATTAATGAACAATTGAGTCTGCTCACGGGGACTGATGTTGACAGTTCTGAACACAGGCTTGCGAGAGAGGAAAATACTTCTCGTGAGGGGGCTAACATGATGCGGGAAATAAGGGAAAATGAAAATGTGTCAGAGTCGTTTTCCACCATGCATATCAGTCATGCCATGCCTCACACTACGGAAGGCCAACAGGGACATAAGGACCGTAACTCAGTGAGCTCTGTAGATCTACCACAGCGACAGGTCACCTCAGTATGGCATAAAGACTTCAAAATATCAGGTCTGATAGGTGATCCGGGTCAAAAGGACCGACTTTCCTTTTCAAGTTTGGTACGGCAGATAGAAAGTGGAATAAACAAAGGTTACCCAGAACAGGAAATAATTGATTCGGTCATCAAGGCTATCACGCCAGGGTTTCAGCTGCGAAGTTATCTTGAGGGAAAGGCAGGGCTGACACTCCCAGTGCTAAGACACATATTGCGCTCTCACTACCAGGAAAAAAATGCAACTGAACTATATAAACAACTCACTACAGAAGCGCAGCGCCCAAAAGGAACCCCACAAAGCTTCCTGATCCGCGTCCTCGACCTTAGACAGAAAATCTTGTTCGCCTCTCAAGAAGATGACTCTGGGTTAAAATATGACCCGGCTCTGGTCCAAAACATGTTCTTACACACAGTTCTAACAGGGCTGCATAATGATCGCATCCAAAGTGACTTTTAACAATATCTGTCCATCCCCACTATAACCGACGAAGTGTTACTAGAGAAACTTAATGTCGCTTGTTCTAACGAATCGGAACGGCAAAGCAAACGGAAAGGTGAACGAACCGGCACTGTTCATGTTGTGCAGCTAGATGACCCTGAACCAAAATGCCAATCTAAACACCCTAAGTTTGATCTGATGGCGCAGCTGAAAAGTCTAAGTGAGGATGTCATGCAACTTAAAGAAACAATGCAGAAGCCCTTTCCTGTTACTCAGCGATGCTGTGCAGTCCATAACCAGGAACCAGTAGCTACAGCTGCCCCCCAGCATCAGAGCCGCTCCCAAGGTTTCCAACCGGCCCCTGGATGGACGCCAATCCGAGAGAGTCAGGCCTGGGGAGCAGAGACAGTTAAATGCCAACAGGGGACGGGTCCATATTCGTCTTCACACCAGCTTGACCAAAGTCAAAAACATGTATCGGAACGATATATACCGCACACAAAGCCGGTTCAATACCCTTTTGTCACACAAGAGCATCCTGTGCAGTCACCCCAACAGTATGTAACCCATCATGCACAACCTTATGCGACTCAGCCTCTAAACGTTGGAGCAGCCCCATATTATGGCCAGCAGTATGTGGTGCCGCCACAACCATACCCTCATCAGTACCGACCACCTCGCCATCCACGAGCGAGACAATGTTTCCATTGCCAGCAATGCAAAACCATGGAACCATGTACTCACTGTTACTTGTGTGGCAGCAGCGAGCATTTCTCAGCTGGCTGTAAGAGCAAGAGTGTCAGACCCCAGTCAGGAGCGGCGTTAAACAGGAGTGGGTTACCCCCGAGGGACAGGGTGTGACCCAAACAGTGAAAAGGTCCCAAGAACAAGGAAGTGGCCCAAATCAGCAGGTACAGCGTGATCTTGAGCCCCAGTCACTTAACAGTATTTTACCTAGTTCTTGTAACGTTAATTGTCATTCTGCTGTCACGTCTCTAGTAGGCAAACAATGTCTAGTGACCTGTTATCTGCAGGGACAGAGGACAGAAGCATTATGGGATACAGGTTCCCAAGTATCTATTATAGATGAACTGTGGAAAACAAAGTACGCACCTGATGTGACTCTTAAAAACATTTCCGAGGCAGCAGGCGCTCCAGATAATCTGCAGTTGGTGGCGGCAAATGGAACAAACATACCATACAGTGGCTGGGTGGAAATTACTTTCAAGTTGACATCCCCTGTAGCAAAGGGGAGAGAGTTAATCATTCCTGTGCTTGTCTTGAAGAACCAAGAGTTGTCTAGGCCAATCATAGGGTACAATGTAATCGAGCAACTAATACGGAAGTGCGATTCGGATGGATCTCATAATGCGACTGATGGAAATATGTACAACACTGTTCGGAATGCTTTCCCGGGCCTCAAGAAAAATAAAGTACACACCTTCATCAATCTAGTATCAGCAGATGACCCTGGTGTGTATGTGGTTAGAACAGTAAAGGGGCGGGTGAATGTACCAAAGCAAACTGTGATGCAGATTCAGTGTCAGGTAAGGGGGCCACTAGTGAAACAAGATACTGTGCTGCTGTTTGAACCACATGTTAATCCCCAACACCCTGACGGCCTTGAACTGTTTGATACACTATTTATGCTAAAAGAGGGTGCTTGCCCACAGATTACCATCAGTGTACAGAATGGAACAGATCATGACATCACGCTTATGGGGAGGACAGAGCTGGGGACAGTACAGTCAGTCAAGTCTATTTTGCCAACCCCACAAAGTACCACCTCTGCCTCTGTCACGCAGTCCCCACCAGAAACCACGGACGTGGATGGGGATAAGGATTCATGGGACCCTCCAGTCGATGTGGGCCATTTGACTCTGTCCCAGCAACAGCAAGTAAAACAGATGTTACATGAGGAATGCCATGCTTTCTCTAAATCAGATGATGACATTGGCTGTGTTCAAGGATTAGAGTTGAGTATTTCTCTGAATGACAACACACCGGTTACCCGCACATACACTTCAGTTCCTAAGCCTTTATATCAGGAAATGAAGGATTACCTGCGTGATTTGATCGCTCAAGGGTGGGTGGAAAAGTCTCATTCCCCATACTCGTCTCCCATTGTGTGTGTCCGTAAGAAGGATGGAAGCCTCAGATTGTGCATTGACTATAGGGACTTGAACCGTAAGACCGTTCCTGATCGCCAGCCTATACCGAGAGTGCAGGATATATTGGATGGCCTGGGAGGTAACAGCTGGTTCTCTCTATTAGATCAAGGGAAAGCGTACCACCAAGGCTTTATGTGTCCAGAGAGTAGACATCTAACGGCGTTCACTACACCGTGGGGCCTGTATCAATGGAACCGCATCCCATTTGGCCTAATGAATGCACCAGCGGCATTTCAACGATTTATGGAGGAATGTTTGGAAGGACTAAGGGATGACATTTGTATACCCTACCTTGACGACATACTGGTCTTTACTAAGTCTTTTTGTGAACAGGTGGAAGCGGTGAGGAGAGTCCTGCAACGGTTGAAAGCCCATGGAGTCAAGTTAAAGCCAAAAAAATTTGAGCTTTTCAAGAACAAGGTTCGCTATCTGGGGAGGATCGTTTCTGCGGAAGGCAGCCGCATGGACCCGGCAGACACAGTCGCTGTGACAGCACTCAAAGAAAAGAAATTGAACACTGTGGGGGACTTACGCAAGATTTTGGGCCTGCTCAGCTATTATAGACAGTATATCAAAGATTTCTCGCGGATTGCCAACCCCCTTTACGATCTGCTAAAGGGAAAGACTGACAATAAGAGGGACCAGAGGAAAGGAAAGCGAAAGAGGGAAACAGGCAGAATGACTCATGTGATGCCATCAAATCAACTGATCCAATGGACAGAAAATCATCAAGGGATCCTTGAAGAACTGATCGATTGTTTAGTTCAGCCTCCTGTGTTAGGATTTCCTGATTTCTCCCAGCCTTTCACACTTCACACAGATGCGTCCAACCAAGGTCTGGGAGCGGTCCTGTACCAGGAACAAAACGGGAAGCTAAGAGTTCTAGCCTACGGTTCCCGGACTTTAACAGCGGCAGAAAAAAACTATCATTTACACAGTGGGAAGTTGGAATTTCTTGCCCTCAAATGGGCTGTAACTGAAAAATTCAGAGACTACCTCTATTATGCCCCGACTTTTACGGTATTTAGTGACAACAATCCGTTAACATACGTTCTGACATCTGCCAAATTGAATGCCACTGGCTGCCGATGGGTTGCCGAGCTTGCAGATTTTCACTTTACAATTCGCTATTGCCCTGGCAAGGAAAACATTGATGCAGACTCACTTTCCAGGATGCCAGCCGATTTGGAGGAAATAATGGGAGAATGCACTGAGCAGCTTTCATCAGATTGTGTGGGATCTCTGATCCAGGCAGTGGAAGTCCAAAACGATCTGGATGTGCCCTCTGCTATAGCCTGTCAGTATATCTCTGCAAGTGTGGAGGAAAGTGGGAAAACTCTTCAACCCCTGTCAAGAGTGGGAGTAAGACAAGCTCAGGAAAATGACAAGGATATTGGAGTAGTCATTAAACACTTACAATCGGGAACCAGGCCTCCCCAGAGATGGAATTCACCAAAATCACAGTTGAAAGGCCTCCTAAGAGAATGGGACAAATTGAAATTGGATGAGGATGGAGTTCTATTTCGTAAAACGTCTCAGAGGACACAGCTGGTTTTACCAACCTCACTCAAAACAACTGTCTTACGAGAACTGCACGATGAAATGGGCCACCAGGGTCTGGACCGCACCAACAATCTCATCAGAGATCGTTTTTTCTGGCCCCACATGCAAAAAGACATCGAACATTATGTCCTGAGAACCTGTTCCTGCATAAAACAGAAAAAGCCCTGTCGGGAAACGAGGGCACCACTCAAAAGTATAACAACGACCCATCCGTTTGAACTGGTATCTATTGACTTCCTCCATGTGGACAAATGTAAGGGTGGTTATGAGTACATTTTGATAATCATTGACCATTTTACTCGATTTGCACAGGCCTATGCCACCACCTCAAAGTCAGGAAAGACAGTGGCCGACCAGTTGTTCAATGATTTTGCCCTCAAGTTTGGGTTTCCCACCCGAATTCACCATGATCAAGGGGGAGAGTTCGAAAATCAGCTGTTCACTCAACTCAGCAAGTACAGTGGCTTCGCCGGCTCCAGGACCACCCCCTACCATCCACAAGGGAATGGGCAGGTGGAAAGATTTAATCGAACTTTACTGCAAATGATGAAAACCCTCACCGAAAGACAAAAATCCAATTGGAAGCAGTCACTCAACAAATTAATATTTGCGTACAATTGCACCAAATGTGAAGTTACTGGCTTTTCACCATTCCAGCTTCTTTTTGGTCGCTCTCCAAGGCTTCCCATCGATGCTGCTTTCGGACTCGACTCGAACCCCAGCTCTGTGAGCCACAGTGAGTACGTGAAACGGTGGACCGAGGGGATGCAAGAAGCGTGTGAGATTGCAAGAGAACATGCTAAAAGGTGTGCTGACCGAAACAAGAGGAATTACGATCTCAAAGTGAGGTATACAAATCTAACTCCAGGGAGCAGGGTCCTGGTGAAAAATCTGACCCCGCGAGGCGGTACAGGAAAACTTCGAAGTTATTGGGAGAACGAAGTTCATGTCATCATACGTCAGGTTGCTGATGATATACCAGTCTACGAAGTGAAACCTGAACAGAGTAGAGGTCGCTCAAGAGTGTTGCACCACAACCTTCTCCTTCCCTGTGATCACTTACCCTTTGAAACTGCACCAAAACATACCCCCACATCAAAACCAAAGCACCAACAGATGAAAGGACGAGCCCAGCCTCCTGGGGAGAGAGAAAAACATTCAGAAAGTGAGAGTGAGGAAGAGGAATATCACCTTCGTGTAGGACCTAGTCAAATGAGAAGGGGAAGCAGTGATCATCTGAGAAAGAAAGAGATGTTACCACCTCAGTCAGTACCCTGCGAGGATGATTCCAGTCTTCCTGAGTTGATAGAGCCAATGCCCCAGTCGCACGTGAGAGAGTTAGAGATGGGACAACCAGAACCTACCGCCATATCTGAACCGAGACAAGAACCTCAGGCACACAAACAGATTGCTGAACAAGTAGACCGAGATTTACCTGTTGGAGAAGTAGCCGAGACACCTGAATTCAGAAATCTAAGACCAGAGCGAATAAATGAGTCCCAGCTTGTCATGAGGAAACGACGGCCCCCAAAAAGATTTACCTATGATCATTTTGGGACTCCATCATGTTACAATGTGCAAATAATGGGTAGTCCATACTATCCTCAAGTAATTGCCACTGGTGCAACAGCTTTAAACCCCTGGCTACCAATGCCACCTCATTATACTCAGCAACATGTGTCTTACTAATAATGAACTGTAGTTTCCTTGAACTTCATCCCTGAATAGCCATTCTATGGCCTGTGTACAGTGTGAACTGCCATCTCAATGCCTTAAAACCATTACACAGGGACTGTTTGTTGTTTCTTAGTAAGTGCATACTGCAAGAACTATAAACTTCTCACACTTAGAGGAAATAGACAAGCAATTGTTTCCCAAAGCAACTATTGTTGGTGATAAGTAACTGTTGAGAATGCTACATTGTTACAATTTAAAATTCCATGGGACTGTTTACTAACAATTGTTGAGATCTCTTTAGCATTTGCCCGTACTCTCATGTACTACCTACCTACAGGAACTGTTATAAACATATCCCAAAGAGTTCTTTAAATGGAACAGGAACAAAAACTTTGGAACTATGTGCCTTCACGACATTGTTCTACGGACTTTGAACTCTTTAATTGTTATTTTTTTTATATATGTATAGAGAGAGTGTCCCCTCGAGTTGTGCATCAGCCTGGATCCGAGGGTTTTTTCTTGGTGGTTTGACACTGAAATAGACTTGGTACTCTTAAGAAACATTGTGTACATTTCTACGGAGTAACGTATGTTAAGGAAATGTTTGTGACCATAAGTCAATTGTAAATAACTAGCTAGCGAACAAAACAAAATATTTTCGGTGATGTGTCATTGTTGCAGTATTATTACAGCTTTGTTCTATTGTTGGGTGTTTAATCCATTTTTATGTCTAGACAAGTAAAGATGTAACTATGCACGGAAATTTACCACTTCATGTGGCCTTCTACTGTTGTATAAGTGTAACGTGCCATAAAGAGAGAGATAAACAAAGTGTTGATGCTTTGGACTTTGTGTTTAGATGTCGGGGCGACATCTTATCTCGTGGGGGAGAGTGTGGTATACTGAGAGTTGACTGTCAATTTAAGTTCATGTAGTTCGTTAAAATAATGTTGTTATATATTTATTTGAGTATTTTGCGTAGAAAGTTGCGTACCTGCGCGATGACGTCACTGCACGTAATGGGGAAGAACGTCGCGACGCGCTTCATTTCCAGTAAGAACACTGATAAGGAAGCAACGCGTCCGTCTTGTTCTTTTATATAATCTTCTCCTCATTGCAGGTAATTGTAAATTTTATGTGTGACATATACATAGCGATGTAACGGTGTTTATTAAGTCATTAATCTCTTATTTTTATTTTAATGAACGATGTATAAAAGAGAGCATGGTTAGCACGTGCGTTTGTATCGCAATGGTGCTACTCCACAAGAGTTTAAGTATGTTTGTGAAAGTGAATGTAATCTTGTGTTGTAAATGTTAAGCGTTATTTTCTCTCTGTTATGAATTGTTATCTAAGCGTGATTGACGTTAACGATCTATGAGTACTGAATGCTATTATCAGAGTGGATGTTACGTCACTGATCATTTCTCTATGTTGGGTAAACATATGTTTGAATCATTCATGCTGTTCTTTTACATTTTAAATATATTCAATGTCATTACATTAAACATTTTCCAGTAAGAACACTGATAAGGAAGCAACGCGTCCGTCTTGTTCTTTTATATAATCTTCTCCTCATTGCAGGAGTACTACATATGCAGGTCATCTCTTCTGATGCACATGGATGTGTAGTAAAGCTCTCACATTAACGTGTGTCTCTTGTAGATGTACAAAAGAAACAAAAGCCGATGCTCGCCGACGGCATCAGCCCGTTGTCCGAGCGCAGAGACCCAGCGCGCCCTGACGAGCGACTCTAGTAGCATGTTGGCTTGGGCCAAGGCGATAGATCACCGTGGCAACTTGCTGGTGTCGCGACTGGTTTTATACGGCATATCGGCGACGCTCCAACCGACGACGGTTGGTGAGGAAATTTACATTCACGTTTAACGTTAAGAACACGAGTCAGACAGAGCGTTTTTATTGTACACACTTTTGTTGAAAACGGAACTCGAAACACAATGATATTTATAAACGAGTAGTCACAGAATGACATTTCCAGACCTAGCTCATTAATTATGCAAAACAACAGCCAATGGCGGTTCTCCAAGCAATATTTGAATCGGTCATTCACAGATTGTTTGCCTCCAAATAAAGAGCTTTTGCTTATATCATGTCGTCATTCTTTTCACCACCTAATCAATGAAATCAACGGGACTTGATGTACACATTTGAAAAAGCAAACTCTCTGTTCGATGTGAAACGGGGCTTTTAGGACATCTAGTGTAAGGATAACAACGTTGCATGATATTACCAATCCTGTTTCGGAGCTACAGTAGGCCTATATACTCGTTTATGCTCTTTCGCAAATGCAACGCTTGGGGGGTGATGTGAAATTGTCATGAGATATCTTCTTTTTGATAAACGCATGGCTTTTACCACAAGATGACCTCTACCACTAGACGTCGTCATCACTTCTTCGATCGTTCCTAACAATTATTTATTAATAAAAATTAAAATCATATTTATTACAGTCTCTTAATCATATTTATTACAGTCTGTTGTTCATACAACGCTAATCAATATTCGGTTATGTGTGTTTGTGTGGCACTTTTAGGAGTGTCATTCATCAATTCAGTAAGTACTTTTAAACTCTTTTTATACTGGCTTTTACTTCTGTAAAGAAAATGAGAATCTGATTTGTCTTCTCCTTTCAATTGAACGTTTGCACCCCTTCGCCAGTAGAGGGCGTTGTTTGATAACCGTTGACAGTTGTAAAGGTTTCCTAATGGGTTTTAGCTGCTGAATGAATTAATTCTTTAGGTTCGAGCACACAGGCTGATCTCAGACCACAGTTTCTTAGGGAGTGCCTTAAAGAAAGATTTATTCTGCATACTCACTTTGCCATCCAACTCTTGAAGTAACTTTCTTGAACTAATATACATACATATGTATATATATATATATATATATATATTTAGCCTGTATATCGTGTACATATTGAACAAGATATTATTATGAAGGGATTGAGGGATTTAAGCAATAGTAACTCCAAAAATAAAGCTAGATAACACAATAAAACACAACAAAAACGTGATAACGTAATAAAAAACATGCCTTTAGAAATGTTTTATGAACGGAGTTATCTCATTTTGGAACCAAAGTCTTCATATAGGCTACTTTATAATGGCACTGATTGATGCAAGTAAACAGGCATGAAGCAAGGCACGAGAAGAAAATAAATGAAGTAGCAATACAAATAAGTGATGTGTTTTGAAGAAGAGAGAAAAAATCATGAAATGAGAAGGAAATGTTATTGGCAGGGGTCT
Organism: Barbatula barbatula; assembly: GCF_947034865.1. NCBI lineage: Eukaryota > Metazoa > Chordata > Actinopteri > Cypriniformes > Nemacheilidae > Barbatula > Barbatula barbatula. Next base: position 4,651,823 of record NC_136773.1, read on the forward strand.
ACTCCTCAATCCTCATGAAGTCAACCTGATTCTCTTATTTCTAAAAGTAACATTAATATTTCAGCCAGTGATAGTAAAAAAGCGAGAGAAATCACCTTTAAATGAATTCACAGGTTTTACACAGGTCTAAATGCTTTCTCAAAAGACTTAAGAATGGCATTGATACCCTCTGTTCTTTCTGTTCAGAAAAACCTGAGTCCACTTTACATTTATTTTGGAACTGCTCTTTCACAGTTACATTTTGGTGTGACATTTGTGATTTTATCAATTGTTATGTAAATCCTAATGTTGATTTTAGGAGCACTTCCGGTGGGACGGGTTCACTTTCTGCCGTCGGTGTGGTGTCGCATATGCAGGTCATCTCTTCTGATGCACATGGATGTGTACACAAGTAAAGCTCTCACATTAACGTGTGTCTCTTGTAGACGTACAAAAGAAACAAAAGCTGATGCTCGCCGACGGCATCAGCCCGTTGTCCGAGCGCAGAGACCCAGCGCGCCCTGACGAGCGACTCTAGTAGCATGTTGGCTTGGGCAAGGCGATAGATCACCGTGGCAACCAACTGGTTTCGCGACTGCTTTTATACGGCATATCGGCGACGCTCCAACCGACGACGGTTGGTGAGGAAATTTACATTCACGTTTAACGTTAAGAACACGAGTCAGACAGAGCGTTTTTATTGTACACACTTTTGTTGAAAACGGAACTCGAAACACAATGATATTTATAAACGAGTAGTCACAGAATGACATTTCCAGACCTAGCTCATTAATTATGCAAAACAACAGCCAATGGCGGTTCTCCAAGCAATATTTGAATCGGTCATTCACAGATTGTTTGCCTCCAAATAAAGAGCTTTTGCTTATATGGTGTCGTCATTCTTTTCACCACCTAATCAATGAAATCAACGGGACTTGATGTACACATTTGAAAAAGCAAACTCTCTGTTCGATGTGAAACGGGGCTTTTAGGACATCTAGTGTAAGGAAAACAACGTTGCATGATATTACCAATCCTGTTTCGGAGCTACAGTATATACTCGTTTATGCTCTTTCGCAAATGCAACGCTTGGGGGGTGATGTGAAATTGTCATGAGATATCTTCTTTTTGATAAACGCATGGCTTTTACCACAAGATGACCTCTACCACTAGACGTCGTCATCACTTCTTCGATCGTTCCTAACAATTATTTATTAATAAAAATTAAAATCATATTTATTACAGTCTCTTAATCATATTTATTACAGTCTGTTGTTCATACAACGCTAATCAATATTCGGTTATGTGTGTTTGTGTGGCACTTTTAGGAGTGTCATTCATCAATTCAGTAAGTACTTTTAAACTCTTTTTATACTGGCTTTTACTTCTGTAAAGAAAATGAGAATCTGATTTGTCTTCTCCTTTCAATTGAACGTTTGCACCCCTTCGCCAGTAGAGGGCGTTGTTTGATAACCGTTGACAGTTGTAAAGGTTTCCTAATGGGTTTTAGCTGCTGAATGAATGTATTCTTTAGGTTCGAGCACACAGGCTGATCTCAGACCACAGTTCCCTTTCTGTCGGTCTCTCGACGTTGTGTCGACAGAATGGGGTTTGACTTGAGAACCTACCTTCTCTGACTGACTTGAACAGGCCAATGAAAATTGGCGAATGAAATTTGCATGCCGGACTCCGCCCCCGGATATCCGGGTATAAAAGGGAGCCGGCGTGCCGCATTCATTCACCTTTTGTTCTTCGGAGCCTTCGCATCCTGATGCTGACGACTCTGCAGATACTATCTACGTGTTGCTGGTCTTACGACGTGGTGCAGCGGACTGTCCCTTTTCCTGTGACTTCCCCTGGGCGTCTCGGCAACTTCCAAGGCATCTCTCTAAAGAGCAAGCCCTTTTCAGGGCTCAATATTTCTTCAGCGCGGCATGTCCCGCTGTGCTCATGGGTGCGGCGCACTCATCGAGGAAGGGGACGGACACGATGTCTGCCTCGTGTGTCTGGGACTCCAGCACGCTGAGGCAGCGTTTGTGGATACATCTTGCCCGCACTGCGGGCGGATGGTAATTCAGACGTTGCGTTCACGGGTAGCTGCGTTCTTCCGAGAATCAGCCGCCACCTCGAGTGCTTCCCGTTCTGCGGCAGCAGTGGCATCAGCCCTGCCGTCCGCTTCGGCGAGCACCGAGGGTGATCGGGGAATTACCGTGAGCCTCAATCCGTCAGCCACCGGCTCGCGGACCGTTCACGCCCCGCCTCGCTCGTCTGGCCGTCCCGGAATAGGCGGTACGCCGCCTTGTTCCTCCGTCACGTACTCGGACTCGGGGCGTGACGACGATGAGATGTCGCTCGCAGCATCGGAGGGCGACCTCCTGGCATCCGACATCGACGATTCCTTGGAGCTTCCTCCCCCGGGGGGTCGAGCTCAGGATGAAGCGGACGTCGAGATGTCAGCCATGCTTTCCCGGGCCGCCGCGAGTGTTGGGCTGCAGTGCACCGCACTGCCAGGTAAGTCCGCCCAACGCTCGCGGTTGGACACGTGGTATCTGGGGACCGGCCGTGACTCTAAGCCACGGTCGGCACCGGTACCATTCTTCCCGGAAGTGCATGAGAAGCTCAGTCGGACCTGGAACGCCCCTTCTCGGCGCGTGCACGTCAGACTAGCTCGGTCGCCCTGACTTCCCTCGATGACGGGGCAGCTGAGGGCTACGTCGACATCCCTCAGGTGGAACGTGCAGTCGCGGTGCACCTGTGCCAGCAGACAGCTGCCACCTGGAGAGATCGACCAAGGCTCCCTTCCAAGGCTTGTAAGTTTTCGGCATCGCTGGTGTCGAGGGCTTACAACGCTGCGGGTCAAGCTGCCTTGGCTCTTCGCGCCATGGCCATCCTGCAGGAGGCCAGGGCGTTGGAGGAGTTGCACGAGGGAAAGTCCGACCCTGGGCTACTGCCGCACTGCCACTGACCTCGCTCTTCGGGCGACAAAGGTGGCGGCGCGAGCCCTGGGGTCGTACGATGTCCACACTGGTGGTCCAGGAGAGACACCTTTGGCTGAACCTTGCACAGATGCGGGACGCTGAGAAGGTTCGCTTTCTCGGCGCTCCCATCGCGCAGGGTGGGCTGTTTGGTGATACGGTCGAGGGCAGCAGTTCTCGACTGTACAGAAGCAGACGGAGGCGATTCTGCCCCGCCGCGACCCGGCCGCCTATCGTCCGTCGAGGTCCCGCGCGGCGTCTGCTTCCCAGCAGCCCCGCCCCTCTCCGACTCAGACTCCGGCTCCAGCGCCCCTGCACAGGCGGCCTCCCGGAGAAGGATGTCGAAGTGGCGAGCACCATCCCGTCACCAACCTCCGCGGAAGCAGAAGTGTTCTGACGGGGTGAACCCAGGGAGATCGAGTTCACCGGGCCCGACCCGAGCAACTACATCGCTAGAGGGTCGGACTGGGACGGTGCCTGCCCCGTCCCAGCAACACCAGCCGGGCCCCTATCAGGGCCTGGTGCCCACATTCTCGCAGAAAGAGCTTTCTCTCTCCCTGGGTCTTTCTCACAGCCGCTCTCACCCTCCGCAGGACGGTGCTCGGCAACCCCACGTTGTGTTTCGGCGAGACACACGGTTGGGTATACTCTCAGTGGCCACCAGCACCCTCAGTCAGACGGTGCGGTATGCCGCAATATCGCCCGACAGGCACCTCGGCAGAGCCGCTCTCCTCCCCGGGGTCCCCCCCGCGTCGAGGGACCCGTACTGCCAGCCATCGAACCACCCCCCACGGGGACAATGACTCTGATCGAACCTCTGGTCCCCCTGTCTCGGTACCTGGGAGCCTGGTTGGCTCTTCCCAGACCAGCACGGTGGCTAGAGCGAACGATCCGTCTCGGCTATGCGATTCAGTTCGCCAAGCGCAGGTTTCGGGGCGTCCTCTTCACCTCAGGGGAGGGGTAGATGCTCCCGTGCTTCGGGCCGAGGTCGCTACCCTTCTGGCGAAGGGGCCGATCGAGCTCGTCCCTCTGGCCGAGATGTACTCCGGGTTTTACAGCCCGTATTTCATTGTCCCCAAGAAAAGTGGCGGGCTGCGCCCCATCTTGGACCTGCGTACCCTGAACAGGCACCTACACAAGCTGCTGTTCAGGATGCTAACGCAGAAGCGCATTCTAACGTCCGTCAGGCGTCATGATTGGTTCATGGCGATCGACCTGAAGGACGCGTACTTCCATGTGTCCATCCTCCCTCGTCACCGGCCGTTCCTACGGTTCGCTTTCGAGGGACAGGCATATCAGTACCGCGTCCTCCCATTTGGTCTGTCCCTGTCTCCTCGAGTCTTTACGAAGGTCGGGGAGGCCGCCCTCACTCCCCTCAGGGAGCAGGGGGTGCGCATACTCAACTATCTCGACGACTGGCTCATCTTGGCGCACTCGCGAGATCTGTTGTGTACACACAGGGACCTGGTGCTCCGGCACCTAGACCATTTGGGGTTACAGGTCAACCGAGAGAAGAGCAGGCTCTCCCCTGTGCAGAGCATCCTTTTCCTCGGTATGGAACTCGACACTGTCTCCATGATGGCACATCTTTCTTCCGAGCATGCCCAGTCGGTGCTGACCTGCCTGAGGAGCTTCAGGCAGCAGCCAGCGGTCCCCCTGAAACGTTTTCAGAGGCTCCTGGGACACATGGCATCCTCGGCGGGGGTGGTCCCCCTCGGGTTGATGCACATGAGACCGCTACAGCACTGGCTACAGAGCAGAGTTCCTTGGAGTGCGTGGCACACCGGCAGCAGGCGCGTCCCGATCACGCCCTTCTGCCGGCGCACCCTAACCCCATGGTCTTCAATGACCTTTTTGCGGACAGGGGTCCCTCTTGGGCAGGTTTCGAGGCGCGTCGTGGTGACGACCGACGCCTCCCTGCAGGGTTGGGGTGCTGTGTGCAACGGGCACGCAGTGTCGGGTCTCTGGACGGGCCCCCGCCTGCGCTGGCATATCAATCGCCTAGAGTTGTTGGCGGTGCTGCTTGCACTGAGGAGGTTCCTTCCCCTCGTGCAGGACAAGCACGTGCTGGTCCGGTCGGACAGCACGACTGCTGTGGCGTATATCAACCGACAGGGTGGTATTCGTTCCCGGCAGCTATCGCAACTCGCCCGACGCCTCCTCCTGTGGAGCCAGCAGGTGACGAAGTCCCTGTTAGCCACTCACATCCCGGGCGACCTGAACCAGACAGCCGATGCGCTCTCTCGTCAGTCGACGCCCCGTGGAGAGTGGCGGCTCCACCCCCGCGCAGTCCAGCTCATTTGGGTGCAGTTCGGGCAGGCACAGGTGGACCTGTTCGCCTCCCTGGACACCACCCATTGCCCGCTTTGGTACTCCCTGACCGAGGCCCCCCTCGGCACGGATGCTTTGGCGCACAGCTGGCCGCGGGACAAGCGGAAGTACGCCTTCCCCCCAGTGAGCCTCATTGCACACGTCCTGTGCAAGGTCAGGGAAGAGGAGCATCAAGTGCTACTAGTTGCGCCTTACTGGCCCAACCGGGCTTGGTTCTCGGAGCTAATGTTCCTGACGACAACTCCCCCCTGGCAGATTCCCCTGACGAAGGACCTTCTTTCTCAGGGGAAGGGCACGTTGTGGCATCCGAGACCAGACCTCTGGAACCTCCATGTCTGGCCCCTGGACGGGACGAGGAGATCCTGAGTGGTCTACCCCCAGCGGTGGTAGAGACCATTGTTCAGGCTAGGGCCCTGGCCACGAGGCGGTTATACGCATTGAAGTGGCGCCTCTTCTCGTCCTGGTGTTCTTCTCGTGGAGAAGACCCACGGATATGCTCGATTGGGAGCGTGCTGTCCTTCCTGCAGTCGAGACTCGAGAGCAATCTCTCCCCTTCCACGCTGACGGTGTATGTAGCCGCTATTGCCGCTCATCACGGACCAGTTAGTGGGAAGTCTCTAGGACAGCACGACCTGGTCATTAGGTTCCTGAGGGGCGCGAGGAGGCTGAATTCAGCCCGTCCGTCGCCCCGTTCCCTCTTGGGACCTCAATGTGGTCCTGGCGGGCCCCCAGAGGCCCCCCGTCGAGCCCCTCGAAGATGCCGCTCTTTCTCATCTCTCGATGAAGACGGCTCTCCTAGTGGCGCTCGCCAAGAGGGTAGGGGACCTACATGCATTTTTCGTGGCCACGGATTGCCTAGAGTTCGGGCCTGGTCAATCTCACGTTATCCTGAGACCCCGGCCTGGCTACGTGCCCAAAGTTCCCACCACTCCCTTTCGGGACCAGGTGGTGAACCTGCAGGCGCTCCCTTCTGGGGAGGAAGACCCAACCCCTTCCGTGTTGTGTCCAGTGCGCGCGCTGCGCCTCTACCTGGACCGCACGCAGATTGTCTGGAGCTCTGAGCAGCTTTTTTGTCTGTTTTGGGAGGTCAGCACAAGGGGAGGGCTGTCTCCAAACAGAGGTTGGCGCACTGGATCGTGGACGCCATCAATGGCTTACCGATCACAGGATCTCCCGTGCCCGCTTGCAGTGAGGGCACACTCCACCAGGGGTGTGGCCTCCTCGTGGGCACTGGCGCAGGGCGCCCCTCTGGCAGACATATGTAGAGCTGCTGGTTGGGCTACGCCCAGCACCTTCGCGAGGTTCTACAGCCTCCGCGTGGAACCGGTATCAGCCGGAGTCTTACAAGACACCGCCAGGTAAGTCCGGCAGCCGGTGGGCGTACGCCTGCGATAGCACTCCTCCATAGGTGAGACGTGGTGCTATCCAGCCTCCCCTCTTCCCCCCACGTGGGCGAAGAGTAGGCATTCCATCCATCACTAAGCACTCCTCGGCGGCGGGCTCGGCGGAGCAGCCCTGCCTCCCTTGGCCTGTTTCTGAGCTCTAGCAGTGACTCAAACAAGGCCTAGTGCTCCACACGTAGTAACCCCCCCACAGGGCGGTTCCGTCTGATGTCTTCTCATGAATGGCTCTCAATCGATGGCCCATGACCTCTCCCAGGTGTACTTCACCTGCTCGCGACACCATCTCGTGTCTGCATGTCTCCCACGTGCTCTCCCCTATCCGGTGAGACCGTGTGTGAATCTCCACTAAAGCTCCTCCCTGCGGTAGGAAGTGGTCTCCGTAGCGCGTTCCCTCAGGGGGGAATGACGCTTCCCAGTGGCCTTACGGTGCCGGGCGGCTTCTCGCTGTTAAGAGAACTAGGCCGCCGTCCGTGACGGCCGGTGGAAGGGGCTCCCATCTTTTTTGAAAGCTCTGGACTCCTTCCGCTGGAAGGTTGCAATTCATGCTAAGCGCTCACGTCTGACACGCCCAGGCCAGTCAGCGTCGCTTCGCGAGGAATTGTGACGCGGCACAGCGCTGTGGCGTTTTCCGAGGAACCCCATTCTGTCGACACAACGTCGAGAGACCGACAGAAAGGGAACGTCTCGGTTACGTATGTAACCTCCGTTCCCTGATGGAGGGAACGAGACGTTGTGTCCTTCATGCCACAACACTGGCCGCCCGCTGCAGCAGTCGGGGCAAGATCCTCAGGCTCCTCAGCACAAAAGGTGAATGAATGCGGCACGCCGGCTCCCTTTTATACCCGGATATCCGGGGGCGGAGTCCGGCATGCAAATTTCATTCGCCAATTTTCATTGGCCTGTTCAAGTCAGTCAGAGAAGGTAGGTTCTCAAGTCAAACCCCATTCTGTCGACACAACGTCTCGTTCCCTCCATCAGGGAACGGAGGTTACATACGTAACCGAGACGTTTCTTAGGGAGTGCCTTAAAGAAAGATTTATTCTGCATACTCACTTTGCCATCCAACTCTTGAAGTAACTTTCTTGAACTAATATACATACATATGTATATATATATATATATATATATATATATATATATATTTAGCCTGTATATCGTGTACATATTGAACAAGATATTATTATGAAGGGATTGAGGGATTTAAGCAATAGTAACTCCAAAAATAAAGCTAGATAACACAATAAAACACAACAAAAACGTGATAACGTAATAAAAAACATGCCTTTAGAAATGTTTTATGAACGGAGTTATCTCATTTTGGAACCAAAGTCTTCATATAGGCTACTTTATAATGGCACTGATTGATGCAAGTAAACAGGCATGAAGCAAGGCACGAGAAGAAAATAAATGAAGTAGCAATACAAATAAGTGATGTGTTTTGAAGAAGAGAGAAAAAATCATGAAATGAGAAGGAAATGTTATTGGCAGGGGTCTACTCCTCAATCCTCATGAAGTCAACCTGATTCTCTTATTTCTAAAAGTAACATTAATATTTCAGCCAGTGATAGTAAAAAAGCGAGAGAAATCACCTTTAAATGAATTCACAGGTTTTACACAGGTCTAAATGCTTTCTCAAAAGACTTAAGAATGGCATTGATACCCTCTGTTCTTTCTGTTCAGAAAAACCTGAGTCCACTTTACATTTATTTTGGAACTGCTCTTTCACAGTTACATTTTGGTGTGACATTTGTGATTTTATCAATTGTTATGTAAATCCTAATGTTGATTTTAGGAGCACTTCCGGTGGGACGGGTTCACTTCCTGCCGTCGGTGTGGTGTCGCATATGCAGGTCATCTCTTCTGATGCACATGGATGTGTACACAAGTAAAGCTCTCACATTAACGTGTGTCTCTTGTAGACGTACAAAAGAAACAAAAGCTGATGCTCGCCGACGGCATCAGCCCGTTGTCCGAGCGCAGAGACCCAGCGCGCCCTGACGAGCGACTCTAGTAGCATGTTGGCTTGGGCAAGGCGATAGATCACCGTGGCAACCAGCTGGTGTCGCGACTGCTTTTATACGGCATACTGGCGACGCTCCAACCGACGACGGTTGGTGATGAAATTTACATTCACGTTTAACGTTAAGAACACGAGTCAGACAGAGCGTTTTTATTGTACACACTTTTGTTGAAAACGGAACTCGAAACACAATGATATTTATAAACGAGTAGTCACAGAATGACATTTCCAGACCTAGCTCATTAATTATGCAAAACAACAGCCAATGGCGGTTCTCCAAGCAATATTTGAATCGGTCATTCACAGATTGTTTGCCTCCAAATAAAGAGCTTTTGCTTATATCGTGTCGTCATTCTTTTCACCACCTAATCAATGAAATCAACGGGACTTGATGTACACATTTGAAAAAGCAAACTCTCTGTTCGATGTGAAACGGGGCTTTTAGGACATCTAGTGTAAGGAAAACAACGTTGCATGATATAACCAATCCTGTTTCGGAGCTACAGTATATACTCGTTTATGCTCGTTCGCAAATGCAACGCTTGGGGGGTGATGTGAAATTGTCATGAGATATCTTCTTTTTGATAAACGCATGGCTTTTACCACAAGATGACCTCTACCACTAGACGTCGTCATCACTTCTTCGATCGTTCCTAACAATTATTTATTAATAAAAATTAAAATCATATTTATCACAGTCTCTTAATCATATTTATTACAGTCTGTTGTTCATACAACGCTAATCAATATTCGGTTATGTGTGTTTGTGTGGCACTTTTAGGAGTGTCATTCATCAATTCAGTAAGTACATTTAAACTCTTTTTATACTGGCTTTTACTTCTGTAAAGAAAATGAGAATCTGATTTGTCTTCTCCTTTCAATTGAACGTTTGCACCCCTTCGCCAGTAGAGGGCGTTGTTTGATAACCGTTGACAGTTGTAAAGGTTTCCTAATGGGTTTTAGCTGCTGAATGAATTAATTCTTTAGGTTCGAGCACACAGGCTGATCTCAGACCACAGTTTCTTAGGGAGTGCCTTAAAGAAAGATTTATTCTGCATACTCACTTTGCCATCCAACTCTTGAAGTAACTTTCTTGAACTAATATACATACATATGTATATATATATATATATATATTTAGCCTGTATATCGTGTACATATTGAACAATATATTATTATGAAGGGATTGAGGGATTTAAGCAATAGTAACTCCAAAAATAAAGCTAGATAACACAATAAAACACAACAAAAACGTGATAACGTAATAAAAAACATGCCTTTAGAAATGTTTTATGAACGGAGTTATCTCATTTTGGAACCAAAGTCTTCATATAGGCTACTTTATAATGGCACTGATTGATGCAAGTAAACAGGCATGAAGCAAGGCACGAGAAGAAAATAAATGAAGTAGCAATACAAATAAGTGATGTGTTTTGAAGAAGAGAGAAAAAATCATGAAATGAGAAGGAAATGTTATTAGCAGGGGTCTACTCCTCAATCCTCATGAAGTCAACCTGATTCTCTTATTTCTAAAAGTAACATTAATATTTCAGCCAGGGATAGTAATAAAACGAGAGAAATCACCTTTAAATGAATTCACAGGTTTTACACAGGTCTAAATGCTTTCTCAAAAGACTTAAGAATGGCATTGATACCCTCTGTTCTTTCTGTTCAGAAAAACCTGAGTCCACTTTACATTTATTTTGGAACTGCTCTTTCACAGTTACATTTTGGTGTGACATTTGTGATTTTATCAATTGTTATGTAAATCCTAATGTTGATTTTAGGAGCACTTCCGGTGGGACGGGTTCACTTCCTGCCGTCGGTGTGGTGTCGCATATGCAGGTCATCTCTTCTGATGCACATGGATGTGTAGTAAAGCTCTCACATTAACGTGTGTCTCTTGTAGACGTACAAAAGAAACAAAAGCTGATGCTCGCCGACGGCATCAGCCCGTTGTCCGAGCGCAGAGACCCAGCGCGCCCTGACGAGCGACTCTAGTAGCATGTTGGCTTGGGCAAGGCGATAGATCACCGTGGCAACCAGCTGGTGTCGCGACTGCTTTTATACGGCATACTGGCGACGCTTCAACCGACGACGGTTGGTGATGAAATTTACATTCACGTTTAACGTTAAGAACACGAGTCAGACAGAGCGTTTTTATTGTACACACTTTTGTTGAAAACGGAACTCGAAACACAATGATATTTATAAACGAGTAGTCACAGAATGACATTTCCAGACCTAGCTCATTAATTATGCAAAACAACAGCCAATGGCGGTGCTCCAAGCAATATTTGAATCGGTCATTCACAGATTGTTTGCCTCCAAATAAAGAGCTTTTGCTTATATCGTGTCGTCATTCTTTTCACCACCTAATCAATGAAATCAACGGGACTTGATGTACACATTTGAAAAAGCAAACTCTCTGTTCGATGTGAAACGGGGCTTTTAGGACATCTAGTGTAAGGAAAACAACGTTGCATGATATTACCAATCCTGTTTCGGAGCTACAGTATATACTCGTTTATGCTCGTTCGCAAATGCAACGCTTGGGGGGTGATGTGAAATTGTCATGAGATATCTTCTTTTTGATAAACGCATGGCTTTTACCACAAGATGACCTCTACCACTAGACGTCGTCATCACTTCTTCGATCGTTCCTAACAATTATTTATTAATAAAAATTAAAATCATATTTATTACAGTCTCTTATTCATATTTATTACAGTCTGTTGTTCATACAACGCTAATCAATATTCGGTTATGTGTGTTTGTGTGGCACTTTTAGGAGTGTCATTCATCAATTCAGTAAGTACATTTAAACTCTTTTTATACTGGCTTTTACTTCTGTAAAGAAAATGAGAATCTGATTTGTCTTCTCCTTTCAATTGAACGTTTGCACCCCTTCGCCAGTAGAGGGCGTTGTTTGATAACCGTTGACAGTTGTAAAGGTTTCCTAATGGGTTTTAGCTGCTGAATGAATTAATTCTTTAGGTTCGAGCACACAGGCTGATCTCAGACCACAGTTTCTTAGGGAGTGCCTTAAAGAAAGATTTATTCTGCATACTCACTTTGCCATCCAACTCTTGAAGTAACTTTCTTGAACTAATATACATACATATGTATATATATATATATATATATATATATTTAGCCTGTATATCGTGTACATATTGAACAAGATATTATTATGAAGGGATTGAGGGATTTAAGCAATAGTAACTCCAAAAATAAAGCTAGATAACACAATAAAACACAACAAAAACGTGATAACGTAATAACGTAATAAAAAACATGCCTTTAGAAATGTTTTATGAACGGAGTTATCTCATTTTGGAACCAAAGTCTTCATATAGGCTACTTTATAATGGCACTGATTGATGCAAGTAAACAGGCATGAAGCAAGGCACGAGAAGAAAATAAATGAAGTAGCAATACAAATAAGTGATGTGTTTTGAAGAAGAGAGAAAAAATCATGAAATGAGAAGGAAATGTTATTGGCAGGGGTCTACTCCTCAATCCTCATGAAGTCAACCTGATTCTCTTATTTCTAAAAGTAACATTAATATTTCAGCCAGTGATAGTAAAAAAGCGAGAGAAATCACCTTTAAATGAATTCACAGGTTTTACACAGGTCTAAATGCTTTCTCAAAAGACTTAAGAATGGCATTGATACAACTCTGTTCTTTCTGTTCAGAAAAACCTGAGACCACTTTACATTTATTTTGGAACTGCTCTTTCACAGTTACATTTTGGTGTGACATTTGTGATTTTATCAATTGTTATGTAAATCCTAATGTTGATTTTAGGAGCACTTCCGGTGGGACGGGTTCACTTCCTGCCGTCGGTGTGGTGTCGCATATGCAGGTCATCTCTTCTGATGCACATGGATGTGTACACAAGTAAAGCTCTCACATTAACGTGTGTCTCTTGTAGACGTACAAAAGAAACAAAAGCTGATGCTCGCCGACGGCATCAGCCCATTGTCCGAGCGCAGAGACCCAGCGCGCCCTGACGAGCGACTCTAGTAGCATGTTGGCTTGGGCAAGGCGATAGATCACCGTGGCAACCAGCTGGTGTCGCGACTGCTTTTATACGGCATACTGGCGACGCTCCAACCGACGACGGTTGGTGATGAAATTTACATGTCAAGTCAAGTCAAGTCAGCTTTATTTATATAGCGCTTTTTACAATTTTCATTGTTACAAAGCAGCTGTACAAGAAAAAATGACTATAAGTAAAACATAAAAGGTTATGGAATTCAAAACACAGGTCAAATATCAGACACACAATAAATTCCTATATGCAGTGTTAATTAAATAAGACTAACAAATTCTAGCAGCCCCCCCGGCCAGGCAAAACAGTGCAAAACAGTATGCAAACGGTGGCGAGGAACCCAAAACTCCATTGGAGGAGAAAAAAAACCTCGGAGGGAAACCAGGCCTAACCAGGGGATTCCAGTTCCCCTCTGGCAAAAACTGCAGCCTCTGCACAAGCTCAACAGTGCTTGCACAACAAGGCGAAAATAAAAAAATTAGATTTAAAATTATCATTAATAATCTAATAGTGGCTGAAGTTTTGTAGGGACGTCACTTCCTTCGTCCAGCATTTGTCAGGTCTAGGAATGGATTGCGCCCGGCCCGCTCCGCTCTTGTAACCTTGGAACAATGAGACAAGACTGGCTGAGAGTAGAGTACTGTTCTGCACTCTTTGATGCAACAAATGCATCAGTTGTTATTGGAAGTGTCCCTGGTTCCGGTTGATCTAACTAGTGCAGCCTAGATCTTTGAAATACATATATTATGATAATGTAGTGTACTCAAGACTAAAAAGATGCGTCTTTAGTCTAGATTTAAACTGACAGAGTGTGTCCGCCTCCCGGATATTGCAGGGAAGACTGTTCCAAAGTTTAGGCGCTAGATAAGAAAAGGAACTGCCGCCTGCACTTGATTTTGAAATTCTAGGTATTACCAACTGACCTGACGCCTGAGAGCGTAGTGCACGTGATGGACTATAATACGTTAGAAGTTCTCTCAAGTAGTGAGGAGCTAAACCATGCAAGGCTTTATAGGTAATAAGCAAGATTTTAAAATTTATGCAATGCTTTATAGGTAACCAGTGCAAGGTTGACAGAACCGGGCTAATATGCTCATACTTTTTTGTACGTGTAAGAACTCGAGCTGCCGCATTTTGGACCAGTTGGAGTTTTTGTAATAGGCCTGCAGGGCAACCACCTAATAGTGCATTACAGTAATCTAGTCTTGATGTCATAAAGGCATGTATAAGCTTCTCCGCATCTGATGATGACAGCATATGACGTAATTTAGATATATTTTTAAGATGGAAAAACCCAATCTTACAGGTGTTGGCGATCTGGTTCTCAAATGACAGAGTACTATCGAATATAAAGCCAAGATTCTTAGCTGAAGATGAGGGTTTTATGGAACATCCATCAATAGTTAAGCAGTATTCTTGGTTGTTACGTAGGGCGGTTTTCGGTCCGATAAGTAACACCTCAGTTTTGTCCGAGTTCAGTAATAAAAAATTGCTACTCATCCACTTTTTTATATCGACTATGCATTCCACTATTCGATGGAATTGCTGTGTTTCGTGAGGCTTCGAGGAAATATAAAGTTGCGTATCATCAGCATAGCAGTGAAAGCTTATTCCGTGTCGCTTTATTATATCTCCTAGGGGTAACATGTATAATGCGAAGAGCATAGGCCCTAGTACTGAGCCCTCTGGTACACCGTACTGGACTTGCGATTTGCGTGATACCTCATTGTTTATTGCTACATATTGGAAACGGTCGCATAAATAAGATCTAAGCCATTTCAAAGCTATTTCCTTAATACCGACATCATTTTCAAGTCTATGTAGGAGCATGCTGTGGTCAATGGTGTCGAATGCAGCACTAAGATCTAGCAGCACCAATAAGGAGATACAACCTCGGTCAGACGCCATAAGCAGATCATTTGTAACTCTAATCAGAGCAGTCTCTGTACTGTGATGTGCTCTAAATCCAGACTGGAAATCTTCATTAATCTCATTCCTTTGGAGGAAGGAGCATATTTGAATTGAGACTACTTTTTCCAGAACTTTAGATAAGAAAGGTAGATTCGAAATAGGTCTATAGTTAACTAGTTCTCCAGGGTCCAGATGGGGTTTTTTGACAAGGGGCCTTATAACAGCCACCTTATATGCTTTAGGCACATGTCCTAATGTCAGAGATGAGTTAATAATGCTAAGTAGAGGATCTATAATTTCTGGGAGCATCTCTTTCAGAAGATTTGTAGGTATAGGGTCTAGCATGCATGTAGTCGATTTAGATGATCTAATGATTTTCGATAGTTCATCGTGATCTATAGTAGAAAATAAACATAATTTCTCCTTAGGGGTGCTGTAGTTAGTCATATGTTCAGCGGGTTTCGCATCTGGTTGCATAGCTATAATTTTCTCCCGACTATCTTGGATTTTATTTGTGAAATAGTTCATAAAATCATCACTGCTATGCTGGTATACAGCATCAGAAGTCGCTGACGATTTATTTTTGGTTAATTTAGCCACTGTATCAAATAAAAACCTAGGGTTATTTTGGTTTTCTTCTATTAATGATGAAATGTAGGCGGATCGAGACGTTTTTAGGGCTTTCCTGTATTTTTTTGTACTATCCTTCCAGGCAGTACGAAATACCTCTAATTTAGTCTTCTTAAAGTTGCGCTCCATTTTTCGAGCCGCTTTCTTTAGAGCCTGAGTGTGTTCATTATGCCACGATGTCGGTCTGTCATTTTTAATCTTCTTCAAGCGCAGAGGAGCAACTATGTCTAGCGTTTCCGAGAAGGTGGCATTAATATTTTCAATGGTAAAGTCAAGATCTTCAACGTTATTACTCATGCTAGAGATTTGAGACAATTCAGGCAAATTATCAAGAAACGCACCTTTTGTAGTCGAAGTTAATGTTCTACAATATTTGTAACTTGGAGTTTGATTTGCCACCATTGGGTATTGAAGCAAGCATGATACCAGATAATGATCTGAGATGTCTTCGCTCTGCTGAAGGATTTTAACATCGACCACGTTTATACCGTAAGACAAAATTAAATCTAAAGTATGATTACGAAGGTGAGTAGGTCCTGACACATGTTGACTAACGCCCATGGAGTTAAGAGTGTCTTTAAAAGCCATTCCTAAAGCATCTGTATCATTATCTACATGAATGTTAAAGTCCCCAGCAACAAGGACTCTGTCTGCAGACAGTACTAGTTCTGATAAGAACCCACCAAATTCTTTTATAAAATCTGTGTGGTGCCCTGGAGGCCTATATACAATAGCCAGAATAAATTTTAAAGATGTTTTGTCCTTAGTATTAGGTATTGATGCATCAAGTACCATGACTTCAAAAGAATTGTATTTAGGATTAGACTTCTGGGAAATGCTAAAAGAGTTACGGTAAAGTGCAGCAACACCTCCCCCTCTGCCTTTTAGGCGAGGCTCGTGTTTATAATAATAATCTTGGGGGACAGACTCATTTAACGCAATATAATCATCTGGCTTTAGCCATGTTTCTGTCAGACAGAGCATGTCTATTTTATGATCTGTTATCATATCATTAACAAAAAGTGCTTTATTAGAGAGAGATCTAATATTTTGCAATCCGAGTCGTAACAGTTGATTATCTGTATTATGTTCATGTTTAGATAGTTTAACGTTAACTAAATTACCTTTGAGTATTCACGTTTAACGTTGAGAACACGAGTCAGACAGAGCGTTTTTATTGTACACACTTTTGTTGAAAACGGAACTCGAAACACAATGATATTTATAAACGAGTAGTCACAGAATGACATTTCCAGACCTAGCTCATTAATTATGCAAAACAACAGCCAATGGCGGTGCTCCAAGCAATATTTGAATCGGTCATTCACAGATTGTTTGCCTCCAAATAAAGAGCTTTTGCTTATATCGTGTCGTCATTCTTTTCACCACCTAATCAATGAAAACAACGGGACTTGATGTACACATTTGAAAAAGCAAACTCTCTGTTCGATGTGGAACGGGGCTTTTAGGACATCTAGTGTAAAGAAAACAACGTTGCATGATATTACCAATCCTGTTTCGGAGCTACAGTATATACTCGTTTATGCTCTTTCGCAAATGCAACGCTTGGGGGGTGATGTGAAATTGTCATGAGATATCTTCTTTTTTAAAAACGCATGGCTTTTACCACAAGATGACCTCTACCACTAGAGGTCGTCATCACTTCTTCGATCGTTCCTAACAATTATTTATTAATAAAAATTAAAATCATATTTATTACAGTCTCTTAATCATATTTATTACAGTCTGTTGTTCATACAACGCTAATCAATATTCGGTTATGTGTGTTTGTGTGGCACTTTTAGGAGTGTCATTCATCAATTCAGTAAGTACATTTAAACTCTTTTTATACTGGCTTTTACTTCTGTAAAGAAAATGAGAATCTGATTTGTCTTCTCCTTTCAATTGAACGTTTGCACCCCTTCGCCAGTAGAGGGCGTTGTTTGATAACCGTGGACAGTTGTAAAGGTTTCCTAATGGGTTTTAGCTGCTGAATGATTGAATGATTGAATTCTTTAGGTTCGAGCACACAGGCTGATCTCAGACCACAGTTTCTTAGGGAGTGCCTTAAAGAAAGGTTTATTCTGCATACTCACTTTGCCATCCAACTCTTGAAGTAACTTTCTTGAACTAATATACATACATATGTATATATATATATATGTATTTATATATATATATATATATATATATATATATATATATATATATTAGCCTGTATATCGTGTACATATTGAACAAGATATTATTATGAAGGGATTGAGGGATTTAAGCAATAGTAACTCCAAAAATAAAGCTAGATAACACAATAATACACAACAAAAACGTGATAACGTAATAAAAAACATGCCTTTAGAAATGTTTTATGAACGGAGTTATCTCATTTTGGAACCAAAGTCTTCATATAGGCTACTTTATAATGGCACTGATTGATGCAAGTAAACAGGCATGAAGCAAGGCACGAGAAGAAAATAAATGAAGTAGCAATACAAATAAGTGATGTGTTTTGAAGAAGAGAGAAAAAATCATGAAATGAGAAGGAAATGTTATTGGCAGGGGTCTACTCCTCAATCCTCATGAAGTCAACCTGATTCTCTTATTTCTAAAAGTAACATTAATATTTCAGCCAGTGATAGTAAAAAAGCGAGAGAAATCACCTTTAAATGAATTCACAGGTTTTACACAGGTCTAAATGCTTTCTCAAAAGACTTAAGAATGGCATTGATACCCTCTGTTCTTTCTGTTCAGAAAAACCTGAGTCCACTTTACATTTATTTTGGAACTGCTCTTTCACAGTTACATTTTGGTGTGACATTTGTGATTTTATCAATTGTTATGTAAATCCTAATGTTGATTTTACATACATCAAATGTAATTTTTGGTTTTCATGAATGTGAAAAGAAAAGTGATATTTATTTTATAAACCTTATTTTTCTGTTAGCTAAATTTCACATTCACAAATCTAAATTGTCTAAATGCACTCCTCTTTTTTTGAGGGCTTAAATGCGAGTTGAAAATGTACTTTGAGTAGCCTGTTGAGTGCTCTAAAAACTTAAAAGCTACAAGAACAGTGACTGTGTTTAAGGACTTTGCACCTAATCTGGATTGGAAGACTGAAGAAATTTAGTCTGGACTGAGGGAATCTGGAGCTTGTATTGACAATGATAATGGTTGTTGTAAATGTTTTTTTTTTTTTATCTTCTACAAGCATTTAATTAAAAAAAAGATATATATATAAATATATTTCAGGCAGGGATTCGAGCACTTCCGGTGGGACGGGTTCACTTCCTGCGGTTGGTGTAGCGTCGCATATGCAGGTCATCTCTTCTGATGCACATGGATGTGTAGTAAAGCTCTCACATTAACGTGTGTCTCTTGTAGACGTACAAAAGAAACAAAAGCCGATGCTCGCCGACGGCATCAGCCCGTTGTCCGAGCGCAGAGACCCAGCGCGCCCTGACGAGCGACTCTAGTAGCATGTTGGCTTGGGCAAGGCGATAGATCACCGTGGCAACTTGCTGGTGTCGCGACTGCTTTTATACGGCATATCGGCGACGCTCCAACCGACGACGGTTGGTGAGGAAATTTACATTCACGTTTAACGTTAAGAACACGAGTCAGACAGAGCGTTTTTATTGTACACACTTTTGTTGAAAACGGAACTCGAAACACAATGATATTTATAAACGAGTAGTCACAGAATGACATTTCCAGACCTAGCTCATTAATTATGCAAAACAACAGCCAATGGCGGTTATCCTAGCAATATTTGAATCGGTCATTCACAGATTGTTTGCCTCCAAATAAAGAGCTTTTGCTTATATCGTGTCGTCATTCTTTTCACCACCTAATCAATGAAATCAACGGGACTTGATGTACACATTTGAAAAAGCAAACTCTCTGTTCGATGTGAAACGGGGCTTTTAGGACATCTAGTGTAAGGAAAACAACGTTGCATGATATTACCAATCCTGTTTCGGAGCTACAGTATATACTCGTTTATGCTCTTTCGCAAATGCAACGCTTGGGGGGTGATGTGAAATTGTCATGAGATATCTTCTTTTTGATAAACGCATGGCTTTTACCACAAGATGACCTCTACCACTAGACGTCGTCATCACTTCTTCGATCGTTCCTAACAATTATTTATTAATAAAAATTAAAATCATATTTATTACAGTCTCTTAATCATATTTATTACAGTCTGTTGTTCATACAACGCTAATCAATATTCGGTTATGTGTGTTTGTGTGGCACTTTTAGGAGTGTCATTCATCAATTCAGTAAGTACATTTAAACTCTTTTTATACTGGCTTTTACTTCTGTAAAGAAAATGAGAATCTGATTTGTCTTCTCCTTTCAATTGAACGTTTGCACCCCTTCGCCAGTAGAGGGCTTTGTCTGATAACCGTTGACAGTTGTAAAGGTTTCCTAATGGGTTTTAGCTGCTGAATGATTGAATTCTTTAGGTTCGAGCACACAGGCTGATCTCAGACCACAGTTTCTTAGGGAGTGCCTTAAAGAAAGGTTTATTCTGCATACTCACTTTGCCATCCAACTCTTGAAGTAACTTTCTTGAACTAATATACATACATATATATATATATATAGAGCCTGTATATTGTGTACATATTGAACAAGATATTATTATGAAGGGATTGGGGGATTTAAGCCATAGTAACTCCAAAAATACAGCTAGATAACACAATAAAACACAACAAAAACATGATAACATAATAAAAAACATGCCTTTAGAAATGAGAGTTATCTCATATGCAGATCATCTCTTCTGATGCACATGGATGTGTACACAAGTAAAGCGAGTCTCACATTAACGCGTGTCTCTTGTAGACGTACAAAAGAAACAAAAGCTGATTCACGCCGGCGATCCGACGGGCATCGGGCCGTTGTTTCCGAGCGCAGAGACCAAGCGCGCCCTGACGAGCGACTCTAGTAGCGTGTTGGCTTGGTGTCAAGGCGATAGGTCCCCGGCCCGAACAGATCTAGCAGGTGTCGCGACTGGTTTTATACGGCACATCGGCGACGCTACAGCCGACGACGGTTGGTGAGAAAATGTACATTCACGTTTAACGTTGAGAACACGAGTCAGACAGAACAGAGCATTTTTATTGTACACACTTTTGTTGAAAACGGAACTCGAAACACAATGATATTTATAAACGAGTAGTCACAGAATGACATTTCCAGACCTAGCTCATTAATTATGCAAAACAACAGCCAATGGCGGTTCTCCAACTGCACACAAAGCAATATTTGAGTCAGTCATTCACAGATTGTTTGAAGTATATAGACATGATATGACTTTGTTTGCTTAATAAGCAGTTTAGATCGTTGGATTACTCTGCAGTAATTGTGGCACATTACTGCAGAGCAATCAGGGTTAAGGTGCCTTGCTCAAGGGCACTTCATCCATGACCCGTGCTGGCTGGCATTGAGATTTGAATCGTCGACCTTCTGATCACAAGCCCAGCGCTTTAACCACTAGGCCACAGCGGACCCCGAGCCGCCTTGGGCGGAATAGACTGGGTTCTAAAGGGTCAGTGCCAGAGGGTCAGCCGGGATTTAAGCAATAGTAACTCCAAAAATAAAGCTAGATAACACAATAATACACAACAAAAACGTGATAACGTAATAAAAAACATGCCTTTAGAAATGTTTTATGAACGGAGTTATCTCATTTTGGAACCAAAGTCTTCATATAGGCTACTTTATAATGGCACTGATTGATGCAAGTAAACAGGCATGAAGCAAGGCACGAGAAGAAAATAAATGAAGTAGCAATACAAATAAGTGATGTGTTTTGAAGAAGAGAGGAAAAAATCATGAAATGAGAAGGAAATGTTATTGGCAGGGGTCTACTCCTCAATCCTCATGAAGTCAACCAGATGCTCTTATTTGTAAAAGTAACGTTAATATTTCAGCCAGTGATAGTAATAAAACGAGAGAAATCACCTTTAAATGAATTCACAGGTTTTACACAGGTCTAAATGCTTTCTCAAAAGACTTAAGAATGGCATTGATACAACTCTGTTCTTTCTGTTCAGAAAAACCTGAGACCACTTTACATTTATTTTGGAACTGCTCTTTCACAGTTACATTTTGGTGTGACATTTGTGATTTTATCAATTGTTATGTAAATCCTAATGTTGATTTTACATACATTAAATGTAATTTTTGGTTTTCATGAATGTGAAAAGAAAAGTGATATTTATTTTATAAACCTTATTTTTCTGTTAGCTAAATTTCACATTCACAAATCTAAATTGTCTAAATGCACTCCTCTTTTTTTGAGGTTTAAATGCGAGTTGAAAATGTACTTTGAGTAGCCTGTTGAGTTCTCTAAAAACTTAAAAGCTACAAGAACAGTGACTGTGTTTAAGGACTTTGCATCTAATCTGGATTTGAAGACTGAAGGAATTTAGTCTGGACTGAGGGAATCTGGAGCTTGTATTGACAATGATAATGGTTGTTGTAAATGTTTGTTTTTTGTTATCTTCTACAAGCATTTTGTTGAACTTAGTTACACTGTTGTTGCAGTTAGCGTTGTGTTCGGGGAAAAATAAACGAGAGATGGATCCTCTTTAGCCGCTCTTGGCATATTTATTTTTCGTTGCTGACACATCAGTCTCACGGTCAGACAGCCATCAGTAAGAATACCGTAAAACAACTTAAACAAACATAATAACTCAAACGCGTCTTCTGTGGCTTAAACTTTAGTGCCCCCTTGTGGCATACACACAGTACAGCATTACATAAATATACAACTGAGGACATAATGAACATATTTTAACACCCCCACTTGTACTCAGGTTGCTACAAAAGAAATATATATATATAAAGTATAATGAATGTGGACCCCTGTCATACACATATCAATCCCCAAAAAGAGCACCTGCAAACCTATCCAGTTTCAACTTATTTACAGGTTTGGTCATTACATCAGCAATCATGTTATCAGTAGGACAATACATCAAGGTCATTCTTCCATCGTTCACAATAGACCTGATAAAGTGATACCTTATGTCTATGTGTTTGCATCTCCGTCTGTTTATAGGGTTTTTGGCGAGAGCAATTGTTCCCTGATTGTCCTCATGTACTACAGTTTGCGTGTACTTGTAGTTATCTATACCTCCCAGTAACTGTTCTAGGTATAAACACTCTTGTATGGTTGAAGCTAGTGCCATATATTCCGCTTCGCATGTGGATAGCGCCACAGTTGGCTGCTTTCTAGTCTTCCACGAGACTAGAGAGCTGTTTTGGCTCAGTCTCACACAGTACCCCGTAGTACTGCGTCTGTCACTGGTATCAGCTGCCCAGTCAGCATCACTGTAGGCTTGTATACCTAGTTTCTCGCAGTCGTTTCTCCTAAAACTTAACCCCTTCCCTGCTGTACCTTTCAGATACCTAAGAACATGCTTCACAGTGACCCACTGTTCCTCTGTAGGTTCAGCAAAATACTGTGATAACCTGCTCACTACGAAACTCAAATCGGGTCTGGTTCAAGTAGTCAGGTATATAAGACTTCCCACAGCTTCTCTGTACATTCTGACATCTTTCATCTTTACTGCATCCTCAGTATACACTAACTTTTGCTCGCATGGTGTTTCTCTGGTCCTACAGTTTTGCATGTCAAAACGCTGTAGTATCTTGTTAGTGTACTTTTCTTGTGTCATTTTTACACACCCATCAGACTGATTGAAATCGATACCCAGAAAATGTTTGAGTTGGCCCAGATCTTTCATTTTAAACCTTTCTGAAAGTATCTCTTTCACTTCTTTCAGTCTCTCTTGATTGCTCGCTGCAATAATTAAATCATCGACCCATGTAATTATAAACACTTTCTCTTCTTTTGTCTCTTTAGCATAAACACAGTGGTCGGCTGGGTTTTGTGTGAATCCATTCTCAATTAAACAATCGTGCAAAACCTTATTCCAATTTCGCCCGGATTGTTTTAATCCGTAAAGTGATTTCTGTAGCTTGTAAACTATACCCACTTTTTCTTGGTAACCCTCTGGTGGATTGATGTAAATCTCATAGTCTATAGGGGCGTGCAGGTAAGCGGTTTTCACGTCCATTTGATGCAGGAGTAAATTTTCCTGTGCTGCTTTCTGTAGCACCACCCTTACACTTGTCAAATCTGCCGTAGGTGAAAATGTCTCCCCATAGTCTATTCCCATTCTCTGGTTGTACCCCTTGGCCACAAACCTTGCTTTGTATTTGTCTCTTCCATCTACATCAGTCTTGATAGAGTAAACCCATCTACCCCCCACTGTTTTCTTACCTATTGGCAGTGTTGTCGGAGTAAACGTTTTGTTTTCATTTAGAGACTGGATTTCCTCATCCATGGCTTTTAACCATTCTTTTGAGTTAGTTGACCTCATTGCTCCCTCGAAATTCTGTGGAATGCCACACACCGCTCTGCAGCAATAGTCTACCGTGATATTAACCCCATCACTATCACTGTCTTCGGTTACAAAATCATCTAAGTAACTGGGTGTTTTTCTTTCTCTTGTCGGATACCTCATACTCTCGGATTTACCACTTGTCACATTCTGTTGTGTCGGATTTTGGTCGCTAGACCTCGTTTCTTCACCTACACTATCACTATGTGTACTTCTACCCTGTTCACTTGGCTCTTGAGCTCTTTCTGTACTCCTACTCTGTGTGGTCTCACCGGTTTTGGGTTTCACACTACCATAGCCATCGCTTAGATCTGGCTCACCAGTCTGTGTCTGTTTTTCCACAGCTGCCTTGCTCACAAACTTCACTAGCCTGTGTTTTTGCACTTTGTTTGTATCTGGATGATACACCAAATACGCCGGGCTGTTCTTATCATAGCCTACAAAAAGACCCTGGTCGCACCTGGAATCGAATTTTCCCTTATCATGTTTATACGTGTAGCATACAGATCCAAACTTTTGCATTTTTGACACATTAGGCTTCTTGTCTGTCAACGACTCATAAGGAGTCTGCCCTGTACGTTGGTTGAAACACCTGTTGCGTATAATTGCTGCTGTTTGTACTGCGTAGTGCCATAGCTGTTTTGGTAGTGAGCTTTCAACTATCATACACCTACCCATCTCAAAAAGAGTACGCCAACCCCTCTCTGCAGTTCCGTTCTGGTGTGGGGAATACGGAGCTGACGTTTCATGTCTAATTTTGTTTATCCTCAACAGTGCTTGAAAATCACTGCATGTAAACTCGGTTCCGTTGTCGGATCTGATACACCTTACTTTCCCGTAAGGGGATACATCTGCTAGGAACTTTTCAGTAGCCTGTACGGTGTCACTTTTCCTCTTTAGGAAATATACGAACACTGCGCTTGAGTAATCGTCAGTGAATGATTGCACATATTTGTAACCGTCTATCGACTCTGTTGCTACTGGACCTGCAAGGTCTGTGTGTACCATCTGTAAAGGAGCATTTGCTCTAGTATCAGGGTCCCTATTTCTGGTTTGGGCAAACTTTCCCTGAATACACACCTCACACTCTTGTTCGGGTCTGCCTGTTTTACCCTTGATCTGCATACCTTCAACAACACTCTGTAACTTAAGAACATCGTTATAGTTACAGTGGCCTAAAATCTCGTGCCATGTTTGTATGTCGTGACATGCATTACACTTATCATTGGATTCGGTTCCAGTATGCAAAAAATATAACTTGCCATATACGTGCATGTTAAACCTGTTACCGTCTCTGGTTATCAGGGTGTCTTTATCTTCTTTAAAGACAACCGTAGCCCCACTTGTGGTCGCTGCCTTCACTGAAAAGATATTTTGGGGGTACGACGGTACAAAAAGAGCGTCTTTCAGCACCGCCTTGCGTTGCTGTCCTTTGCTGTCGATGAGGGAAACCTCAGCATTTCCCCTCCGCTGAGCGACCCCGTTGCACCGAGTGCCGTCTGCCAGCTCAACACTGTGCGTTTCTGGTCTGAACGCGCTGTCAAAACTCTTGAACATGTTTATATCCGTTATGATATGAGAAGTAGCCCCTGTGTCCACCATTAGACCCCTCTCGTGGATGCTGAATGTCCGCTGCTGCTGGACCCCGGTCCCTCCGTCTCTCATCTTGAACACATAGTCCTCGACATCTTCTGATGTTTTACACGCACCATCGTTTTTGTCTTTAATGTACTTGTCTTTACGCCTACACGTTGCGTCTTTGTGTGTATCACTTCTGCAGATACTACACCACACTTTCTGTCGACATCCTCTAGCTCGATGGCCTTTAGTACCACACTTGAAGCACACTAGCTCTGCGTCGTCCTTGATCCAGCAACGTGCGCTTGTCTTTGCAGACCTCTGTCCGGCTTTCCCTTGAGTCTTCATCACACTGTCACTCGACTCAGCTGCTTTTATCTTTTCTGTTTCTTCAAAACTACGTAGTTTAGTCTTGAACTCCGCAAACGTGATTTTATCATCTGTATGCGCCACATGTATTGCGAAAGGCTTAAAACTTTCAGGCAGTCCCTTTAAGACCATAGCCACTAGCAGCCCGTCTCCTAACGTTTCACCTGCGTTTCGCAGTGCTGTGATGGCAGTCTCTGCTCTGATGATATAGTCCATTACGCTTTCATCATTTGACTTTTGAAGCGATGTCAACGTGGTGTATAAGCTGATTATGCGGGGCTTTCCCTTCCCTGCATAATATTCTCTCAATATTTCCAGAGCTTTTCTTCCGTTATTGGGCGCATCCCTCATAATTAACGAGAGGCTTTTATCATCTAACAGTAAAATCAATTCGGCATATGCGTCAGCATTTTTCTTTGCATCCGCTGCTATCTCAGCTTCCGACTGCGGTTCTTTTAGCACCGTGTCCTTTAGCCCTGATAAATGAAAATGTCCCAACATTTTGGTCTCCCAAATCTCATACTTAGTCTCATCTCCGTCGAATGTCAGTCGAGGCAAACTGTACGTCCTCCGTTGTTCCGCCATGTTAGCACGCGGTTCGTCGCAACTTTCTAAGCGGTGGAAAACAACAAACTTATCCTCCGAACAACTCCTGGGCCCATAACCTGTTGAACTTAGTTACACTGTTGTTGCAGTTAGCGTTGTGTTCGGGGAAAAATAAACGAGAGATGGATCCTCTTTAGCCGCTCTTGGCATATTTATTTTTCGTTGCTGACACATCAGTCTCACGGTCAGACAGCCATCAGTAAGAATACCGTAAAACAACTTAAACAAACATAATAACTCAAACGCGTCTTCTGTGGCTTAAACTTTAGTGCCCCCTTGTGGCATACACACAGTACAGCATTACATAAATATACAACTGAGGACATAATGAACATATTTTAACACATTTAATTAAAAAAAAAGATATATATATAGATATATTTCAGGCAGGGATTCGAGCACTTCCGGTGGGACGGGTTCACTTCCTGCGGTTGGTGTAGCGTCGCATATGCAGGTCATCTCTTCTGATGCACGTGGATGTGTAGTAAAGCTCTCACATTAACGTGTGTCTCTTGTAGACGTACAAAAGAAACAAAAGCAGATGCTCGCCGACGGCATCAGCCCGTTGTCCGAGCGCAGAGACCCAGCGCGCCCTGACGAGCGACTCTAGTAGCATGTTGGCTTGGGCCAAGGCGATAGATCACCGTGGCAAATTGCTGGTGTTGCGACTGATTTTATACGGCATATCGGCGACGCTCCAACCGACGACGGTTGGTGAGGAAATTTACATTCACGTTTAACGTTAAGAACACGAGTCAGACAGAGCGTTTTTACTGTACACACTTTTGTTGAAAACGGAACTCGAAACACAATGATATTTATAAACGAGTAGTCACAGAATGACATTTCCAGACCTAGCTCATTAATTATGCAAAACAACAGCCAATGGCGGTGCTCCAAGCAATATTTGAATCGGTCATTCACAGATTGCTTGCCTCCAAATAAAGAGCTTTTGCTTATATCGTGTCGTCATTCTTTTCACCACCTAATCAATGAAAACAACGGGACTTGATGTACACATTTGAAAAAGCAAACTCTCTGTTCGATGTGGAACGGGGCTTTTAGGACATCTAGTCTAAGGAAAACAACGTTGCATGATATTACCAATCCTGTTTCGGAGCTACAGTATATACTCGTTTATGCTCTTTCGCAAATGCAACGCTTGGGGGGTGATGTGAAATTGTCATGAGATCACTTCTTTCTGATAAACGCATGGCTTTTACCACAAGATGACCTCTACCACTAGAGGTCGTCATCACTTCTTCGATCGTTCCTAACAATTATTTATTAATAAAAATTAAAATCATATTTATTACAGTCTCTTAATCATATTTATTACAGTCTGTTGTTCATACAACGCTAATCAATATTCGGTTATGTGTGTTTGTGTGGCACTTTTAGGAGTGTCATTCATCAATTCAGTAAGTACATTTAAACTCTTTTTATACTGGCTTTTACTTCTGTAAAGAAAATGAGAATCTGATTTGTCTTCTCCTTTCAATTGAACGTTTGCACCCCTTCGCCAGTAGAGGGCTTTGTCTGATAACCGTGGACAGTTGTAAAGGTTTCCTAATGGGTTTTAGCTGCTGAATGATTGAATTCTTTAGGTTCGAGCACACAGGCTGATCTCAGACCTCAGTTTCTTAGGGAGTGCCTTAAAGAAAGGTTTATTCTGCATACTCACTTTGCCATCCAACTCTTGAAGTAACTTTCTTGAACTAATATACATACATATATATATATATATATATATATATATATATATATATATATAGAGCCTGTATATTGTGTACATATTGAACAAGATATTATTATGAAGGGATTGGGGGATTTAAGCCATAGTAACTCCAAAAATACAGCTAGATAACACAATAAAACACAACAAAAACATGATAACATAATAAAAAACATGCCTTTAGAAATGAGAGTTATCTCATATGCAGGTCATCTCTTCTGATGCACATGGATGTTTACACAAGTAAAGCGAGTCTCACATTAACGCGTGTCTCTTGTAGACGTACAAAAGAAACAAAAGCCGATGCATGCCGGCGATCCGACGGGCATCGGGCCGTTGTTTCCGAGCGCAGAGACCAAGCGCGCCCTGACGAACGACTCTAGTAGCGTGTTGGCTTGGTGTCAAGGCGATAGGTCCCCGGCCCGAACAGATCTAGCAGGTGTCGCGACTGCTTTTATACGGCACATCAGCGACGCTACAGACGACGACGGTTGGTGAGAAAATGTACATTCACGTTTAACGTTGAGAACACGAGTCAGACAGACCAGAGCATTTTTATTGTACACACTTTTGTTGAAAACGGAACTCGAAACACAATGATATTTGTAAACGAGTAGTCACAGAATGACATTTCCAGACCTAGCTCATTAATTATGCAAAACAACAGCCAATGGCGGTTCTCCAACTGCACACAAAGCAATATTTGAGTCAGTCATTCACAGATTGTTTGAAGTATATAGACATGATATGACTTTGTTTGCTTAATAAGCAGTTTAGATCGTTGGATTACTCTGCAGTAATTGTGGCACATTACTGCAGAGCAATCAGGGTTACTGTGTGTTCACACCGAACGTGAATGAGGCGTCAAGCGCGAGTGATTTACATGTTAAGTCAATGTAAAGACGCGATAGACGCGCTTGCGGCGCGAATAGCGCGAATGAGGCGTCGCGAATGACGCGAATGACGCGAATGGCGCGAATGGCGCGAATGACGCGAATCGCGCGAGTTGAAAAATCTGAACTTTGGCGGAAATTCGCGCCGCGTTAACCAATCAGGAGCCTGCTTGAGTAGTGACGTAGACAACGTAGCGAGCAGAGGCAGAAATAAAAAATGGAGGACACGCTCATCTCAGTGTGTGGACACCCGGAGCTATATGATACGTGTTCATAAAAATAGGAATAAAAAGGATCTTGCTTGGAAGAAAGTGAGTGAGGAGGTCGGAGAATCCGGTAAATTGTAAAAACATTTTCGTGAAGCGAATTTCACTCGCGAATGACGCGAATAGCGCGAATGACGCGTTTTTCACGCGCGAATAGCGCGAATGACGCGACTGAAGCGAATGACGCGAATGAAGCGAGTAAACACAAAATGTTCAAGCGTCAAACTACTCGCGAATAGCGCGTTTTTGACGCCTCATTCGCGCTCTATGTGAACACACAGTTAAGGTGCCTTGCTCAAGGGCACTTCATCCATGACCCGTGCTGGCTGGCATTGAGATTTGAATCGTCGACCTTCTGAACACAAGCCCAGCGCTTTAACCACTAGGCCACAGCGGACCCCGAGCCGCCTTGGGCGTAATAGACTGGGTTCTAAAGGGTCAGTGCCAGAGGGTCAGCCGGGATTTGAGCAATAGTAACTCCAAAAATAAAGCTAGATAACACAATAATACACAACAAAAACGTGATAACGTAATAAAAAACATGCCTTTAGAAATGTTTTATGAACGGAGTTATCTCATTTTGGAACCAAAGTCTTCATATAGGCTACTTTATAATGGCACTGATTGATGCAAGTAAACAGGCATGAAGCAAGGCACGAGAAGAAAATAAATGAAGTAGCAATACAAATAAGTGATGTGTTTTGAAGAAGAGAGAAAAAATCATGAAATGAGAAGGAAATGTTATTAGCAGGGGTCTACTCCTCAATCCTCATGAAGTCAACCAGATGCTCTTATTTGTAAAAGTAACGTTAATATTTCAGCCAGGGATAGTAATAAAACGAGAGAAATCACCTTTAAATGAATTCACAGGTTTTACACAGGTCTAAATGCTTTCTCAAAAGACTTAAGAATGGCATTGATACAACTCTGTTCTTTCTGTTCAGAAAAACCTGAGACACATTTTACATTTATTTTGGAACTGCTCTTTCACAGTTACATTTTGGTGTGACATTTGTGATTTTATCAATTGTTATGTAAATCCTAATGTTGATTTTACATACATTAAATGTAATTTTTGGTTTTCATGAATGTGAAGAGAAAAGTGATATTTATTTTATAAACCTTATTTTTCTGTTAGCTAAATTTCACATTCACAAATCTAAATTGTCTAAATGCACTCCTCTTTTTTTGAGGTTTAAATGCGAGTTGAAAATGTACTTTGAGTAGCCTGTTGAGTTCTCTAAAAACTTAAAAGCTACAAGAACAGTGACTGTGTTTAAGGACTTTGCACCTAATCTGGATTGGAAGACTGAAGGAATTTAGTCTGGACTGAGGGAATCTGGAGCTTGTATTGACAATGGTAATGGTTGTTGTAAATGTTTGTTTTTTGTTATCTTCTACAAGCATTTAATTAAAAAAATATATATATATATAAATATATTTCAGTCAGGGATTCGAGCACTTCCGGTGGGACGGGTTCACTTCCTGCGGTTGGTGTAGCGTCGCATATGCAGGTCATCTCTTCTGATGCACATGGATGTGTAGTAAAGCTCTCACATTAACGTGTGTCTCTTGTAGACGTACAAAAGAAACAAAAGCTGATGCTCGCCGACGGCATCAGCCCGTTGTCCGAGCGCAGAGACCCAGCGCGCCCTGACGAGCGACTCTAGTAGCATGTTGGCTTGGGCAAGGCGATAGATCACCGTGGCAACCAGCTGGTGTCGCGACTGCTTTTATACGGCATACTGGCGACGCTCCAACCGACGACGGTTGGTGATGAAATTTACATTCACGTTTAACGTTGAGAACACGAGTCAGACAGAGCGTTTTTATTGTACACACTTTTGTTGAAAACGGAACTCGAAACACAATGATATTTATAAACGAGTAGTCACAGAATGACATTTCCAGACCTAGCTCATTAATTATGCAAAACAACAGCCAATGGCGGTTCTCCAAGCAATATTTGAATCGGTCATTCACAGATTGTTTGCCTCCAAATAAAGAGCTTTTGCTTATATCGTGTTGTCATTCTTTTCACCACCTAATCAATGAAATCAACGGGACTTGATGTACACATTTGTAAAAGCAAACTCTCTGTTCGATGTGAAACGGGGCTTTTAGGACATCTAGTGTAAGGAAAACAACGTTGCATGATATTACCAATCCTGTTTCGGAGCTACAGTATATACTCGTTTATGCTCTTTCGCAAATGCAACGCTTGGGGGGTGATGTGAAATTGTCATGAGATCACTTCTTTTTGATAAACGCATGGCTTTTACCAAAAGATGACCTCTACCACTAGAGGTCGTCATCACTTCTTCGATCGTTCCTAACAATTATTTATTAATAAAAATTAAAATCATATTTATTACAGTCTCTTAATCATATTTATTACAGTCTGTTGTTCATACAACGCTAATCAATATTCGGTTATGTGTGTTTGTGTGGCACTTTTAGGAGTGTCATTCATCAATTCAGTAAGTACATTTAAACTCTTTTTATACTGGCTTTTACTTCTGTAAAGAAAATGAGAATCTGATTTGTCTTCTCCTTTCAATTGAACGTTTGCACCCCTTCGCCAGTAGAGGGCGTTGTTTGATAACCGTGGACAGTTGTAAAGGTTTCCTAATGGGTTTTAGCTGCTGAATGATTGAATTCTTTAGGTTCGAGCACACAGGCTGATCTCAGACCACAGTTTCTTAGGGAGTGCCTTAAAGAAAGGTTTATTCTGCATACTCACTTTGCCATCCAACTCTTGAAGTAACTTTCTTGAACTAATATACATACATATATATATATATATATATATATATATATATAGAGAGAGAGAGAGAGAGAGAGAGAGAGCCTGTATATTGTGTACATATTGAACAAGATATTATTATGAAGGGATTAAGGGGTTTAATCCATAGTAACTCCAAAAATACAGCTAGATAACACAATAAAACACAACAAAAACATGATAACATAATAAAAAACATGCCTTTAGAAATGAGAGTTATCTCATATGCAGGTCATCTCTTCTGATGCACATGGATGTGTACACAAGTAAAGCGAGTCTCACATTAAACCGTGTCTCTTGTAGACGTACAAAAGAAACAAAAGCCGATGCACGCCGGCGATCCGACGGGCATCGGCCCGTTGTTTCCGAGCGCAGAGACCAAGCGCGCCCTGACGAGCGACTCTAGTAGCGTGTTGGCTTGGTGTCAAGGCGATAGGTCCCCGGCCCGAACAGATCTAGCAGGTGTCGCGACTGCTTTTATACGGCACATCGGCGACGCTACAGCCGACGACGGTTGGTGAGAAAATGTACATTCACGTTTAACGTTGAGAACACGAGTCAGACAGAACAGAGCATTTTTATTGTACACACTTTTGTTGAAAACGGAACTCGAAACACAATGATATTTGTAAATGAGTAGTCACAGAATGACATTTCCAGACCTAGCTCATTAATTATGCAAAACAACAGCCAATGGCGGTTCTCCAACTGCACACAAAGCAATATTTGAGTCGGTCATTCACAGATTGTTTGAAGTATGTGTAACCCCCTCGCTCTATGCGTGCTCGCTAGCCTCTAGCACCGCCGCTGTTACTCTGCGCTGTGTGTGTGTTCGTGGGTGGTGGTAGAGAGAGGCGCGGACACAGAGGGGTTCCGGATCGTGGCTTGGCCTGTTTATTTCACAGCACGGCATCTGTAGCGTTGACAAGAATAACTCAACTTAAGTTTATCCATTAAAGTAAATTCGATGCACATTAAATTTCACAACAACCTCTCGTTGTTACACAATCATACCTAGCTTAGCATCAACCACCCCGTATTAATCAAACTCAAAAGATAAGACAAAAAACAAACATTTTAACTCCCCACATTACTCCGCTTTTAGTTTAGAACACAAAATATCTAAATAGACAGAACCTAAGAGTGATAACAAAGATTCTTTAAATATAAATTTCCGCTACTATTAACACATCTTACCTGTAGCGTTGACAAGAATAACTGAAGAAAAATCAACGCTACGGTACATCAAGAGGCTCAAAAACATTACTAAGAGAAAAACACACTTGTATCTGCCGTAACACAACAGTGTCATAGCGACATCTTGTGGGCAATCCAGAACACTGCCCTACATCCACCCCTTCTTTAAGTGATGGTGTCCCAGCCATCAAATTAACAAAAACTCAAGCGTGGTCTGATCTATGACAATCAAAACAATAAATGTATAGTGCAAAGTGTGTGTAAATTGTGTGTGTGTGGTAGCTAACTGTTATCAGGGTGCATGCAGCATGGCTCTGCGAATGTTCTTCAGTTCCTTTTATTTTTAGCCTTTAGCCACACCTTTCTCCCTCTTTCTATCTTTTGGTCACTCTCCAGCTCCAGAACTTGGGATTCGAGTGAGAGTTTAATCGGGGGATGCCGGTTTCTTTTTGGGTTTCTCCTTAGAGGGATGGGCACTTGAGTGGAGGTGGTCCCCTTTCCGGTCATAACCACTCCCTCTCTGTCACCCGTTTCTTCTTTCCACATGTCAGCCCCTTCTGTGCTTATTTGCTCCCCCTCTTCATCGTCTGCTCCAACCAGGGCTCTGTCCACAGCCTCCTCTATACCATCGCTCTCTGTTACCTCTTCGCCTTTCCATTCAGTTCCTGCCCCACTTATCTCATCCTCTGACTCTCCATCTTTTACGATATCTCCTTCCTCCCGCTCCACTGGAAGAAACATACACTGTGTCAAGAGGTTTCTATGCAACACTCTCTCTGGTCCTCCATTCTCTGGCCGCACCACATACACAGGCAAACCTGGTTGCTTCTTGACCACAACATATGGGCGTGCCTCCCAACGATCTCTCAACTTCTGCTTCCCCTCCACATGACAGACCTTGACTAAGACTCTATCTCCTGGACTGAAGTCTTCACTCTTAGCTCTTTTGTCATAATACTTTTTCTGTTGTCCTTTCGCCAGCTGAGATGTCTGATTAGCCAGGGCATAGGCCTGCATCAGGGAGTCATACAGGGTCTGGACGTATTCGCTGTATTCACTCGGCTGGTCCGTTTTGGGGGACCCGAAGACGAGGTCCACTGGAAGCCTTGGATGCCTGCCGAACATGAGGTAGTAAGGGCTGTATCCAGTAGAGTCATGTCGCGAGCAGTTGTATGCATGTGTCATGGCATCCACATACTCATGCCACCGGGGCTTCAGGCGCGGCTCCAGTGTTCCCAGCATGTTCATCAGGGTACGGTTGAATCTTTCAGTGGTCCCGTTGCCCTGTGGGTGGTAGGGCGTGGTGTGGGTTTTAGTGATCCCAGTGCACTTGCATAACTCCTTTACAATTGCGCTTTCAAAATTACGACCTTGATCGGCGTGTAACCTTGCAGGGAATCCAAACCGACAGAAGAAATTCTTCCATAAGACCCTGGCTACTGTTCCTGCCTTCTGGTCCCTGGTGGGGTAGGCCTGCGCATAGCGAGAAAAGTGGTCTGTAACAATGAGCACATTCTCTATACCACCCTTGGATTTCTCCAGCATCAAGATGTCCACACAGACCAGATCCATAGGGGCACTGGTATGGATACTGACAAGGGGGGCCCTGACGTTGGCTGTGGGAGTTTTCCTAAGGCAGCACCTTTCACACTGTTCACACCAAGCCTTGATCTCCTGGAACATTCTTGGCCAGTAAAATCTTTCTCTTATCATCTGCAGTGTCCTCTCGAATCCCAGATGCCCTGAATCATTGTGAAGGGCTATTTTGATGGTTTCACGCAGCTTTTCAGGCAGTATTAGTTGCTCCACCAACCCTTTTTTAAAGTCTCTGATGCTACGGTACAGGATTCCTTCTTTTACTACAAGCCTCCTCCACTCTTTTAAGAGGAGACCCCCCGTGGCTCCCACTTTTATCCTCTCGCTGTGGCTTGGTTTGTGGTTTCTGCTTTTAAAGTGGAGGATGGGACCGATTACTCTGTCTTCCTTCTGCCCCGCTCGAAGCTCCTGTATGGTCATAGCAGGCAGTGCCTCCATCCCCACATCCACATACACTTCACTGGCCTCCTGACCACTTTCAGGTTCCTCTTTGCCAGCTGTATCCTCGCCTGAGAGCTCCTCAGGCTCCTGGGTGATTTGTGCCTCCTCATGTCTCAGTCCACCAGTCCTCAACTGCTGCGGGCATGACTGCAGGGTCTCCGCCACCACCTGGTTGGACATACGTGATAGAGCATCAGCGTTAGAGTTATCCTGCCCCTCCGATACTGGATGTCAAAGTCAAATATGGACAGATGAGAAACCCAACGCTGACCTGTGGCGTCTAGTTTGGCTGAGGTCATTACATACTTCAGAGGGTTGTTGTCCGTCAGAACAGAGAACTTGCGCCCATAGAGGTGGTCATGGAACTTATCCGTCACGGCCCACTTGAGAGCAAGGAACTCAAGCTTGTGTGCTGGATATCTTGTCTCAGGTGGGCTTAGGCCTCTGCTCGCATACGCAATGACCCTTTCCACCCCATCTTGGACCTGTACTAACACCGCACCAAGCCCTACTCCTGAGGCATCAGTCTGCAGCATAAAGGGCTGACTGTAGTCCGGATACCCTAGCACTGGAGCGTTTATCAGTTTTTCTTTTAGAGACTGAAAGGCCTCTTCGCATTCAGCAGTCCACAGAAATGGCTGGTCAGGCCCCGGGCTTTTCTGGGTCCCTCTTTTCTTCTTTTTAGGGTCACCAGAGGTAAGGCGGTATAACGGAGCAGCCATGTTCGAGTAGCTCTTCACGTACCTCCTATAATAACCCGAAAAACCCAAAAACCGCAGCACCTCCATACGATTAGTAGGCCTCACCCAATCCTTGACCTTGTTGATCTTCTCTGGGTCTGTCCTGATGCCCTGTGCAGACACCAAGTGACCCAAGTATTGCACTTCCTTCCTCACAAGCTGACACTTGGACGGCTTTAGTTTCAAGCCATGCTCCCTAAGCCTATCGAAAGTCAGCTGCAGCCTCTCCAAATGTTCAGTAAAGGACTTAGAGAAAATGATGATGTCGTCCAGGTAAATAAGGAGATGGGTGAAATTTAAGTCTCCAAAACAGGACGTCATTAGTCTTTGAAATGTGGAGGGTGCGTTTTGTAGCCCAAACGGCATCCTATTGGCCTCAAACAGCCCCATGGGAGTGCTGAATGCTGTCTTGTGCTTGTCTTGTTCCGCAACCTCCACCTGCCAGTATCCAGATGTTAGGTCAAGGGTGGAGAAGTATTTTGCTTGTCCTAAAGCCTCCAGAGCCTCCTCTATCCTTGGCAGTGGGAATGCATCTCTGGTGCCGCAGGAGTTGAGCTTCCTGTAGTCAATACACAATCGGAGTGACCCATCTTTCTTGGTCACGACCACCACAGGAGATGCATACGGACTTTTACTGGGTCGAATTACTCCTGCTGTCTCCATTTCCATCAATAACCGCCTCACATCTTGCCACTGGGAAGGGGGTATTTTGCGGTATGGCAGTCGGAAAGGCCTCGGGTCAACCAGGGGAATCTCATGGTGTACTGTTGTGGTGTGACCATAGTCCATACGATGTTGGGAGAACACATCTGCATTCTGGTCCAGCATTTCCCGAAGCAGCGCACGTTGGTCCTCACTTTCCACCGCTGCTTCACTAAGGTCAACCCCACAGCTAGTCACTACTTGGTCCAGACTGAGACATGCCCCTCTGCTCCCAGCTTCGCTATACTTTTTATCTGGAAACTCTACCACCTTGTCCACCAGGACTGCATTGGCCAGACTTGTGTGTCGTCTGATCGTAATGACTCGCTGGGAAAGATTCATCACTCTAACTGGAGCACAACCTCTTTTTACATTAGCAAGCACTTTGGCCACCAAGACCTCCTGGGGGAGTTGCGAGGGGTGATGGGCTTCAATCAAGGCTGTATAAATCTTCCTTTGAGGACCAGCTTTAATCCTACACATTAAGTCCATCTCTTTCCCACTAGGGAGGCGTATTGTACGACCAGTGTATACAGCAGGACCCACAACATCATGCATTTCACTTTGCTTGGCGCTTCCCACCTTCAGTAAAGCCGTGTACCACTCTGGATGCTTCTCCTTGACCTGGTGTAGATACTCTGAACCATAAGCTGCTTGAAGGTGGGTTTGCGAGGCTCGAATGACATTGGTTCCCACCAGCAGGGGGACTGAAGAACGATAGTCAGAATCAGGAACAACAAAGGTAGGTACTGCTTTGAATTCTTTCCCCAGCACTTTCAGGTCGATGTGCAGAACACCACGGTAGGGTACGATCTGACCTGCTGCACCCTCTATTGGTATCTTAGAAGACTGTAACTTCTGCTTCAGTAAAGCTGGGTGGCTCTGCCAGTAGTTGTGCGTAATACTGGTGATCTGCGATCCAGAGTCAATGAGAGCCTTGCATGTCTTCCCATTGACTTCCACTTCCCCTTCGTTCCTAGGGCCTACTAGGGGTGTTTCCCCTAGTTCAGTGTGAATCCTCTTCACAGGTGGGTGGGGTCCTTGCTGCGTACCCATGGATGCCCCGGCTGCCATGGGCACTAAGCGTTTAAATTTTGAGCAGAGTGCTTGCGTCCTTCAGCAGGGGTCTTAGGCCGCTGGGCTTCAGCTTGGCTTGGATCCAGAAGCACTGCCCTGCACACTCTGGCTGTGTGGCCTGGCTCTCCACACCGGTAACAGACAAAGCTTATACCCTGGCTTGCTGTTCCCTTTGCTGGCTGAACTGCTAATGGGGAGGCAAGGAGTGGAGAGGCCATTCTCATTTCTAGTTGGGATAGCTTAGTCATTTGTTCTTCCTGAATGAGGGCTAGTTTCTTTACCATTTCTGTCAACTCTGACATTTCCGATGTGTGGTTTGGCCTATCCAGTTTGCTGTGTCCACCCCCTCCTGATGTTACGTGCACCTGAGCATACGTTTTCTTTGCTTTACTCTGCGTCTGGAACTTCTTAGTTTCTCTGGCGTAATTTCGGAGCTCCGCCTGCAGCTCTCTGAAGCTCAAGAGCCTGGGGACCATTGGTGCGATTCTAGTGTACACCTCCTCATCAGTAAGGCCCCTCATGAACTGCCGGCTTAGTTTGCAATCTCGGTCCAGGAAGGGCTTGCCTCCTCTTTGTTTCTCCTCCACCGTCCGCAACTTAGCCTCCAGTGCTATAGCATAAGAACAGGCAGACTCCCCTGAATTCTGGCTCCGCTCATAGAAGTCAGCCAGAGGGTCTAGGGAGCCTCGTGTATCACCGTATTCAGCCCTCAGTTCCTCAAAAGCTTTCTCAGGGGTTTGATCATGTGGAGGTAAGTTAAGAATGAGATTTCGGGCTTCACCACCCAGGTGTCGCACAACAGTGGAGAAGCGAAGGTGCATTGGGAGCTCTATTGCCTCCAAGAGGTACTGCAAGTCGCGAATCCAATCTTCCACCAGTATCCTACAGTCTGGATTTCCCGTGAAAACTTGAACATTCTTCACCTGATGAGTTTGCATGAAACCGCCATGGGCTGCTATGGGAAGGCACTGGCCGGTGACTGCAGGGGGCCTGAATTGAGCCACATGTGAGTGGGCCGTTCGGCTGGCAGTCGTAGGTGGATGGGCAACTTGAGAGAGAGCATCGACATGCACATTAAGGTGGGAGTGGGGATTCTGTGTCTGTTGAGATGACCATTCAAGAGGAGCATCAGCGGTTGTCTTGTTTGACGCTGTCTGAGGGCCATGTAAAGTCATGCTGGGAACCCATGCATTAGCAGATGGGGCCAATGAGGTGGGTCCACTATAGACTGGAACTTGAGCGGCTTGAAATGTGGCCTGCCCAGTGGTTACGTGCTTAACTGTAATGTTAGCACCTGGCGACCTCGGACATGGTGCAGGCTCAAAAGGGGGATACGAATAACCAGAGTAAGCCTGGAGGCCGGGTCTAATCGGCTGGGCTGGATATGGTGATGTAACTGGAATGGGCCCGGGTGGCTGCTGTTCATCTGGCACCTCAACAAAACTATGATGTGTAGGGCTTTGCCAAAGCGTGGCTCCTGATGGCCCAAGACCACTGCGTTTGCGAACAGAGGCATCCACTGACCTTTCCACCAGGCCACCTGTTCTTGCATCTGGGCTGTCTTCGAAACAGAGTGGCGGTACCTGCCCTGAGGCCCCAGTGCCTGGCGGCCTTGTTGCATGGGCTGGTGTCATGTACTGGCCAGCATAGAGCAGGTTCATTGGGGGTGGTGGAGCATGGCGTTCAAAGGGCAATGGTAGGTTATTTGAGGGATGCTCAGCTGGCGGTAGGAGGTTGGGTTCGTTACATGAGGAACTATGCAAGTTTTTAGTTGAGTTTGCATATGTTTGCGCCATTGTAGGATGTAAAATTGTATTTATTATGTGCAAGTAGGTTAAATGGCAGTGTATTTGGATTGTAAGAAGATGTAATGTCAAAAGTTTCAATCTCGTACAAAAAACAAGAAAAAATATATATATATATTACTAATAAACCATCACATATTTCTTACATAACAGCAAGTCACTTCAATTATAACAACAAAACATGTTCAGATTCCCATCAGGCTGTAAAGGATATAGCAGTGACTGCGAGGCATACGCAAGATCACCAGTTTGGTTAAGAACTCAGTCTGTCTATTATAGAGTTCAGCACACAAACTCCTGGCTGTAGAAATCTTTTCGGCTTCAGTCTAGTGGTGCCACAATCCGGGTCACGGCACCAAAGATGTAACCCCCTCGCTCTATGCGTGCTCGCTAGCCTCTAGCACCGCCGCTGTTACTCTGCGCTGTGTGTGTGTTCGTGGGTGGTGGTAGAGAGAGACGCGGACACAGAGGGGTTCCGGATCGTGGCTTGGCCTGTTTATTTCACAGCACGGCATCTGTAGCGTTGACAAGAATAACTCAACTTAAGTTTATCCATTAAAGTAAATTCGATGCACATTAAATTTCACAACAACCTCTCGTTGTTACACAATCATACCTAGCTTAGCATCAACCACCCCGTATTAATCAAACTCAAAAGATAAGACAAAAAACAAACATTTTAACTCCCCACATTACTCCGCTTTTAGTTTAGAACACAAAATATCTAAATAGACAGAACCTAAGAGTGATAACAAAGATTCTTTAAATATAAATTTCCGATACTATTAACACATCTTACCTGTAGCGTTGACAAGAATAACTGAAGAAAAATCAACGCTACGGTACATCAAGAGGCTCAAAAACATTACTAAGAGAAAAACACACTTGTATCTGCCGTAACACAACAGTGTCATAGCGACATCTTGTGGGCAATCCAGAACACTGCCCTACATATATAGACATGATATGACTTTGTTTGCTTAATAAGCAGTTTAGATCGTTGGATTACTCTGCAGTAATTGTGGCACATTACTGCAGAGCAATCAGGGTTAAGGTGCCTTGCTCAAGGGCACTTCATCCATGACCCGTGCTGGCTGGCATTGAGATTTGAATCGTCGACCTTCTGATCACAAGCCCAGCGCTTTAACCACTAGGCCACAGCGGACCCCGAGCCGCCTTGGGCGTAATAGACTGGGTTCTAAAGGGTCAGTGCCAGAGGGTCAGCCGGGATTTAAGCAATAGTAACTCCAAAAATAAAGCTAGATAACACAATAATACACAACAAAAACGTGATAACGTAATAAAAAACATGCCTTTAGAAATGTTTTATGAACGGAGTTATCTCATTTTGGAACCAAAGTCTTCATATAGGCTACTTTATAATGGCACTGATTGATGCAAGTAAACAGGCATGAAGCAAGGCACGAGAAGAAAATAAATGAAGTAGCAATACAAATAAGTGATGTGTTTTGAAGAAGAGAGAAAAAATCATGAAATGAGAAGGAAATGTTATTAGCAGGGGTCTACTCCTCAATCCTCATGAAGTCAACCTGATTCTCTTATTTGTAAAAGTAACGTTAATATTTCAGCCAGGGATAGTAATAAAACGAGAGAAATCACCTTTAAATGAATTCACAGGTTTTACACAGGTCTAAATGCTTTCTCAAAAGACTTAAGAATGGCATTGATACCCTCTGTTCTTTCTGTTCAGAAAAACCTGAGACCACTTTACATTTATTTTGGAACTGCTCTTTCACAGTTACATTTTGGTGTGACATTTGTGATTTTATCAATTGTTATGTAAATCCTAATGTTGATTTTACATACATTAAATGTAATTTTTGGTTTTCATGAATGTGAAAAGAAAAGTGATATTTATTTTATAAACCTTATTTTTCTGTTAGCTAAATTTCACATTCACAAATCTAAATTGTCTAAATGCACTCCTCTTTTTTTGAGGTTTAAATGCGAGTTGAAAATGTACTTTGAGTAGCCTGTTGAGTTCTCTAAAAACTTAAAAGCTACAAGAACAGTGACTGTGTTTAAGGACTTTGCATCTAATCTGGATTGGAAGACTAAAGGAATTTAGTCTGGACTGAGGGAATCTGGAGCTTGTATTGACAATGATAATGGTTGTTGTAAATGTTTGTTTTTTGTTATCTTCTACAAGCATTTAATAAAAAAAAAAGATATATATATAAATATATTTCAGGCAGGGATTCGAGCACTTCCGGTGGGACGGGTTCACTTCCTGCGGTTGGTGTAGCGTCGCATATGCAGGTCATTTCTTCTGATGCACATGGATGTGTAGTAAAGCTCTCACATTAACGTGTGTCTCTTGTAGACGTACAAAAGAAACAAAAGCCGATGCTCGCCGACGGCATCAGCCCGTTGTCCGAGCGCAGAGACCCAGCGCGCCCTGACGAGCGACTCTAGTAGCATGTTGGCCTGGGCCAAGGCGATAGATCACCGTGGCAACTTGCTGGTGTCGCGACTGGTTTTATACGGCATATCGGCGACGCTCCAACCGACGACGGTTGGTGAGGAAATTTACATTCACGTTTAACGTTAAGAACACGAGTCAGACAGAGCGTTTTTATTGTTCACACTTTTGTTGAAAACGGAACTCGAAACACAATGATATTTATAAACGAGTAGTCACAGAATGACATTTCCAGACCTAGCTCATTAATTATGCAAAACAACAGCCAATGGCGGTTCTCCAAGCAATATTTGAATCGGTCATTCACAGATTGTTTGCCTCCAAATAAAGAGCTTTTGCTTATATCGTGTCGTCATTCTTTTCACCACCTAATCAATGAAATCAACGGGACTTGATGTACACATTTGAAAAAGCAAACTCTCTGTTCGATGTGAAACGGGGCTTTTAGGACATCTAGTGTAAGGAAAACAACGTTGCATGATATTACCAATCCTGTTTCGGAGCTACAGTATATACTCGTTTATGCTCTTTCGCAAATGCAACGCTTGGGGGGTGATGTGAAATTGTCATGAGATATCTTCTTTTTGATAAACGCATGGCTTTTACCACAAGATGACCTCTACCACTAGATGTCGTCATCACTTCTTCGATCGTTCCTAACAATTATTTATTAATAAAAATTAAAATCATATTTATTACAGTCTCTTAATCATATTTATTACAGTCTGTTGTTCATACAACGCTAATCAATATTCGGTTATGTGTGTTTGTGTGGCACTTTTAGGAGTGTCATTCATCAATTCAGTAAGTACATTTAAACTCTTTTTATACTGGCTTTTACTTCTGTAAAGAAAATGAGAATCTGATTTGTCTTCTCCTTTCAATTGAACGTTTGCACCCCTTCGCCAGTAGAGGGCGTTGTTTGATAACCGTTGACAGTTGTAAAGGTTTCCTAATGG
Source organism: Barbatula barbatula (assembly GCF_947034865.1). NCBI lineage: Eukaryota > Metazoa > Chordata > Actinopteri > Cypriniformes > Nemacheilidae > Barbatula > Barbatula barbatula. Next base: position 4,694,746 of record NC_136773.1, read on the forward strand.
GTTTTAGCTGCTGAATGAATTAATTCTTTAGGTTCGAGCACACAGGCTGATCTCAGACCACAGTTTCTTAGGGAGTGCCTTAAAGAAAGATTTATTCTGCATACTCACTTTGCCATCCAACTCTTGAAGTAACTTTCTTGAACTAATATACATACATATGTATATATATATATTTAGCCTGTATATCGTGTACATATTGAACAAGATATTATTATGAAGGGATTGAGGGATTTAAGCAATAGTAACTCCAAAAATAAAGCTAGATAACACAATTGTTCCGCCCTTCGGCGTTTTAATTTGTTTCCTAGTCGGACCCGTTAGTACGGGCAAGCGTTCGAGCCCGAGCAACAGTGCGGAAATCACCCTCGTGTCTGCGTCATCACAGAGTTTGGTTAAATCTTTGTCTGTAAGTCCTTTTTTCGTCAGAATTATGGTTTCTGTATGATGTATGTTTACTTTAAGTAATGTGTGTTATTACGTTCGTGACTCTTTCAGTTTCATCGCGTATGCTCTAGTTTGAAGCTTTTTTGTTTTCTGACTCGCTGATTTATCTGCTCAGCAACGAGCCTCGACGTTTCGCCTTAGATTAAGTAGTTGATTTATTTACATCTGTTGATTCGTATATATATTATACATGTAACAGTCTAACAGGTAGTTTGGTGATATTGCGGATGTTTGTTTTATTACTATACATTAAGGACACCTGTAGTTTATTGTGTGAAAGTGTTGATATAGAGAATGCTGTATACTGTATAGAGAGTTACTGGGTAATTCATGTTTATTGTGTAAGAGACACTTCAGATGTTACACTTTTGTAATGTTATTTTCTGTTTATTATTTCATTCTTACAGACTTAAATGGAGAAAACACTAAGAAATAAAACTGAGGAAGAAAAGAGTTCAAAAGATAAAACATCATTCCTCAATAAGAAGTCTGGAGTTTCTCTTCATTGCTGTTAACTATCTGCTGTACAAATCAGACGTCGTACATGCGAGGGCAGAATAACAATAAAACACAACAAAAACGTGATAACGTAATAAAAAACATGCCTTTAGAAATGTTTTATGAACGGAGTTATCTCATTTTGGAACCAAAGTCTTCATATAGGCTACTTTATAATGGCACTGATTAGGGCTGCACGATAAGGGCCAAAATGACAATCACGATTATTTTGATCAATATTGAGATCACGATTATTTGTTGATTTTAACCAAAACAATTTTTTATTGTCACACAAGCTAATTACATTTCCTGCCTTCACATCCATATTGTGCAACATTCCTGCTAATGTACAGATATGTGCATCAAAATAAAATAGGTCCTCTTATTCACCAAAATTCAGTGAATCTCCTTAAAGAATAAATTAAAATAAATTAAAACAATAAAGAAAATGTAGCAAAACTTCAACAGGGCACTATTTTACATTTTACAATGTGTAAATATATTTTAGGAAGCAAAATATAAACTTAAGTTGTACCTGCATAATGGATGTGAATAAAACTAAAAATAAAATATACAATCAATAAGAAACAAATATTCCATAACAGAATGTAACCAAATAAGAACATTTCAAGGCAGAAGAACAATGCCGAAAAGTTGCAAAGTACTTTATATTGGCAAGATCACGCTCTATTTCCCCTCTGCGTTTTCTGTACATCGCAGGTAGTGCCACCTTTGAAAAATAATTACGCGAGGGGATCACGTATCGTTTATCCAGAGTGTTGACCAAGAATTTGAAGCCTTCGTTTGTCACCGTGTTTATTGAGCACATGTCTTTAGCCAAATGAAATGCGACTGCATTCGTTATTTCACTGTGTCTTTGGGAGGTGGATGGGTATGGTGATGCGCTAAAGAGGCTCGCTTCGATGGATGTCTGAGTTGATGTTGTGGGATGATTAGTCTTTGCAACGCATTTCTTCGCCCTCATACATTCATCGTATTGAACTTTATGGTGTTTTTTTAAGTGGTTAAAGAGGTTCGTTGTGTTGCTTTGTGGTGCCAAAACAACTTTATGGCACTCTTTGCATATGACCTGTTCTTGTTTTGTGTCACTTGCCTGAAACCCAAAATGTTTCCACACAATGGATGACGATCCGATTCTCGGGACAAGCCCCTCGGCCGCTCCCTCTGCTACGTTAGACATTTTTTCTTTGTTAAGATAGATTATAGCCTGCTATCTGTTGTGGTATTTTCCTCACGCTACTCTTTCTTCTGTCTGTGACTGTCTACATCTGGAAACTGACTGAGCTGCTGCGCGCTGCAGGGAACAACTCTTATTGGTGCATGGACGCACGTGATCAGACAGCGGCTTTACAGCGCGCTAGACTGGCTTTAAAAAAAAAAAAAAACTTTAATACAAAGCGTAAATGAATGACGCATTTTAAATATCGCTCGATCACGCGAATTTGATCGTGGGAAGCCAAAATCGTGATCGTGATTAAAATTCGATTAATTGTGCAGCCCTAGCACTGATTGATGCAAGTAAACAGGCATGAAGCAAGGCACGAGAAGAAAATAAATGAAGTAGCAATACAAATAAGTGATGTGTTTTGAAGAAGAGAGAAAAAATCATGAAATGAGAAGGAAATGTTATTGGCAGGGGTCTACTCCTCAATCCTCATGAAGTCAACCTGATTCTCTTATTTCTAAAAGTAACATTAATATTTCAGCCAGTGATAGTAAAAAAGCGAGAGAAATCACCTTTAAATGAATTCACAGGTTTTACACAGGTCTAAATGCTTTCTCAAAAGACTTAAGAATGGCATTGATACCCTCTGTTCTTTCTGTTCAGAAAAACCTGAGACCACTTTACATTTATTTTGGAACTGCTCTTTCACAGTTACATTTTGGTGTGACATTTGTGATTTTATCAATTGTTATGTAAATCCTAATGTTGATTTTAGGAGCACTTCCGGTGGAACTGGTTCACTTCCTGCCGTCGGTGTGGTGTCGCATATGCAGGTCATCTCTTCTGATGCACATGGATGTGTAGTAAAGCTCTCACATTAACGTGTGTCTCTTGTAGACGTACAAAAGAAACAAAAGCTGATGCTCGCCGACGGCATCAGCCCGTTGTCCGAGCGCAGAGACCCAGCGCGCCCTGACGAGCGACTCTAGTAGCATGTTGGCTTGGGCAAGCCGATAGATCACCGTGGCAACCAGCTGGTGTCGCGACTGCTTTTATACGGCATACTGGCGACGCTCCAACCGACGACGGTTGGTGATGAAATTTACATTCACGTTTAACGTTGAGAACACGAGTCAGACAGAGCGTTTTTATTGTACACACTTTTGTTGAAAACGGAACTCGAAACACAATGATATTTATAAACGAGTAGTCACAGAATGACATTTCCAGACCTAGCTCATTAATTATGCAAAACAACAGCCAATGGCGGTTCTCCAAGCAATATTTGAATCGGTCATTCACAGATTGTTTGCCTCCAAATAAAGAGCTTTTGCTTATATCGTGTCGTCATTCTTTTCACCACCTAATCAATGAAATCAACGGGACTTGATGTACACATTTGAAAAAGCAAACTCTCTGTTCGATGTGAAACGGGGCTTTTAGGACATCTAGTGTAAGGAAAACAACGTTGCATGATATTACCAATCCTGTTTCGGAGCTACAGTATATACTCGTTTATGCTCTTTCGCAAATGCAACGCTTGGGGGGTGATGTGAAATTGTCATGAGATATCTTCTTTTTGATAAACGCATGGCTTTTACCACAAGATGACCTCTACCACTAGACGTCGTCATCACTTCTTCGATCGTTCCTAACAATTATTTATTAATAAAAATTAAAATCATATTTATTACAGTCTCTTAATCATATTTATTACAGTCTGTTGTTCATACAACGCTAATCAATATTCGGTTATGTGTGTTTGTGTGGCACTTTTAGGAGTGTCATTCATCAATTCAGTAAGTACTTTTAAACTCTTTTTATACTGGCTTTTACTTCTGTAAAGAAAATGAGAATCTGATTTGTCTTCTCCTTTCAATTGAACGTTTGCACCCCTTCGCCAGTCGAGGGCGTTGTTTGATAACCGTTGACAGTTGTAAAGGTTTCCTAATGGGTTTTAGCTGCTGAATGAATTAATTCTTTAGGTTCAAGCACACAGGCTGATCTCAGACCACAGTTTCTTAGGGAGTGCCTTAAAGAAAGATTTATTCTGCATACTCACTTTGCCATCCAACTCTTGAAATAACTTTCTTGAACTAATATACATACATATGTATATATATATATATATATATATATATATATATATATATATATATATATATATATATATATATATATTTAGCCTGTATATCGTGTACATATTGAACAAGATATTATTATGAAGGGATTGAGGGATTTAAGCAATAGTAACTCCAAAAATAAAGCTAGATAACACAATAAAACACAACAAAAACGTGATAACGTAATAAAAAACATGCCTTTAGAAATGTTTTATGAACGGAGTTATCTCATTTTGGAACCAAAGTCTTCATATAGGCTACTTTATAATGGCACTGATTGATGCAAGTAAACAGGCATGAAGCAAGGCACGAGAAGAAAATAAATGAAGTAGCAATACAAATAAGTGATGTGTTTTGAAGAAGAGAGAAAAAATCATGAAATGAGAAGGAAATGTTATTGGCAGGGATCTACTCCTCAATCCTCATGAAGTCAACCTGATTCTTTTATTTCTAAAAGTAACATTAATATTTCAGCCAGTGATAGTAAAAAAGCGAGAGAAATCACCTTTAAATGAATTCACAGGTTTTACACAGGTCTAAATGCTTTCTCAAAAGACTTAAGAATGGCATTGATACCCTCTGTTCTTTCTGTTCAGAAAAACCTGAGTCCACTTTACATTTATTTTGGAACTGCTCTTTCACAGTTACATTTTGGTGTGACATTTGTGATTTTATCAATTGTTATGTAAATCCTAATGTTGATTTTAGGAGCACTTCCGGTGGGACGGGTTCACTTCCTGCCGTCGGTGTGGTGTCGCATATGCAGGTCATCTCTTCTGATGCACATGGATGTGTAGTAAAGCTCTCACATTAACGTGTGTCTCTTGTAGACGTACAAAAGAAACAAAAGCTGATGCTCGCCGACGGCATCAGCCCGTTGTCCGAGCGCAGAGACCCAGCGCGCCCTGACGAGCGACTCTAGTAGCATGTTGGCTTGGGCAAGGCGATAGATCACCGTGGCAACCAGCTGGTGTCGCGACTGATTTTATACGGCATACTGGCGACGCTCCAACCGACGACGGTTGGTGATGAAATTTACATTCACGTTTAACGTTGAGAACACGAGTCAGACAGAGCGTTTTTATTGTACACACTTTTGTTGAAAACGGAACTCGAAACACAATGATATTTATAAACGAGTAGTCACAGAATGACATTTCCAGACCTAGCTCATTAATTATGCAAAACAACAGCCAATGGCGGTGCTCCAAGCAATATTTGAATCGGTCATTCACAGATTGTTTGCCTCCAAATAAAGAGCTTTTGCTTATATCGTGTCGTCATTCTTTTCACCACCTAATCAATGAAATCAACGGGACTTGATGTACACATTTGAAAAAGCAAACTCTCTGTTCGATGTGAAACGGGGCTTTTAGGACATCTAGTGTAAGGAAAACAACGTTGCATGATATTACCAATCCTGTTTCGGAGCTACAGTATATACTCGTTTATGCTCTTTCGCAAATGCAACGCTTGGGGGGTGATGTGAAATTGTCATGAGATCACTTCTTTTTGATAAACGCATGGCTTTTACCACAAGATGACCTCTACCACTAGAGGTCGTCATCACTTCTTCGATCGTTCCTAACAATTATTTATTAATAAAAATTAAAATCATATTTATTACAGTCTCTTAATCATATTTATTACAGTCTGTTGTTCATACAACGCTAATCAATATTCGGTTATGTGTGTTTGTGTGGCACTTTTAGGAGTGTCATTCATCAATTCAGTAAGTACATTTAAACTCTTTTTATACTGGCTTTTACTTCTGTAAAGAAAATGAGAATCTGATTTGTCTTCTCCTTTCAATTGAACGTTTGCACCCCTTCGCCAGTAGAGGGCTTTGTCTGATAACCGTGGACAGTTGTAAAGGTTTCCTAATGGGTTTTAGCTGCTGAATGATTGAATTCTTTAGGTTCGAGCACACAGGCTGATCTCAGACCACAGTTTCTTAGGGAGTGCCTTAAAGAAAGGTTTATTCTGCATACTCACTTTGCCATCCAACTCTTGAAGTAACTTTCTTGAACTAATATACATACATATGTATATATATATATATATATATATATTTAGCCTGTATATCGTGTACATATTGAACAAGTTATTATTATGAAGGGATTGAGGGATTTAAGCAATAGTAACTCCAAAAATAAAGCTAGATAACACAATAAAACACAACAAAAACGTGATAACGTAATAAAAAACATGCCTTTAGAAATGTTTTATGAACGGAGTTATCTCATTTTGGAACCAAAGTCTTCATATAGGCTACTTTATAATGGCACTGATTGATGCAAGTAAACAGGCATGAAGCAAGGCACGAGAAGAAAATAAATGAAGTAGCAATACAAATAAGTGATGTGTTTTGAAGAAGAGAGAAAAAATCATGAAATGAGAAGGAAATGTTATTAGCAGGGGTCTACTCCTCAATCCTCATGAAGTCAACCTGATTCTCTTATTTCTAAAAGTAACATTAATATTTCAGCCAGTGATAGTAAAAAAGCGAGAGAAATCACCTTTAAATGAATTCACAGGTTTTACACAGGTCTAAATGCTTTCTCAAAAGACTTAAGAATGGCATTGATACCCTCTGTTCTTTCTGTTCAGAAAAACCTGAGTCCACTTTACATTTATTTTGGAACTGCTCTTTCACAGTTACATTTTGGTGTGACATTTGTGATTTTATCAATTGTTATGTAAATCCTAATGTTGATTTTAGGAGCACTTCCGGTGGGACGGGTTCACTTCCTGCCGTCGGTGTGGTGTCGCATATGCAGGTCATCTCTTCTGATGCACATGGATGTGTACACAAGTAAAGCTCTCACATTAACGTGTGTCTCTTGTAGACGTACAAAAGAAACAAAAGCTGATCCTCTCCGACGGCATCAGCCCATTGTCCGAGCGCAGAGACCCAGCGCGCCCTGACGAGCGACTCTAGTAGCATGTTGGCTTGGGCAAGGCGATAGATCACCGTGGCAACCAGCTGGTGTCGCGACTGCTTTTATACGGCATACTGGCGACGCTCCAACCGACGACGGTTGGTGATGAAATTTACATTCACGTTTAACGTTGAGAACACGAGTCAGACAGAGCGTTTTTATTGTACACACTTTTGTTGAAAACGGAACTCGAAACACAATGATATTTATAAACGAGTAGTCACAGAATGACATTTCCAGACCTAGCTCATTAATTATGCAAAACAACAGCCAATGGCGGTGCTCCAAGCAATATTTGAATCGGTCATTCACAGATTGTTTGCCTCCAAATAAAGAGCTTTTGCTTATATCGTGTCGTCATTCTTTTCACCACCTAATCAATGAAATCAACGGGACTTGATGTACACATTTGTAAAAGCAAACTCTCTGTTCGATGTGAAACGGGGCTTTTAGGACATCTAGTGTAAGGAAAACAACGTTGCATGATATTACCAATCCTGTTTCGGAGCTACAGTATATACTCGTTTATGCTCTTTCGCAAATGCAACGCTTGGGGGGTGATGTGAAATTGTCATGAGATATCTTCTTTTTGATAAACGCATGGCTTTTACCACAAGATGACCTCTACCACTAGACGTCGTCATCACTTCTTCGATCGTTCCTAACAATTATTTATTAATAAAAATTAAAATCATATTTATTACAGTCTCTTATTCATATTTATTACAGTCTGTTGTTCATACAACGCTAATCAATATTCGGTTATGTGTGTTTGTGTGGCACTTTTAGGAGTGTCATTCATCAATTCAGTAAGTACTTTTAAACTCTTTTTATACTGGCTTTTACTTCTGTAAAGAAAATGAGAATCTGATTTGTCTTCTCCTTTCAATTGAACGTTTGCACCCCTTCGCCAGTAGAGGGCGTTGTTTGATAACCGTTGACAGTTGTAAAGGTTTCCTAATGGGTTTTAGCTGCTGAATGAATTAATTCTTTAGGTTCGAGCACACAGGCTGATCTCAGACCACAGTTTCTTAGGAAGTGCCTTAAAGAAAGATTTATTCTGCATACTCACTTTGCCATCCAACTCTTGAAATAACTTTCTTGAACTAATATACATACATATGTATATATATATATATATATATATATATATATATATATATATATATATACATATGTATATATATATATTTAGCCTGTATATCGTGTACATATTGAACAAGATATTATTATGAAGGGATTGAGGGATTTAAGCAATAGTAACTCCAAAAATAAAGCTAGATAACACAATAAAACACAACAAAAACGTGATAACGTAATAAAAAACATGCCTTTAGAAATGTTTTATGAACGGAGTTATCTCATTTTGGAACCAAAGTCTTCATATAGGCTACTTTATAATGGCACTGATTGATGCAAGTAAACAGGCATGAAGCAAGGCACGAGAAGAAAATAAATGAAGTAGCAATACAAATAAGTGATGTGTTTTGAAGAAGAGAGAAAAAATCATGAAATGAGAAGGAAATGTTATTAGCAGGGGTCTACTCCTCAATCCTCATGAAGTCAACCAGATGCTCTTATTTGTAAAAGTAACGTTAATATTTCAGCCAGGGATAGTAATAAAACGAGAGAAATCACCTTTAAATGAATTCACAGGTTTTACACAGGTCTAAATGCTTTCTCAAAAGACTTAAGAATGGCATTGATACAACTCTGTTCTTTCTGTTCAGAAAAACCTGAGACCACTTTACATTTATTTTGGAACTGCTCTTTCACAGTTACATTTTGGTGTGACATTTGTGATTTTATCAATTGTTATGTAAATCCTAATGTTGATTTTACATACATCAAATGTAATTTTTGGTTTTCATGAATGTGAAAAGAAAAGTGATATTTATTTTATAAACCTTATTTTTCTGTTAGCTAAATTTCACATTCACAAATCTAAATTGTCTAAATGCTCTCCTCTTTTTTTGAGGTTTAAATGCGAGTTGAAAATGTACTTTGAGTAGCCTGTTGAGTTCTCTAAAAACTTAAAAGCTACAAGAACAGTGACTGTGTTTAAGGACTTTGCACCTAATCTGGATTGGAAGACTGAAGGAATTTAGTCTGGACTGAGGGAATCTGGAGCTTGTATTGACAATGGTAATGGTTGTTGTAAATGTTTGTTTTTGTTATCTTCTACAAGCATTTAATTAAAAAAAAGATATATATAAATATATTTCAGGCAGGGATTCGAGCACTTCCGGTGGGACGGGTTCACTTCCTGCGGTTGGTGTAGCGTCGCATATGCAGGTCATCTCTTCTGATGCACATGGATGTGTAGTAAAGCTCTCACATTAACGTGTGTCTCTTGTAGACGTACAAAAGAAACAAAAGCCGATGCTCGCCGACGGCATCAGCCCGTTGTCCGAGCGCAGAGACCCAGCGCGCCCTGACGAGCGACTCTAGTAGCATGTTGGCTTGGGCCAAGGCGATAGATCACCGTGGCAACTTGCTGGTGTCGCGACTGCTTTAATACGGCATATCGGCGACGCTCCAACCGACGACGGTTGGTGAGGAAATTTACATTCACGTTTAACGTTAAGAACACGAGTCAGACAGAGCGTTTTTATTGTACACACTTTTGTTGAAAACGGAACTCGAAACACAATGATATTTATAAACGAGTAGTCACAGAATGACATTTCCAGACCTAGCTCATTAATTATGCAAAACAACAGCCAATGGCGGTTCTCCAAGCAATATTTGAATCGGTCATTCACAGATTGTTTGCCTCCAAATAAAGAGCTTTTGCTTATATCGTGTCGTCATTCTTTTCACCACCTAATCAATGAAATCAACGGGACTTGATGTACACATTTGAAAAAGCAAACTCTCTGTTCGATGTGAAACGGGGCTTTTAGGACATCTAGTGTAAGGAAAACAACGTTGCATGATATTACCAATCCTGTTTCGGAGCTACAGTATATACTCGTTTATGCTCTTTCGCAAATGCAACGCTTGGGGGGTGATGTGAAATTGTCATGAGATATCTTCTTTTTGATAAACGCATGGCTTTTACCACAAGATGACCTCTACCACTAGACGTCGTCATCACTTCTTCGATCGTTCCTAACAATTATTTATTAATAAAAATTAAAATCATATTTATTACAGTCTCTTAATCATATTTATTACAGTCTGTTGTTCATACAACGCTAATCAATATTCGGTTATGTGTGTTTGTGTGGCACTTTTAGGAGTGTCATTCATCAATTCAGTAAGTACTTTTAAACTCTTTTTATACTGGCTTTTACTTCTGTAAAGAAAATGAGAATCTGATTTGTCTTCTCCTTTCAATTGAACGTTTGCACCCCTTCGCCAGTAGAGGGCGTTGTTTGATAACCGTTGACAGTTGTAAAGGTTTCCTAATGGGTTTTAGCTGCTGAATGAATTAATTCTTTAGGTTCGAGCACACAGGCTGATCTCAGACCACAGTTTCTTAGGGAGTGCCTTAAAGAAAGATTTATTCTGCATACTCACTTTGCCATCCAACTCTTGAAGTAACTTTCTTGAACTAATATACATACATATGTATATATATATATATATATATATATATATATATATATATATATATATATATTTAGCCTGTATATCGTGTACATATTGAACAAGATATTATTATGAAGGGATTGAGGGATTTAAGCAATAGTAACTCCAAAAATAAAGCTAGATAACACAATAAAACACAACAAAAACGTGATAACGTAATAAAAAACATGCCTTTAGAAATGTTTTATGAACGGAGTTATCTCATTTTGGAACCAAAGTCTTCATATAGGCTACTTTATAATGGCACTGATTGATGCAAGTAAACAGGCATGAAGCAAGGCACGAGAAGAAAATAAATGAAGTAGCAATACAAATAAGTGATGTGTTTTGAAGAAGAGAGAAAAAATCATGAAATGAGAAGGAAATGTTATTAGCAGGGGTCTACTCCTCAATCCTCATGAAGTCAACCAGATGCTCTTATTTGTAAAAGTAACGTTAATATTTCAGCCAGGGATAGTAATAAAACGAGAGAAATCACCTTTAAATGAATTCACAGGTTTTACACAGGTCTAAATGCTTTCTCAAAAGACTTAAGAATGGCATTGATACCCTCTGTTCTTTCTGTTCAGAAAAACCTGAGTCCACTTTACATTTATTTTGGAACTGCTCTTTCACAGTTACATTTTGGTGTGACATTTGTGATTTTATCAATTGTTATGTAAATCCTAATGTTGATTTTAGGAGCACTTCCGGTGGGACGGGTTCACTTCCTGCCGTCGGTGTGGTGTCGCATATGCAGGTCATCTCTTCTGATGCACATGGATGTGTACACAAGTAAAGCTCTCACATTAACGTGTGTCTCTTGTAGACGTACAAAAGAAACAAAAGCTGATGCTCGCCGACGGCATCAGCCCGTTGTCCGAGCGCAGAGACCCAGCGCGCCCTGACGAGCGACTCTAGTAGCATGTTGGCTTGGGCAAGGCGATAGATCACCGTGGCAACCAGCTGGTGTCGCGACTGCTTTTATACGGCATACTGGCGACGCTCCAACCGACGACGGTTGGTGATGAAATTTACATTCACGTTTAACGTTGAGAACACGAGTCAGACAGAGCGTTTTTATTGTACACACTTTTGTTGAAAACGGAACTCGAAACACAATGATATTTATAAACGAGTAGTCACAGAATGACATTTCCAGACCTAGCTCATTAATTATGCAAAACAACAGCCAATGGCGGTGCTCCAAGCAATATTTGAATCGGTCATTCACAGATTGTTTGCCTCCAAATAAAGAGCTTTTGCTTATATCGTGTTGTCATTCTTTTCACCACCTAATCAATGAAATCAACGGGACTTGATGTACACATTTGTAAAAGCAAACTCTCTGTTCGATGTGAAACGGGGCTTTTAGGACATCTAGTGTAAGGAAAACAACGTTGCATGATATTACCAATCCTTTTTCGGAGCTACAGTATATACTCGTTTATGCTCTTTCGCAAATGCAACGCTTGGGGGGTGATGTGAAATTGTCATGAGATATCTTCTTTTTGATAAACGCATGGCTTTTACCACAAGATGACCTCTACCACTAGAGGTCGTCATCACTTCTTCGATCGTTCCTAACAATTATTTATTAATAAAAATTAAAATCATATTTATTACAGTCTCTTAATCATATTTATTACAGTCTGTTGTTCATACAACGCTAATCAATATTCGGTTATGTGTGTTTGTGTGGCACTTTTAGGAGTGTCATTCATCAATTCAGTAAGTACATTTAAACTCTTTTTATACTGGCTTTTACTTCTGTAAAGAAAATGAGAATCTGATTTGTCTTCTCCTTTCAATTGAACGTTTGCACCCCTTCGCCAGTAGAGGGCTTTGTCTGATAACCGTGGACAGTTGTAAAGGTTTCCTAATGGGTTTTAGCTGCTGAATGATTGAATTCTTTAGGTTCGAGCACACAGGCTGATCTCAGACCACAGTTTCTTAGGGAGTGCCTTAAAGAAAGGTTTATTCTGCATACTCACTTTGCCATCCAACTCTTGAAGTAACTTTCTTGAACTAATATACATACATATATATATATATATATATATAGAGAGAGAGAGAGAGAGAGAGAGAGAGAGAGAGAGAGAGAGAGAGAGAGCCTGTATATTGTGTACATATTGAACAAGATATTATTATGAAGGGATTGAGGGATTTAAGCCATAGTAACTCCAAAAATACAGCTAGATAACACAATAAAACACAACAAAAACATGATAACATAATAAAAAACATGCCTTTAGAAATGAGAGTTATCTCATATGCAGGTCATCTCTTCTGATGCACATGGATGTGTACACAAGTAAAGCTCTCACATTAACGTGTGTCTCTTGTAGACGTACAAAAGAAACAAAAGCCGATGCACGCCGGCGATCCGACGGGCATCGGCCCGTTGTTTCCGAGCGCAGAGACCAAGCGCGCCCTGACGAGCGACTCTAGTAGCGTGTTGGCTTGGTGTCAAGGCGATAGGTCCCCGGCCCGAACAGATCTAGCAGGTGTCGCGACTGGTTTTATACGGCACATCGGCGACGCTACAGCCGACGACGGTTGGTGAGAAAATGTACATTCACATTTAACGTTGAGAACACGAGTCAGACAGAACAGAGCATTTTTATTGTACACACTTTTGTTGAAAACGGAACTCGAAACACAATGATATTTGTAAATGAGTAGTCACAGAATGACATTTCCAGACCTAGCTCATTAATTATGCAAAACAACAGCCAATGGCGGTTCTCCAACTGCACACAAAGCAATATTTGAGTCGGTCATTCACAGATTGTTTGAAGTATATAGACATGATATGACTTTGTTTGCTTAATAAGCAGTTTAGATCGTTGGATTACTCTGCAGTAATTGTGGCACATTACTGCAGAGCAATCAGGGTTAAGGTGCCTTGCTCAAGGGCACTTCATCCATGACCCGTGCTGGCTGGCATTGAGATTTGAATCGTCGACCTTCTGAACACAAGCCCAGCGCTTTAACCACTAGGCCACAGCGGACCCCGAGCCGCCTTGGGCGTAATAGACTGGGTTCTAAAGGGTCAGTGCCAGAGGGTCAGCCGGGATTTGAGCAATAGTAACTCCAAAAATAAAGCTAGATAACACAATAATACACAACAAAAACGTGATAACGTAATAAAAAACATGCCTTTAGAAATGTTTTATGAACGGAGTTATCTCATTTTGGAACCAAAGTCTTCATATAGGCTACTTTATAATGGCACTGATTGATGCAAGTAAACAGGCATGAAGCAAGGCACGAGAAGAAAATAAATGAAGTAGCAATACAAATAAGTGATGTGTTTTGAAGAAGAGAGAAAAAATCATGAAATGAGAAGGAAATGTTATTAGCAGGGGTCTACTCCTCAATCCTCATGAAGTCAACCAGATGCTCTTATTTGTAAAAGTAACGTTAATATTTCAGCCAGGGATAGTAATAAAACGAGAGAAATCACCTTTAAATGAATTCACAGGTTTTACACAGGTCTAAATGCTTTCTCAAAAGACTTAAGAATGGCATTGATACAACTCTGTTCTTTCTGTTCAGAAAAACCTGAGACACATTTTACATTTATTTTGGAACTGCTCTTTCACAGTTACATTTTGGTGTGACATTTGTGATTTTATCAATTGTTATGTAAATCCTAATGTTGATTTTACATACATTAAATGTAATTTTTGGTTTTCATGAATGTGAAGAGAAAAGTGATATTTATTTTATAAACCTTATTTTTCTGTTAGCTAAATTTCACATTCACAAATCTAAATTGTCTAAATGCACTCCTCTTTTTTTGAGGTTTAAATGCGAGTTGAAAATGTACTTTGAGTAGCCTGTTGAGTTCTCTAAAAACTTAAAAGCTACAAGAACAGTGACTGTGTTTAAGGACTTTGCACCTAATCTGGATTGGAAGACTGAAGGAATTTAGTCTGGACTGAGGGAATCTGGAGCTTGTATTGACAATGGTAATGGTTGTTGTAAATGTTTGTTTTTTGTTATCTTCTACAAGCATTTAATTAAAAAAATATATATATATATAAATATATTTCAGTCAGGGATTCGAGCACTTCCGGTGGGACGGGTTCACTTCCTGCGGTTGGTGTAGCGTCGCATATGCAGGTCATCTCTTCTGATGCACATGGATGTGTAGTAAAGCTCTCACATTAACGTGTGTCTCTTGTAGACGTACAAAAGAAACAAAAGCTGATGCTCGCCGACGGCATCAGCCCGTTGTCCGAGCGCAGAGACCCAGCGCGCCCTGACGAGCGACTCTAGTAGCATGTTGGCTTGGGCAAGGCGATAGATCACCGTGGCAACCAGCTGGTGTCGCGACTGCTTTTATACGGCATACTGGCGACGCTCCAACCGACGACGGTTGGTGATGAAATTTACATTCACGTTTAACGTTGAGAACACGAGTCAGACAGAGCGTTTTTATTGTACACACTTTTGTTGAAAACGGAACTCGAAACACAATGATATTTATAAACGAGTAGTCACAGAATGACATTTCCAGACCTAGCTCATTAATTATGCAAAACAACAGCCAATGGCGGTTCTCCAAGCAATATTTGAATCGGTCATTCACAGATTGTTTGCCTCCAAATAAAGAGCTTTTGCTTATATCGTGTTGTCATTCTTTTCACCACCTAATCAATGAAATCAACGGGACTTGATGTACACATTTGTAAAAGCAAACTCTCTGTTCGATGTGAAACGGGGCTTTTAGGACATCTAGTGTAAGGAAAACAACGTTGCATGATATTACCAATCCTGTTTCGGAGCTACAGTATATACTCGTTTATGCTCTTTCGCAAATGCAACGCTTGGGGGGTGATGTGAAATTGTCATGAGATATCTTCTTTTTGATAAACGCATGGCTTTTACCACAAGATGACCTCTACCACTAGAGGTCGTCATCACTTCTTCGATCGTTCCTAACAATTATTTATTAATAAAAATTAAAATCATATTTATTACAGTCTCTTAATCATATTTATTACAGTCTGTTGTTCATACAACGCTAATCAATATTCGGTTATGTGTGTTTGTGTGGCACTTTTAGGAGTGTCATTCATCAATTCAGTAAGTACATTTAAACTCTTTTTATACTGGCTTTTACTTCTGTAAAGAAAATGAGAATCTGATTTGTCTTCTCCTTTCAATTGAACGTTTGCACCCCTTCGCCAGTAGAGGGCGTTGTTTGATAACCGTGGACAGTTGTAAAGGTTTCCTAATGGGTTTTAGCTGCTGAATGATTGAATTCTTTAGGTTCGAGCACACAGGCTGATCTCAGACCACAGTTTCTTAGGGAGTGCCTTAAAGAAAGGTTTATTCTGCATACTCACTTTGCCATCCAACTCTTGAAGTAACTTTCTTGAACTAATATACATACATATATATATATATATATATATATATATAGAGAGAGAGAGAGAGAGAGAGAGAGCCTGTATATTGTGTACATATTGAACAAGATATTATTATGAAGGGATTAAGGGGTTTAATCCATAGTAACTCCAAAAATACAGCTAGATAACACAATAAAACACAACAAAAACATGATAACATAATAAAAAACATGCCTTTAGAAATGAGAGTTATCTCATATGCAGGTCATCTCTTCTGATGCACATGGATGTGTACACAAGTAAAGCTCTCACATTAACGTGTGTCTCTTGTAGACGTACAAAAGAAACAAAAGCCGATGCACGCTGGCGATCCGACGGGCATCGGCCCGTTGTTTCCGAGCGCAGAGACCAAGCGCGCCCTGACGAGCGACTCTAGTAGCGTGTTGGCTTGGTGTCAAGGCGATAGGTCCCCGGCCCGAACAGATCTAGCAGGTGTCGCGACTGCTTTTATACGGCACATCGGCGACGCTACAGCCGACGACGGTTGGTGAGAAAATGTACATTCACGTTTAACGTTGAGAACACGAGTCAGACAGAACAGAGCATTTTTATTGTACACACTTTTGTTGAAAACGGAACTCGAAACACAATGATATTTGTAAATGAGTAGTCACAGAATGACATTTCCAGACCTAGCTCATTAATTATGCAAAACAACAGCCAATGGCGGTTCTCCAACTGCACACAAAGCAATATTTGAGTCGGTCATTCACAGATTGTTTGAAGTATATGTAACCCCCTCGCTCTATGCGTGCTCGCTAGCCTCTAGCACCGCCGCTGTTACTCTGCGCTGTGTGTGTGTTCGTGGGTGGTGGTAGAGAGAGGCGCGGACACAGAGGGGTTCCGGATCGTGGCTTGGCCTGTTTATTTCACAGCACGGCATCTGTAGCGTTGACAAGAATAACTCAACTTAAGTTTATCCATTAAAGTAAATTCGATGCACATTAAATTTCACAACAACCTCTCGTTGTTACACAATCATACCTAGCTTAGCATCAACCACCCCGTATTAATCAAACTCAAAAGATAAGACAAAAAACAAACATTTTAACTCCCCACATTACTCCGCTTTTAGTTTAGAACACAAAATATCTAAATAGACAGAACCTAAGAGTGATAACAAAGATTCTTTAAATATAAATTTCCGCTACTATTAACACATCTTACCTGTAGCGTTGACAAGAATAACTGAAGAAAAATCAACGCTACGGTACATCAAGAGGCTCAAAAACATTACTAAGAGAAAAACACACTTGTATCTGCCGTAACACAACAGTGTCATAGCGACATCTTGTGGGCAATCCAGAACACTGCCCTACATCCACCCCTTCTTTAAGTGATGGTGTCCCAGCCATCAAATTAACAAAAACTCAAGCGTGGTCTGATCTATGACAATCAAAACAATAAATGTATAGTGCAAAGTGTGTGTAAATTGTGTGTGTGTGGTAGCTAACTGTTATCAGGGTGCATGCAGCATGGCTCTGCGAATGTTCTTCAGTTCCTTTTATTTTTAGCCTTTAGCCACACCTTTCTCCCTCTTTCTATCTTTTGGAGGTCACTCTCCAGCTCCAGAACTTGGGATTCGAGTGAGAGTTTAATCGGGGGATGCCGGTTTCTTTTTGGGTTTCTCCTTAGAGGGATGGGCACTTGAGTGGAGGTGGTCCCCTTTCCGGTCATAACCACTCCCTCTCTGTCACCCGTTTCTTCTTTCCACATGTCAGCCCCTTCTGTGCTTATTTGCTCCCCCTCTTCATCGTCTGCTCCAACCAGGGCTCTGTCCACAGCCTCCTCTATACCATCGCTCTCTGTTACCTCTTCGCCTTTCCATTCAGTTCCTGCCCCACTTATCTCATCCTCTGACTCTCCATCTTTTACGATATCTCCTTCCTCCCGCTCCACTGGAAGAAACATACACTGTGTCAAGAGGTTTCTATGCAACACTCTGGTCCTCCATTCTCTGGCCGCACCACATACACAGGCAAACCTGGTTGCTTCTTGACCACAACATATGGGCGTGCCTCCCAACGATCTCTCAACTTCTGCTTCCCCTCCACATGACAGACCTTGACTAAGACTCTATCTCCTGGACTGAAGTCTTCACTCTTAGCTCTTTTGTCATAATACTTTTTCTGTTGTCCTTTCGCCAGCTGAGATGTCTGATTAGCCAGGGCATAGGCCTGCATCAGGGAGTCATACAGGGTCTGGACGTATTCGCTGTATTCACTCGGCTGGTCCGTTTTGGGGGACCCGAAGACGAGGTCCACTGGAAGCCTTGGATGCCTGCCGAACATGAGGTAGTAAGGGCTGTATCCAGTAGAGTCATGTCGCGAGCAGTTGTATGCATGTGTCATGGCATCCACATACTCATGCCACCGGGGCTTCAGGCGCGGCTCCAGTGTTCCCAGCATGTTCATCAGGGTACGGTTGAATCTTTCAGTGGTCCCGTTGCCCTGTGGGTGGTAGGGCGTGGTGTGGGTTTTAGTGATCCCAGTGCACTTGCATAACTCCTTTACAATTGCGCTT
This sequence comes from Barbatula barbatula, assembly GCF_947034865.1. Lineage (NCBI taxonomy): Eukaryota > Metazoa > Chordata > Actinopteri > Cypriniformes > Nemacheilidae > Barbatula > Barbatula barbatula. Next base: position 4,713,461 of record NC_136773.1, read on the forward strand.
TCAAAATTACGACCTTGATCGGCGTGTAACCTTGCAGGGAATCCAAACCGACAGAAGAAATTCTTCCATAAGACCCTGGCTACTGTTCCTGCCTTCTGGTCCCTGGTGGGGTAGGCCTGCGCATAGCGAGAAAAGTGGTCTGTAACAATGAGCACATTCTCTATACCACCCTTGGATTTCTCCAGCATCAAGATGTCCACACAGACCAGATCCATAGGGGCACTGGTATGGATACTGACAAGGGGGGCCCTGACGTTGGCTGTGGGAGTTTTCCTAAGGCAGCACCTTTCACACTGTTCACACCAAGCCTTGATCTCCTGGAACATTCTTGGCCAGTAAAATCTTTCTCTTATCATCTGCAGTGTCCTCTCGAATCCCAGATGCCCTGAATCATTGTGAAGGGCTATTTTGATGGTTTCACGCAGCTTTTCAGGCAGTATTAGTTGCTCCACCAACCCTTTTTTAAAGTCTCTGATGCTACGGTACAGGATTCCTTCTTTTACTACAAGCCTCCTCCACTCTTTTAAGAGGAGACCCCCCGTGGCTCCCACTTTTATCCTCTCGCTGTGGCTTGGTTTGTGGTTTCTGCTTTTAAAGTGGAGGATGGGACCGATTATTCTGTCTTCCTTCTGCCCCGCTCGAAGCTCCTGTATGGTCATAGCAGGCAGTGCCTCCATCCCCACATCCACATACACTTCACTGGCCTCCTGACCACTTTCAGGTTCCTCTTTGCCAGCTGTATCCTCGCCTGAGAGCTCCTCAGGCTCCTGGGTGATTTGTGCCTCCTCATGTCTCAGTCCACCAGTCCTCAACTGCTGCGGGCATGACTGCAGGGTCTCCGCCACCACCTGGTTGGACATACGTGATAGAGCATCAGCGTTAGAGTTATCCTGCCCCCTCCGATACTGGATGTCAAAGTCAAATATGGACAGATGAGAAACCCAACGCTGACCTGTGGCGTCTAGTTTGGCTGAGGTCATTACATACTTCAGAGGGTTGTTGTCCGTCAGAACAGAGAACTTGCGCCCATAGAGGTGGTCATGGAACTTATCCGTCACGGCCCACTTGAGAGCAAGGAACTCAAGCTTGTGTGCTGGATATCTTGTCTCAGGTGGGCTTAGGCCTCTGCTCGCATACGCAATGACCCTTTCCACCCCATCTTGGACCTGTACTAACACCGCACCAAGCCCTACTCCTGAGGCATCAGTCTGCAGCATAAAGGGCTGACTGTAGTCCGGATACCCTAGCACTGGAGCGTTTATCAGTTTTTCTTTTAGAGACTGAAAGGCCTCTTCGCATTCAGCAGTCCACAGAAATGGCTGGTCAGGCCCCGGGCTTTTCTGGGTCCCTCTTTTCTTCTTTTTAGGGTCACCAGAGGTAAGGCGGTATAACGGAGCAGCCATGTTCGAGTAGCTCTTCACGTACCTCCTATAATAACCCGAAAAACCCAAAAACCGCAGCACCTCCATACGATTAGTAGGCCTCACCCAATCCTTGACCTTGTTGATCTTCTCTGGGTCTGTCCTGATGCCCTGTGCAGACACCAAGTGACCCAAGTATTGCACTTCCTTCCTCACAAGCTGACACTTGGACGGCTTTAGTTTCAAGCCATGCTCCCTAAGCCTATCGAAAGTCAGCTGCAGCCTCTCCAAATGTTCAGTAAAGGACTTAGAGAAAATGATGATGTCGTCCAGGTAAATAAGGAGATGGGTGAAATTTAAGTCTCCAAAACAGGACGTCATTAGTCTTTGAAATGTGGAGGGTGCGTTTTGTAGCCCAAACGGCATCCTATTGGCCTCAAACAGCCCCATGGGAGTGCTGAATGCTGTCTTGTGCTTGTCTTGTTCCGCAACCTCCACCTGCCAGTATCCAGATGTTAGGTCAAGGGTGGAGAAGTATTTTGCTTGTCCTAAAGCCTCCAGAGCCTCCTCTATCCTTGGCAGTGGGAATGCATCTCTGGTGCCGCAGGAGTTGAGCTTCCTGTAGTCAATACACAATCGGAGTGACCCATCTTTCTTGGTCACGACCACCACAGGAGATGCATACGGACTTTTACTGGGTCGAATTACTCCTGCTGTCTCCATTTCCATCAATAACCGCCTCACATCTTGCCACTGGGAAGGGGGTATTTTGCGGTATGGCAGTCGGAAAGGCCTCGGGTCAACCAGGGGAATCTCATGGTGTACTGTTGTGGTGTGACCATAGTCCATACGATGTTGGGAGAACACATCTGCATTCTGGTCCAGCATTTCCCGAAGCAGCGCACGTTGGTCCTCACTTTCCACCGCTGCTTCACTAAGGTCAACCCCACAGCTAGTCACTACTTGGTCCAGACTGAGACATGCCCCTCTGCTCCCAGCTTCGCTATACTTTTTATCTGGAAACTCTACCACCTTGTCCACCAGGACTGCATTGGCCAGACTTGTGTGTCGTCTGATCGTAATGACTCGCTGGGAAAGATTCATCACTCTAACTGGAGCACAACCTCTTTTTACATTAGCAAGCACTTTGGCCACCAAGACCTCCTGGGGGAGTTGCGAGGGGTGATGGGCTTCAATCAAGGCTGTATAAATCTTCCTTTGAGGACCAGCTTTAATCCTACACATTAAGTCCATCTCTTTCCCACTAGGGAGGCGTATTGTACGACCAGTGTATACAGCAGGACCCACAACATCATGCATTTCACTTTGCTTGGCGCTTCCCACCTTCAGTAAAGCCGTGTACCACTCTGGATGCTTCTCCTTGACCTGGTGTAGATACTCTGAACCATAAGCTGCTTGAAGGTGGGTTTGCGAGGCTCGAATGACATTGGTTCCCACCAGCAGGGGGACTGAAGAACGATAGTCAGAATCAGGAACAACAAAGGTAGGTACTGCTTTGAATTCTTTCCCCAGCACTTTCAGGTCGATGTGCAGAACACCACGGTAGGGTACGATCTGACCTGCTGCACCCTCTATTGGTATCTTAGAAGACTGTAACTTCTGCTTCAGTAAAGCTGGGTGGCTCTGCCAGTAGTTGTGCGTAATACTGGTGATCTGCGATCCAGAGTCAATGAGAGCCTTGCATGTCTTCCCATTGACTTCCACTTCCCCTTCGTTCCTAGGGCCTACTAGGGGTGTTTCCCCTAGTTCAGTGTGAATCCTCTTCACAGGTGGGTGGGGTCCTTGCTGCGTACCCATGGATGCCCCGGCTGCCATGGGCACTAAGCGTTTAAATTTTGAGCAGAGTGCTTGCGTCCTTCAGCAGGGGTCTTAGGCCGCTGGGCTTCAGCTTGGCTTGGATCCAGAAGCACTGCCCTGCACACTCTGGCTGTGTGGCCTGGCTCTCCACACCGGTAACAGACAAAGCTTATACCCTGGCTTGCTGTTCCCTTTGCTGGCTGAACTGCTAATGGGGAGGCAAGGAGTGGAGAGGCCATTCTCATTTCTAGTTGGGATAGCTTAGTCATTTGTTCTTCCTGAATGAGGGCTAGTTTCTTTACCATTTCTGTCAACTCTGACATTTCCGATGTGTGGTTTGGCCTATCCAGTTTGCTGTGTCCACCCCCTCCTGATGTTACGTGCACCTGAGCATACGTTTTCTTTGCTTTACTCTGCGTCTGGAACTTCTTAGTTTCTCTGGCGTAATTTCGGAGCTCCGCCTGCAGCTCTCTGAAGCTCAAGAGCCTGGGGACCATTGGTGCGATTCTAGTGTACACCTCCTCATCAGTAAGGCCCCTCATGAACTGCCGGCTTAGTTTGCAATCTCGGTCCAGGAAGGGCTTGCCTCCTCTTTGTTTCTCCTCCACCGTCCGCAACTTAGCCTCCAGTGCTATAGCATAAGAACAGGCAGACTCCCCTGAATTCTGGCTCCGCTCATAGAAGTCAGCCAGAGGGTCTAGGGAGCCTCGTGTATCACCGTATTCAGCCCTCAGTTCCTCAAAAGCTTTCTCAGGGGTTTGATCATGTGGAGGTAAGTTAAGAATGAGATTTCGGGCTTCACCACCCAGGTGTCGCACAACAGTGGAGAAGCGAAGGTGCATTGGGAGCTCTATTGCCTCCAAGAGGTACTGCAAGTCGCGAATCCAATCTTCCACCAGTATCCTACAGTCTGGATTTCCCGTGAAAACTTGAACATTCTTCACCTGATGAGTTTGCATGAAACCGCCATGGGCTGCTATGGGAAGGCACTGGCCGGTGACTGCAGGGGGCCTGAATTGAGCCACATGTGAGTGGGCCGTTCGGCTGGCAGTCGTAGGTGGATGGGCAACTTGAGAGAGAGCATCGACATGCACATTAAGGTGGGAGTGGGGATTCTGTGTCTGTTGAGATGACCATTCAAGAGGAGCATCAGCGGTTGTCTTGTTTGACGCTGTCTGAGGGCCATGTAAAGTCATGCTGGGAACCCATGCATTAGCAGATGGGGCCAATGAGGTGGGTCCACTATAGACTGGAACTTGAGCGGCTTGAAATGTGGCCTGCCCAGTGGTTACGTGCTTAACTGTAATGTTAGCACCTGGCGACCTCGGACATGGTGCAGGCTCAAAAGGGGGATACGAATAACCAGAGTAAGCCTGGAGGCCGGGTCTAATCGGCTGGGCTGGATATGGTGATGTAACTGGAATGGGCCCGGGTGGCTGCTGTTCATCTGGCACCTCAACAAAACTATGATGTGTAGGGCTTTGCCAAAGCGTGGCTCCTGATGGCCCAAGACCACTGCGTTTGCGAACAGAGGCATCCACTGACCTTTCCACCAGGCCACCTGTTCTTGCATCTGGGCTGTCTTCGAAACAGAGTGGCGGTACCTGCCCTGAGGCCCCAGTGCCTGGCGGCCTTGTTGCATGGGCTGGTGTCATGTACTGGCCAGCATAGAGCAGGTTCATTGGGGGTGGTGGAGCATGGCGTTCAAAGGGCAATGGTAGGTTATTTGAGGGATGCTCAGCTGGCGGTAGGAGGTTGGGTTCGTTACATGAGGAACTATGCAAGTTTTTAGTTGAGTTTGCATATGTTTGCGCCATTGTAGGATGTAAAATTGTATTTATTATGTGCAAGTAGGTTAAATGGCAGTGTATTTGGATTGTAAGAAGATGTAATGTCAAAAGTTTCAATCTCGTACAAAAAACAAGAAAAAATATATATATATATTACTAATAAACCATCACATATTTCTTACATAACAGCAAGTCACTTCAATTATAACAACAAAACATGTTCAGATTCCCATCAGGCTGTAAAGGATATAGCAGTGACTGCGAGGCATACGCAAGATCACCAGTTTGGTTAAGAACTCAGTCTGTCTATTATAGAGTTCAGCACACAAACTCCTGGCTGTAGAAATCTTTTCGGCTTCAGTCTAGTGGTGCCACAATCCGGGTCACGGCACCAAAGATGTAACCCCCTCGCTCTATGCGTGCTCGCTAGCCTCTAGCACCGCCGCTGTTACTCTGCGCTGTGTGTGTGTTCGTGGGTGGTGGTAGAGAGAGACGCGGACACAGAGGGGTTCCGGATCGTGGCTTGGCCTGTTTATTTCACAGCACGGCATCTGTAGCGTTGACAAGAATAACTCAACTTAAGTTTATCCATTAAAGTAAATTCGATGCACATTAAATTTCACAACAACCTCTCGTTGTTACACAATCATACCTAGCTTAGCATCAACCACCCCGTATTAATCAAACTCAAAAGATAAGACAAAAAACAAACATTTTAACTCCCCACATTACTCCGCTTTAAGTTTAGAACACAAAATATCTAAATAGACAGAACCTAAGAGTGATAACAAAGATTCTTTAAATATAAATTTCCGCTACTATTAACACATCTTACCTGTAGCGTTGACAAGAATAACTGAAGAAAAATCAACGCTACGGTACATCAAGAGGCTCAAAAACATTACTAAGAGAAAAACACACTTGTATCTGCCGTAACACAACAGTGTCATAGCGACATCTTGTGGGCAATCCAGAACACTGCCCTACATATATAGACATGATATGACTTTGTTTGCTTAATAAGCAGTTTAGATCGTTGGATTACTCTGCAGTAATTGTGGCACATTACTGCAGAGCAATCAGGGTTAAGGTGCCTTGCTCAAGGGCACTTCATCCATGACCCGTGCTGGCTGGCATTGAGATTTGAATCGTCGACCTTCTGATCACAAGCCCAGCGCTTTAACCACTAGGCCACAGCGGACCCCGAGCCGCCTTGGGCGTAATAGACTGGGTTCTAAAGGGTCAGTGCCAGAGGGTCAGCCGGGATTTAAGCAATAGTAACTCCAAAAATAAAGCTAGATAACACAATAATACACAACAAAAACGTGATAACGTAATAAAAAACATGCCTTTAGAAATGTTTTATGAACGGAGTTATCTCATTTTGGAACCAAAGTCTTCATATAGGCTACTTTATAATGGCACTGATTGATGCAAGTAAACAGGCATGAAGCAAGGCACGAGAAGAAAATAAATGAAGTAGCAATACAAATAAGTGATGTGTTTTGAAGAAGAGAGAAAAAATCATGAAATGAGAAGGAAATGTTATTAGCAGGGGTCTACTCCTCAATCCTCATGAAGTCAACCTGATTCTCTTATTTGTAAAAGTAACGTTAATATTTCAGCCAGGGATAGTAATAAAACGAGAGAAATCACCTTTAAATGAATTCACAGGTTTTACACAGGTCTAAATGCTTTCTCAAAAGACTTAAGAATGGCATTGATACCCTCTGTTCTTTCTGTTCAGAAAAACCTGAGACCACTTTACATTTATTTTGGAACTGCTCTTTCACAGTTACATTTTGGTGTGACATTTGTGATTTTATCAATTGTTATGTAAATCCTAATGTTGATTTTACATACATTAAATGTAATTTTTGGTTTTCATGAATGTGAAAAGAAAAGTGATATTTATTTTATAAACCTTATTTTTCTGTTAGCTAAATTTCACATTCACAAATCTAAATTGTCTAAATGCACTCCTCTTTTTTTGAGGTTTAAATGCGAGTTGAAAATGTACTTTGAGTAGCCTGTTGAGTTCTCTAAAAACTTAAAAGCTACAAGAACAGTGACTGTGTTTAAGGACTTTGCATCTAATCTGGATTGGAAGACTAAAGGAATTTAGTCTGGACTGAGGGAATCTGGAGCTTGTATTGACAATGATAATGGTTGTTGTAAATGTTTGTTTTTTGTTATCTTCTACAAGCATTTAATAAAAAAAAAAGATATATATATAAATATATTTCAGGCAGGGATTCGAGCACTTCCGGTGGGACGGGTTCACTTCCTGCGGTTGGTGTAGCGTCGCATATGCAGGTCATTTCTTCTGATGCACATGGATGTGTAGTAAAGCTCTCACATTAACGTGTGTCTCTTGTAGACGTACAAAAGAAACAAAAGCCGATGCTCGCCGACGGCATCAGCCCGTTGTCCGAGTGCAGAGACCCAGCGCGCCCTGACGAGCGACTCTAGTAGCATGTTGGCCTGGGCCAAGGCGATAGATCACCGTGGCAACTTGCTGGTGTCGCGACTGGTTTTATACGGCATATCGGCGACGCTCCAACCGACGACGGTTGGTGAGGAAATTTACATTCACGTTTAACGTTAAGAACACGAGTCAGACAGAGCGTTTTTATTGTTCACACTTTTGTTGAAAACGGAACTCGAAACACAATGATATTTATAAACGAGTAGTCACAGAATGACATTTCCAGACCTAGCTCATTAATTATGCAAAACAACAGCCAATGGCGGTTCTCCAAGCAATATTTGAATCGGTCATTCACAGATTGTTTGCCTCCAAAGAAAGAGCTTTTGCTTATATCGTGTCGTCATTCTTTTCACCACCTAATCAATGAAATCAACGGGACTTGATGTACACATTTGAAAAAGCAAACTCTCTGTTCGATGTGAAACGGGGCTTTTAGGACATCTAGTGTAAGGAAAACAACGTTGCATGATATTACCAATCCTGTTTCGGAGCTACAGTATATACTCGTTTATGCTCTTTCGCAAATGCAACGCTTGGGGGGTGATGTGAAATTGTCATGAGATATCTTCTTTTTGATAAACGCATGGCTTTTACCACAAGATGACCTCTACCACTAGATGTCGTCATCACTTCTTCGATCGTTCCTAACAATTATTTATTAATAAAAATTAAAATCATATTTATTACAGTCTCTTAATCATATTTATTACAGTCTGTTGTTCATACAACGCTAATCAATATTCGGTTATGTGTGTTTGTGTGGCACTTTTAGGAGTGTCATTCATCAATTCAGTAAGTACTTTTAAACTCTTTTTATACTGGCTTTTACTTCTGTAAAGAAAATGAGAATCTGATTTGTCTTCTCCTTTCAATTGAACGTTTGCACCCCTTCGCCAGTAGAGGGCGTTGTTTGATAACCGTTGACAGTTGTAAAGGTTTCCTAATGGGTTTTAGCTGCTGAATGAATTAATTCTTTAGGTTCGAGCACACAGGCTGATCTCAGACCACAGTTTCTTAGGGAGTGCCTTAAAGAAAGATTTATTCTGCATACTCACTTTGCCATCCAACTCTTGAAGTAACTTTCTTGAACTAATATACATACATATGTATATATATATATATATATATATATATATATATATATATATATATATATATATATATATATTTAGCCTGTATATCGTGTACATATTGAACAAGATATTATTATGAAGGGATTGAGGGATTTAAGCAATAGTAACTCCAAAAATAAAGCTAGATAACACAATTGTTCCGCCCTTCGGCGTTTTAATTTGTTTCCTAGTCGGACCCGTTAGTACGGGCAAGCGTTCGAGCCGAGCAACAGTGCGGAAATCACCCTCGTGTCTGCGTCATCACAGAGTTTGGTTAAATCTTTGTCTGTAAGTCCTTTTTTCGTCAGAATTGTGGTTTCTGTATGATGTATGTTTACTTTAAGTAATGTGTGTTATTACGTTCGTGACTCTTTCAGTTTCATCGCGTATGCTCTAGTTTGAAGCTTTTTTGTTTTCTGACTCGCTGATTTATCTGCTCAGCAACGAGCCTCGACGTTTCGCCTTAGATTAAAGGCGGGCGTACACGGTGCGAATTCTGATGGTCGGAAGATCGTATGTCCACGCACACGTCACGAGTGAGTTTATCTGAAAATCATACGGACGAGGTGATATACGACACGATTTTACGACCTGCCGATTTCCGAAGCAATCGCACAAAGTTCCGCGCCAAAAACATGGAGTCAGAGGAAGATTTGCTTTTTTTGTGGCAGCAATGGCTTGCGAAAGAATAAAAAAGAAAAGAAAAAGAAGGGCATGGCAAAGAGTTTGGCTGAAGAGCAGAGAAAAGCATGGACTTTCAGTTCTTCAAAAACAGCCGTGTATCTGTGTGCGCATGCTTTGATGTGGTCGTGGAAGATATAGCAAAGTATATAACCATAGCGTGTCACGCAAGTTTGTGCATATAGCAACGTCGTTTTTATATATTTTTTGAACAAATGTTATTGCTGGATAGTCTAGGTATAATAATTGTATACATACTGTTTTTACAGGCCAAATGTTTGATATGGAATAGCCTACATATTGTATTGTGGGAGAAAAGTGATGCAGAGTCAGCATGATGCAAAAAACTGCCTTTAGGCCTTTTGTTATATGTTTAAATCCGCTGTAAAATATCATCACGGATGACCCTGTCATGGTACACGCTGCTGGAAACATCATACAGCGCTCGCTGTTCCTGCCAGAGTTCGGCGAGTTTATCCTCTTTTTCAATAGTCTATCTTCTTCTGTGGTTTCCTAGTTCGTGATTGGTCAACTTCAGATAGATCAACAAATCGGCTCGTTCAACCGCACACATGTCACGAATTCAAACCGATAGCTCACAAACTTTTTAGACATGTTTAAAAATGTTCGGGAGGTCGGGAAGTGCTCGTAAGGCACTCTGCTCGGATCGTAATTCCTCGCACTTGATACGAGCCGCGACCATACGAGCATACACGATTTCCACACGATTGAAAAAAATCGCATGCGAACTCGTACGACAGCAAAAATCGCACCGTGTACGCCCGCCTTTAGTAGTTGATTTATTTACATCTGTTGATTCGTATATATATTATACATGTAACAGTCTAACAGGTAGTTTGGTGATATTGCGGATGTTTGTTTTATTACTATACATTAAGGACACCTGTAGTTTATTGTGTGAAAGTGTTGATATAGAGAATGCTGTATACTGTATAGAGAGTTACTGGGTAATTCATGTTTATTGTGTAAGAGACACTTCAGATGTTACACTTTTGTAATGTTATTTTCTGTTTATTATTTCATTCTTACAGACTTAAATGGAGAAAACACTAAGAAATAAAACTGAGGAAGAAAAGAGTTCAAAAGATAAAACATCATTCCTCAATAAGAAGTCTGGAGTTTCTCTTCATTGCTGTTAACTATCTGTCTAGCTGTACAAATCAGACGTCGTACATGCGAGGGCAGAATAACAATAAAACACAACAAAAACGTGATAACGTAATAAAAAACATGCCTTTAGAAATGTTTTATGAACGGAGTTATCTCATTTTGGAACCAAAGTCTTCATATAGGCTACTTTATAATGGCACTGATTGATGCAAGTAAACAGGCATGAAGCAAGGCACGAGAAGAAAATAAATGAAGTAGCAATACAAATAAGTGATGTGTTTTGAAGAAGAGAGAAAAAATCATGAAATGAGAAGGAAATGTTATTGGCAGGGGTCTACTCCTCAATCCTCATGAAGTCAACCTGATTCTCTTATTTCTAAAAGTAACATTAATATTTCAGCCAGTGATAGTAAAAAAGCGAGAGAAATCACCTTTAAATGAATTCACAGGTTTTACACAGGTCTAAATGCTTTCTCAAAAGACTTAAGAATGGCATTGATACCCTCTGTTCTTTCTGTTCAGAAAAACCTGAGTCCACTTTACATTTATTTTGGAACTGCTCTTTCACAGTTACATTTTGGTGTGACATTTGTGATTTTATCAATTGTTATGTAAATCCTAATGTTGATTTTAGGAGCACTTCCGGTGGGACGGGTTCACTTCCTGCCGTCGGTGTGGTGTCGCATATGCAGGTCATCTCTTCTGATGCACATGGATGTGTACACAAGTAAAGCTCTCACATTAACGTGTGTCTCTTGTAGACGTACAAAAGAAACAAAAGCCGATGCTCGCCGACGGCATCAGCCCGTTGTCCGAGCGCAGAGACCCAGCGCGCCCTGACGAGCGACTCTAGTAGCATGTTGGCTTGGGCCAAGGCGATAGATCACCGTGGCAACTTGCTGGTGTCGCGACTGGTTTTATACGGCATATCGGCGACGCTCCAACCGACGACGGTTGGTGAGGAAATTTACATTCACGTTTAACGTTAAGAACACGAGTCAGACAGAGCGTTTTTATTGTACACACTTTTGTTGATAACGGAACTCGAAACACAATGATATTTATAAACGAGTAGTCACAGAATGACATTTCCAGACCTAGCTCATTAATTATGCAAAACAACAGCCAATGGCGGTTCTCCAAGCAATATTTGAATCGGTCATTCACAGATTGTTTGCCTCCAAATAAAGAGCTTTTGCTTATATCGTGTCGTCATTCTTTTCACCACCTAATCAATGAAATCAACGGGACTTGATGTACACATTTGAAAAAGCAAACTCTCTGTTCGATGTGAAACGGGGCTTTTAGGACATCTAGTGTAAGGAAAACAACGTTGCATGATATTACCAATCCTGTTTCGGAGCTACAGTATATACTCGTTTATGCTCTTTCGCAAATGCAACGCTTGGGGGGTGATGTGAAATTGTCATGAGATATCTTCTTTTTGATAAACGCATGGCTTTTACCACAAGATGACCTCTACCACTAGACGTCGTCATCACTTCTTCGATCGTTCCTAACAATTATTTATTAATAAAAATTAAAATCATATTTATTACAGTCTCTTAATCATATTTATTACAGTCTGTTGTTCATACAACGCTAATCAATATTCGGTTATGTGTGTTTGTGTGGCACTTTTAGGAGTGTCATTCATCAATTCAGTAAGTACTTTTAAACTCTTTTTATACTGGCTTTTACTTCTGTAAAGAAAATGAGAATCTGATTTGTCTTCTCCTTTCAATTGAACGTTTGCACCCCTTCGCCAGTCGAGGGCGTTGTTTGATAACCGTTGACAGTTGTAAAGGTTTCCTAATGGGTTTTAGCTGCTGAATGAATTAATTCTTTAGGTTCGAGCACACAGGCTGATCTCAGACCACAGTTTCTTAGGGAGTGCCTTAAAGAAAGATTTATTCTGCATACTCACTTTGCCATCCAACTCTTGAAGTAACTTTCTTGAACTAATATACATACATATGTATATATATATATATATATATATATATATTTAGCCTGTATATCGTGTACATATTGAACAAGATATTATTATGAAGGGATTGAGGGATTTAAGCAATAGTAACTCAAAAAATAAAGCTAGATAACACAATAAAACACAACAAAAACGTGATAACGTAATAAAAAACATGCCTTTAGAAATGTTTTATGAACGGAGTTATCTCATTTTGGAACCAAAGTCTTCATATAGGCTACTTTATAATGGCACTGATTGATGCAAGTAAACAGGCATGAAGCAAGGCACGAGAAGAAAATAAATGAAGTAGCAATACAAATAAGTGATGTGTTTTGAAGAAGAGAGAAAAAATCATGAAATGAGAAGGAAATGTTATTAGCAGGGGTCTACTCCTCAATCCTCATGAAGTCAACCAGATGCTCTTATTTGTAAAAGTAACGTTAATATTTCAGCCAGGGATAGTAATAAAACGAGAGAAATCACCTTTAAATGAATTCACAGGTTTTACACAGGTCTAAATGCTTTCTCAAAAGACTTAAGAATGGCATTGATACAACTCTGTTCTTTCTGTTCAGAAAAACCTGAGACCACTTTACATTTATTTTGGAACTGCTCTTTCACAGTTACATTTTGGTGTGACATTTGTGATTTTATCAATTGTTATGTAAATCCTAATGTTGATTTTACATACATTAAATGTAATTTTTGGTTTTCATGAATGTGAAAAGAAAAGTGATATTTATTTTATAAACCTTATTTTTCTGTTAGCTAAATTTCACATTCACAAATCTAAATTGTCTAAATGCACTCCTCTTTTTTTGAGGTTTAAATGCGAGTTGAAAATGTACTTTGAGTAGCCTGTTGAGTTCTCTAAAAACTTAAAAGCTACAAGAACAGTGACTGTGTTTAAGGACTTTGCACCTAATCTGGATTGGAAGACTGAAGGAATTTAGTCTGGACTGAGGGAATCTGGAGCTTGTATTGACAATGATAATGGTTGTTGTAAATGTTTGTTTTTTGTTATCTTCTACAAGCATTTAATTAAAAAAAAAGATATATATATAAATATATTTCAGGCAGGGATTCGAGCACTTCCGGTGGGACGGGTTCACTTCCTGCGGTTGGTGTAGCGTCGCATATGCAGGTCATCTCTTCTGATGCACATGGATGTGTACACAAGTAAAGCTCTCACATTAACGTGTGTCTCTTGTAGACGTACAAAAGAAACAAAAGCCGATGCTCGCCGACGGCATCAGCCCGTTGTCCGAGCGCAGAGACCCAGCGCGCCCTGACGAGCGACTCTAGTAGCATGTTGGCTTGGGCAAGGCGATAGATCACCGTGGCAACCAGCTGGTGTCGCGACTGCTTTTATACGGCATACTGGCGACGCTCCAACCGACGACGGTTGGTGTTGAAATTTACATTCACGTTTAACGTTAAGAACACGAGTCAGACAGAGCGTTTTTATTGTACACACTTTTGTTGAAAACGGAACTCGAAACACAATGATATTTATAAACGAGTAGTCACAGAATGACATTTCCAGACCTAGCTCATTAATTATGCAAAACAACAGCCAATGGCGGTGCTCCAAGCAATATTTGAATCGGTCATTCACAGATTGTTTGCCTCCAAATAAAGAGCTTTTGCTTATATCGTGTCGTCATTCTTTTCACCACCTAATCAATGAAATCAACGGGACTTGATGTACACATTTGTAAAAGCAAACTCTCTGTTCGATGTGAAACGGGGCTTTTAGGACATCTAGTGTAAGGAAAACAACGTTGCATGATATTACCAATCCTGTTTCGGAGCTACAGTATATACTCGTTTATGCTCTTTCGCAAATGCAACGCTTGGGGGGTGATGTGAAATTGTCATGAGATATCTTCTTTTTGATAAACGCATGGCTTTTACCACAAGATGACCTCTACCACTAGACGTCGTCATCACTTCTTCGATCGTTCCTAACAATTATTTATTAATAAAAATTAAAATCATATTTATTACAGTCTCTTATTCATATTTATTACAGTCTGTTGTTCATACAACGCTAATCAATATTCGGTTATGTGTGTTTGTGTGGCACTTTTAGGAGTGTCATTCATCAATTCAGTAAGTACTTTTAAACTCTTTTTATACTGGCTTTTACTTCTGTAAAGAAAATGAGAATCTGATTTGTCTTCTCCTTTCAATTGAACGTTTGCACCCCTTCGCCAGTCGAGGGCGTTGTTTGATAACCGTTGACAGTTGTAAAGGTTTCCTAATGGGTTTTAGCTGCTGAATGAATTAATTCTTTAGGTTCGAGCACACAGGCTGATCTCAGACCACAGTTTCTTAGGGAGTGCCTTAAAGAAAGATTTATTCTGCATACTCACTTTGCCATCCAACTCTTGAAGTAACTTTCTTGAACTAATATACATACATATGTATATATATATATATATATATATATATATATATATATATATATATTTAGCCTGTATATCGTGTACATATTGAACAAGATATTATTATGAAGGGATTGAGGGATTTAAGCAATAGTCACTCCAAAAATAAAGCTAGATAACACAATAAAACACAACAAAAACGTGATAACGTAATAAAAAACATGCCTTTAGAAATGTTTTAGGAACGGAGTTATCTCATTTTGGAACCAAAGTCTTCATATAGGCTACTTTATAATGGCACTGATTGATGCAAGTAAACAGGCATGAAGCAAGGCACGAGAAGAAAATAAATGAAGTAGCAATACAAATAAGTGATGTGTTTTGAAGAAGAGAGAAAAAATCATGAAATGAGAAGGAAATGTTATTGGCAGGGGTCTACTCCTCAATCCTCATGAAGTCAACCAGATTCTTTTATTTCTAAAAGTAACATTAATATTTCAGCCAGTGATAGTAAAAAAGCGAGAGAAATCACCTTTAAATGAATTCACAGGTTTTACACAGGTCTAAATGCTTTCTCAAAAGACTTAAGAATGGCATTGATACCCTCTGTTCTTTCTGTTCAGAAAAACCTGAGTCCACTTTACATGTATTTTGGAACTGCTCTTTCACAGTTACATTTTGGTGTGACATTTGTGATTTTATCAATTGTTATGTAAATCCTAATGTTGATTTTAGGAGCACTTCCGGTGGGACGGGTTCACTTCCTGCCGTCGGTGTGGTGTCGCATATGCAGGTCATCTCTTCTGATGCACATGGATGTGTACACAAGTAAAGCTCTCACATTAACGTGTGTCTCTTGTAGACGTACAAAAGAAACAAAAGCTGATGCTCGCCGACGGCATCAGCCCGTTGTCCGAGCGCAGAGACCCAGCGCGCCCTGACGAGCGACTCTAGTAGCATGTTGGCTTGGGCAAGGCGATAGATCACCGTGGCAACCAGCTGGTGTCGCGACTGCTTTTATACGGCATACTGGCGACGCTCCAACCGACGACGGTTGGTGATGAAATTTACATTCACGTTTAACGTTGAGAACACGAGTCAGACAGAGCGTTTTTATTGTACACACTTTTGTTGAAAACGGAACTCGAAACACAATGATATTTATAAACGAGTAGTCACAGAATGACATTTCCAGACCTAGCTCATTAATTATGCAAAACAACAGCCAATGGCGGTGCTCCAAGCAATATTTGAATCGGTCATTCACAGATTGTTTGCCTCCAAATAAAGAGCTTTTGCTTATATCGTGTCGTCATTCTTTTCACCACCTAATCAATGAAAACAACGGGACTTGATGTACACATTTGAAAAAGCAAACTCTCTGTTCGATGTGGAACGGGGCTTTTAGGACATCTAGTGTAAGGAAAACAACGTTGCATGATATTACCAATCCTGTTTCGGAGCTACAGTATATACTCGTTTATGCTCTTTCGCCAATGCAACGCTTGGGGGGTGATGTGAAATTGTCATGAGATATCTTCTTTTTGATAAACGCATGGCTTTTACCACAAGATGACCTCTACCACTAGACGTCGTCATCACTTCTTCGATCGTTCCTAACAATTATTTATTAATAAAAATTAAAATCATATTTATTACAGTCTCTTATTCATATTTATTACAGTCTGTTGTTCATACAACGCTAATCAATATTCGGTTATGTGTGTTTGTGTGGCACTTTTAGGAGTGTCATTCATCAATTCAGTAAGTACTTTTAAACTCTTTTTTATACTGGCTTTTACTTCTGTAAAGAAAATGAGAATCTGATTTGTCTTCTCCTTTCAATTGAACGTTTGCACCCCTTCGCCAGTAGAGGGCGTTGTTTGATAACCGTTGACAGTTGTAAAGGTTTCCTAATGGGTTTTAGCTGCTGAATGAATTAATTCTTTAGGTTCGAGCACACAGGCTGATCTCAGACCACAGTTTCTTAGGGAGTGCCTTAAAGAAAGATTTATTCTGCATACTCACTTTGCCATCCAACTCTTGAAGTAACTTTCTTGAACAAATATACATACATATGTATATATATATATATATATATATATATATATATATTTAGCCTGTATATCGTGTACATATTGAACAAGATATTATTATGAAGGGATTGAGGGATTTAAGCAATAGTAACTCCAAAAATAAAGCTAGATAACACAATAAAACACAACAAAAACGTGATAACGTAATAAAAAACATGCCTTTAGAAATGTTTTATGAACGGAGTTATCTCATTTTGGAACCAAAGTCTTCATATAGGCTACTTTATAATGGCACTGATTGATGCAAGTAAACAGGCATGAAGCAAGGCACGAGAAGAAAATAAATGAAGTAGCAATACAAATAAGTGATGTGTTTTGAAGAAGAGAGAAAAAATCATGAAATGAGAAGGAAATGTTATTAGCAGGGGTCTACTCCTCAATCCTCATGAAGTCAACCTGATTCTCTTATTTCTAAAAGTAACATTAATATTTCAGCCAGTGATAGTAAAAAAGCGAGAGAAATCACCTTTAAATGAATTCACAGGTTTTACACAGGTCTAAATGCTTTCTCAAAAGACTTAAGAATGGCATTGATACAACTCTGTTCTTTCTGTTCAGAAAAACCTGAGTCCACTTTACATTTATTTTGGAACTGCTCTTTCACAGTTACATTTTGGTGTGACATTTGTGATTTTATCAATTGTTATGTAAATCCTAATGTTGGTTTTAGGAGCACTTCCGGTGGGACGGGTTCACTTCCTGCCGTCGGTGTGGTGTCGCATATGCAGGTCATCTCTTCTGATGCACATGGATGTGTACACAAGTAAAGCTCTCACATTAACGTGTGTCTCTTGTAGACGTACAAAAGAAACAAAAGCTGATGCTCGCCGACGGCATCAGCCCGTTGTCCGAGCGCAGAGACCCAGCGCGCCCTGACGAGCGACTCTAGTAGCATGTTGGCTTGGGCAAGGCGATAGATCACCGTGGCAACCAGCTGGTGTCGCGACTGCTTTTATACGGCATACTGGCGACGCTCCAACCGACGACGGTTGGTGAGGAAATTTACATTCACGTTTAACGTTAAGAACACGAGTCAGACAGAGCGTTTTTATTGTACACACTTTTGTTGAAAACGGAACTCGAAACACAATGATATTTATAAACGAGTAGTCACAGAATGACATTTCCAGACCTAGCTCATTAATTATGCAAAACAACAGCCAATGGCGGTTCTCCAAGCAATATTTGAATCGGTCATTCACAGAT
Source organism: Barbatula barbatula (assembly GCF_947034865.1). NCBI lineage: Eukaryota > Metazoa > Chordata > Actinopteri > Cypriniformes > Nemacheilidae > Barbatula > Barbatula barbatula. The sequence goes on from NC_136773.1 coordinate 4,731,509, forward strand.
TGTTTGCCTCCAAATAAAGAGCTTTTGCTTATATCGTGTCGTCATTCTTTTCACCACCTAATCAATGAAATCAACGGGACTTGATGTACACATTTGAAAAAGCAAACTCTCTGTTCGATGTGAAACGGGGCTTTTAGGACATCTAGTGTAAGGAAAACAACGTTGCATGATATTACCAATCCTGTTTCGGAGCTACAGTATATACTCGTTTATGCTCGTTCGCAAATGCAACGCTTGGGGGGTGATGTGAAATTGTCATGAGATATCTTCTTTTTGATAAACGCATGGCTTTTACCACAAGATGACCTCTACCACTAGACGTCGTCATCACTTCTTCGATCGTTCCTAACAATTATTTATTAATAAAAATTAAAATCATATTTATTACAGTCTCTTAATCATATTTATTACAGTCTGTTGTTCATACAACGCTAATCAATATTCGGTTATGTGTGTTTGTGTGGCACTTTTAGGAGTGTCATTCATCAATTCAGTAAGTACTTTTAAACTCTTTTTATACTGGCTTTTACTTCTGTAAAGAAAATGAGAATCTGATTTGTCTTCTCCTTTCAATTGAACGTTTGCACCCCTTCGCCAGTAGAGGGCGTTGTTTGATAACCGTTGACAGTTGTAAAGGTTTCCTAATGGGTTTTAGCTGCTGAATGAATGTATTCTTTAGGTTCGAGCACACAGGCTGATCTCAGACCACAGTTTCTTAGGGAGTGCCTTAAAGAAAGATTTATTCTGCATACTCACTTTGCCATCCAACTCTTGAAATAACTTTCTTGAACTAATATACATACATATGTATATATATATATATATATATATATATATATATATATATATATATAATATATATATATATATATATATATATATATATTTAGCCTGTATATCGTGTACATATTGAACAAGATATTATTATGAAGGGATTGAGGGATTTAAGCAATAGTAACTCCAAAAATAAAGCTAGATAACACAATAAAACACAACAAAAACGTGATAACGTAATAAAAAACATGCCTTTAGAAATGTTTTATGAACGGAGTTATCTCATTTTGGAACCAAAGTCTTCATATAGGCTACTTTATAATGGCACTGATTGATGCAAGTAAACAGGCATGAAGCAAGGCACGAGAAGAAAATAAATGAAGTAGCAATACAAATAAGTGATGTGTTTTGAAGAAGAGAGAAAAAATCATGAAATGAGAAGGAAATGTTATTGGCAGGGGTCTACTCCTCAATCCTCATGAAGTCAACCTGATTCTTTTATTTCTAAAAGTAACATTAATATTTCAGCCAGGGATAGTAATAAAACGAGAGAAATCACCTTTAAATGAATTCACAGGTTTTACACAGGTCTAAATGCTTTCTCAAAAGACTTAAGAATGGCATTGATACAACTCTGTTCTTTCTGTTCAGAAAAACCTGAGACCACTTTACATTTATTTTGGAACTGCTCTTTCACAGTTACATTTTGGTGTGACATTTGTGATTTTATCAATTGTTATGTAAATCCTAATGTTGATTTTACATACATTAAATGTAATTTTTGGTTTTCATGAATGTGAAAAGAAAAGTGATATTTATTTTATAAACCTTATTTTTCTGTTAGCTAAATTTCACATTCACAAATCTAAATTGTCTAAATGCACTCCTCTTTTTTTGAGGTTTAAATGCGAGTTGAAAATGTACTTTGAGTAGCCTGTTGAGTTCTCTAAAAACTTAAAAGCTACAAGAACAGTGACTGTGTTTAAGGACTTTGCACCTAATCTGGATTGGAAGACTGAAGGAATTTAGTCTGGACTGAGGGAATCTGGAGCTTGTATTGACAATGGTAATGGTTGTTGTAAATGTTTGTTTTTGTTATCTTCTACAAGCATTTAATTAAAAAAAAGATATATATAAATATATTTCAGGCAGGGATTCGAGCACTTCCGGTGGGACGGGTTCACTTCCTGCGGTTGGTGTATAGCGTCGCATATGCAGGTCATCTCTTCTGATGCACATGGATGTGTACACAAGTAAAGCTCTCACATTAACGTGTGTCTCTTGTAGACGTACAAAAGAAACAAAAGCCGATGCTCGCCGACGGCATCAGCCCGTTGTCCGAGCGCAGAGACCCAGCGCGCCCTTACGAGCGACTCTAGTAGCATGTTGGCTTGGGCCAAGGCGATAGATCACCGTGGCAACTTGCTGGTGTCGCGACTGGTTTTATACGGGATATCGGCGACGCTCCAACCGACGACGGTTGGTGAGGAAATTTACATTCACGTTTAACGTTAAGAACACGAGTCAGACAGAGCGTTTTTATTGTACACACTTTTGTTGAAAACGGAACTCGAAACACAATGATATTTATAAACGAGTAGTCACAGAATGACATTTCCAGACCTAGCTCATTAATTATGCAAAACAACAGCCAATGGCGGTTCTCCAAGCAATATTTGAATCGGTCATTCACAGATTGTTTGCCTCCAAATAAAGAGCTTTTGCTTATATCGTGTCGTCATTCTTTTCACCACCTAATCAATGAAATCAACGGGACTTGATGTACACATTTGAAAAAGCAAACTCTCTGTTCGATGTGAAACGGGGCTTTTAGGACATCTAGTGTAAGGAAAACAACGTTGCATGATATTACCAATCCTGTTTCGGAGCTACAGTATATACTCGTTTATGCTCTTTCGCAAATGCAACGCTTGGGGGGTGATGTGAAATTGTCATGAGATATCTTCTTTTTGATAAACGCATGGCTTTTACCACAAGATGACCTCTACCACTAGACGTCGTCATCACTTCTTCGATCGTTCCTAACAATTATTTATTAATAAAAATTAAAATCATATTTATTACAGTCTCTTAATCATATTTATTACAGTCTGTTGTTCATACAACGCTAATCAATATTCGGTTATGTGTGTTTGTGTGGCACTTTTAGGAGTGTCATTCATCAATTCAGTAAGTACTTTTAAACTCTTTTTATACTGGCTTTTACTTCTGTAAAGAAAATGAGAATCTGATTTGTCTTCTCCTTTCAATTGAACGTTTGCACCCCTTCGCCAGTAGAGGGCGCTGTTTGATAACCGTTGACAGTTGTAAAGGTTTCCTAATGGGTTTTAGCTGCTGAATGAATGTATTCTTTAGGTTATATATATATATATTTAGCCTGTATATCGTGTACATATTGAACAAGATATTATTATGAAGGGATTGAGGGATTTAAGCAATAGTAACTCCAAAAATAAAGCTAGATAACACAATAAAACACAACAAAAACGTGATAACGTAATAAAAAACATGCCTTTAGAAATGTTTTATGAACGGAGTTATCTCATTTTGGAACCAAAGTCTTCATATAGGCTACTTTATAATGGCACTGATTGATGCAAGTAAACAGGCATGAAGCAAGGCACGAGAAGAAAATAAATGAAGTAGCAATACAAATAAGTGATGTGTTTTGAAGAAGAGAGAAAAAATCATGAAATGAGAAGGAAATGTTATTGGCAGGGGTCTACTCCTCAATCCTCATGAAGTCAACCTGATTCTCTTATTTCTAAAAGTAACATTAATATTTCAGCCAGTGATAGTAAAAAAGCGAGAGAAATCACCTTTAAATGAATTCACAGGTTTTACACAGGTCTAAATGCTTTCTCAAAAGACTTAAGAATGGCATTGATACCCTCTGTTCTTTCTGTTCAGAAAAACCTGAGTCCACTTTACATTTATTTTGGAACTGCTCTTTCACAGTTACATTTTGGTGTGACATTTATGATTTTATCAATTGTTATGTAAATCCTAATGTTGATTGTAGGAGCACTTCCGGTGGGACGGGTTCACTTCCTGCCGTCGGTGTGGTGTCGCATATGCAGGTCATCTCTTCTGATGCACATGGATGTGTACACAAGTAAAGCTCTCACATTAACGTGTGTCTCTTGTAGACGTACAAAAGAAACAAAAGCTGATGCTCGCCGACGGCATCAGCCCGTTGTCCGAGCGCAGAGACCCAGCGCGCCCTGACGAGCGACTCTAGTAGCATGTTGGCTTGGGCAAGGCGATAGATCACCGTGGCAACCAGCTGGTGTCGCGACTGCTTTTATACGGCATACTGGCGACGCTCCAACCGACGACGGTTGGTGTTGAAATTTACATTCACGTTTAACGTTGAGAACACGAGTCAGACAGAGCGTTTTTATTGTACACACTTTTGTTGAAAACGGAATTCGAAACACAATGATATTTATAAACGAGTAGTCACAGAATGACATTTCCAGACCTAGCTCATTAATTATGCAAAACAACAGCCAATGGCGGTGCTCCAAGCAATATTTGAATCGGTCATTCACAGATTGTTTGCCTCCAAATAAAGAGCTTTTGCTTATATCGTGTCGTCATTCTTTTCACCACCTAATCAATGAAAACAACGGGACTTGATGTACACATTTGAAAAAGCAAACTCTCTGTTCGTTGTGAAACGGGGCTTTTAGGACATCTAGTGTAAGGAAAACAACGTTGCATGATATTACCAATCCTGTTTCGGAGCTACAGTATATACTCGTTTATGCTCTTTCGCAAATGCAACGCTTGGGGGGTGATGTGAAATTGTCATGAGATCACTTCTTTTTGATAAACGCATGGCTTTTACCACAAGATGACCTCTACCACTAGAGGTCGTCATCACTTCTTCGATCGTTCCTAACAATTATTTATTAATAAAAATTAAAATCATATTTATTACAGTCTCTTAATCATATTTATTACAGTCTGTTGTTCATACAACGCTAATCAATATTCGGTTATGTGTGTTTGTGTGGCACTTTTAGGAGTGTCATTCATCAATTCAGTAAGTACATTTAAACTCTTTTTATACTGGCTTTTACTTCTGTAAAGAAAATGAGAATCTGATTTGTCTTCTCCTTTCAATTGAACGTTTGCACCCCTTCGCCAGTAGAGGGCTTTGTCTGATAACCGTGGACAGTTGTAAAGGTTTCCTAATGGGTTTTAGCTGCTGAATGATTGAATGATTGAATTCTTTAGGTTCGAGCACACAGGCTGATCTCAGACCACAGTTTCTTAGGGAGTGCCTTAAAGAAAGGTTTATTCTGCATACTCACTTTGCCATCCAACTCTTGAAGTAACTTTCTTGAACTAATATACATACATATATATATATATATGTATATATATATATATATATATATATATATAGAAAGAGAGAGAGCCTGTATATTGTGTACATATTGAACAAGATATTATTATGAAGGGATTGAGGGATTTAAGCCATAGTAACTCCAAAAATACAGCTAGATAACACAATAAAACACAACAAAAACATGATAACATAATAAAAAACATGCCTTTAGAAATGAGAGTTATCTCATATGCAGGTCATCTCTTCTGATGCACATGGATGTGTACACAAGTAAAGCTCTCACATTAACGTGTGTCTCTTGTAGACGTACAAAAGAAACAAAAGCCAATACACGCCGGCGATCCGACGGGCATCGGCACGTTGTTTCCGAGCGCAGAGACCAAGCGCGCCCTGACGAGCGACTCTAGTAGCGTGTTGGCTTGGTGTCAAGGCGATAGGTCCCCGGCCCGAACAGATCTAGCAGGTGTCGCGACTGCTTTTATACGGCACATCGGCGACGCTACAGCCGACGACGGTTGGTGAGAAAATGTACATTCACATTTAACGTTGAGAACACGAGTCAGACAGAACAGAGCATTTTTATTGTACACACTTTTGTTGAAAACGGAACTCGAAACACAATGATATTTGTAAATGAGTAGTCACAGAATGACATTTCCAGACCTAGCTCATTAATTATGCAAAACAACAGCCAATGGCGGTTCTCCAACTGCACACAAAGCAATATTTGAGTCGGTTATTCACAGATTGTTTGAAGTATATAGACATGATATGACTTTGTTTGCTTAATAAGCAGTTTAGATCGTTGGATTACTCTGCAGTAATTGTGGCACATTACTGCAGAGCAATCAGGGTTAAGGTGCCTTGCTCAAGGGCACTTCATCCATGACCCGTGCTGGCTGGCATTGAGATTTGAATCGTCGACCTTCTGAACACAAGCCCAGCGCTTTAACCACTAGGCCACAGCGGACCCCGAGCCGCCTTGGGCGTAATAGACTGGGTTCTAAAGGGTCAGTGCCAGAGGGTCAGCCGGGATTTGAGCAATAGTAACTCCAAAAATAAAGCTAGATAACACAATAATACACAACAAAAACGTGATAACGTAATAAAAAACATGCCTTTAGAAATGTTTTATGAACGGAGTTATCTCATTTTGGAACCAAAGTCTTCATATAGGCTACTTTATAATGGCACTGATTGATGCAAGTAAACAGGCATGAAGCAAGGCACGAGAAGAAAATAAATGAAGTAGCAATACAAATAAGTGATGTGTTTTGAAGAAGAGAGAAAAAATCATGAAATGAGAAGGAAATGTTATTAGCAGGGGTCTACTCCTCAATCCTCATGAAGTCAACCAGATGCTCTTATTTGTAAAAGTAACGTTAATATTTCAGCCAGGGATAGTAATAAAACGAGAGAAATCACCTTTAAATGAATTCACAGGTTTTACACAGGTCTAAATGCTTTCTCAAAAGACTTAAGAATGGCATTGATACAACTCTGTTCTTTCTGTTCAGAAAAACCTGAGACACATTTTACATTTATTTTGGAACTGCTCTTTCACAGTTACATTTTGGTGTGACATTTGTGATTTTATCAATTGTTATGTAAATCCTAATGTTGATTTTACATACATTAAATGTAATTTTTGGTTTTCATGAATGTGAAGAGAAAAGTGATATTTATTTTATAAACCTTATTTTTCTGTTAGCTAAATTTCACATTCACAAATCTAAATTGTCTAAATGCACTCCTCTTTTTTTGAGGTTTAAATGCGAGTTGAAAATGTACTTTGAGTAGCCTGTTGAGTTCTCTAAAAACTTAAAAGCTACAAGAACAGTGACTGTGTTTAAGGACTTTGCACCTAATCTGGATTGGAAGACTGAAGGAATTTAGTCTGGACTGAGGGAATCTGGAGCTTGTATTGACAATGGTAATGGTTGTTGTAAATGTTTGTTTTTTGTTATCTTCTACAAGCATTTAATTAAAAAAAAAGATATATATATAAATATATTTCAGTCAGGGATTCGAGCACTTCCGGTGGGACGGGTTCACTTCCTGCGGTTGGTGTAGCGTCGCATATGCAGGTCATCTCTTCTGATGCACATGGATGTGTACACAAGTAAAGCTCTCACATTAACGTGTGTCTCTTGTAGACGTACAAAAGAAACAAAAGCTGATGCTCGCCGACGGCATCAGCCCGTTGTCCGAGCGCAGAGACCCAGCGCGCCCTGACGAGCGACTCTAGTAGCATGTTGGCTTGGGCAAGGCGATAGATCACCGTGGCAACCAGCTGGTGTCGCGACTGCTTTTATACGGCATACTGGCGACGCTCCAACCGACGACGGTTGGTGATGAAATTTACATTCACGTTTAACGTTGAGAACACGAGTCAGACAGAGCGTTTTTATTGTACACACTTTTGTTGAAAACGGCACTCGAAACACAATGATATTTATAAACGAGTAGTCACAGAATGACATTTCCAGACCTAGCTCATTAATTATGCAAAACAACAGCCAATGGCGGTTCTCCAAGCAATATTTGAATCGGTCATTCACAGATTGTTTGCCTCCAAATAAAGAGCTTTTGCTTATATCGTGTTGTCATTCTTTTCACCACCTAATCAATGAAATCAACGGGACTTGATGTACACATTTGTAAAAGCAAACTCTCTGTTCGATGTGAAACGGGGCTTTTAGGACATCTAGTGTAAGGAAAACAACGTTGCATGATATTACCAATCCTGTTTCGGAGCTACAGTATATACTCGTTTATGCTCTTTCGCAAATGCAACGCTTGGGGGGTGATGTGAAATTGTCATGAGATCACTTCTTTTTGATAAACGCATGGCTTTTACCAAAAGATGACCTCTACCACTAGAGGTCGTCATCACTTCTTCGATCGTTCCTAACAATTATTTATTAATAAAAATTAAAATCATATTTATTACAGTCTCTTAATCATATTTATTACAGTCTGTTGTTCATACAACGCTAATCAATATTCGGTTATGTGTGTTTGTGTGGCACTTTTAGGAGTGTCATTCATCAATTCAGTAAGTATATTTAAACTCTTTTTATACTGGCTTTTACTTCTGTAAAGAAAATGAGAATCTGATTTGTCTTCTCCTTTCAATTGAACGTTTGCACCCCTTCGCCAGTAGAGGGCGTTGTTTGATAACCGTTGACAGTTGTAAAGGTTTCCTAATGGGTTTTAGCTGCTGAATGATTGAATTCTTTAGGTTCGAGCACACAGGCTGATCTCAGACCACAGTTTCTTAGGGAGTGCCTTAAAGAAAGGTTTATTCTGCATACTCACTTTGCCATCCAACTCTTGAAGTAACTTTCTTGAACTAATATACATACATATATATATATATATATATATAGAGAGAGAGAGAGAGAGAGAGAGAGAGAGAGAGAGAGAGCCTGTATATTGTGTACATATTGAACAAGATATTATTATGAAGGGATTAAGGGGTTTAATCCATAGTAACTCCAAAAATACAGCTAGATAACACAATAAAACACAACAAAAACATGATAACATAATAAAAAACATGCCTTTAGAAATGAGAGTTATCTCATATGCAGGTCATCTCTTCTGATGCACATGGATGTGTACACAAGTAAAGCGAGTCTCACATTAAACCGTGTCTCTTGTAGACGTACAAAAGAAACAAAAGCCGATGCACGCCGGCGATCCGACGGGCATCGGCCCGTTGTTTCCGAGCGCAGAGACCAAGCGCGCCCTGACGAGCGACTCTAGTAGCGTGTTGGCTTGGTGTCAAGGCGATAGGTCCCCGGCCCGAACAGATCTAGCAGGTGTCGCGACTGCTTTTATACGGCACATCGGCGACGCTACAGCCGACGACGGTTGGTGAGAAAATGTACATTCACGTTTAACGTTGAGAACACGAGTCAGACAGAACAGAGCATTTTTATTGTACACACTTTTGTTGAAAACGGAACTCGAAACACAATGATATTTGTAAATGAGTAGTCACAGAATGACATTTCCAGACCTAGCTCATTAATTATGCAAAACAACAGCCAATGGCGGTTCTCCAACTGCACACAAAGCAATATTTGAGTCGGTCATTCACAGATTGTTTGAAGTATATGTAACCCCCTCGCTCTATGCGTGCTCGCTAGCCTCTAGCACCGCCGCTGTTACTCTGCGCTGTGTGTGTGTTCGTGGGTGGTGGTAGAGAGAGACGCGGACACAGAGGGGTTCCGGATCGTGGCTTGGCCTGTTTATTTCACAGCACGGCATCTGTAGCGTTGACAAGAATAACTCAACTTAAGTTTATCCATTAAAGTAAATTCGATGCACATTAAATTTCACAACAACCTCTCGTTGTTACACAATCATACCTAGCTTAGCATCAACCACCCCGTATTAATCAAACTCAAAAGATAAGACAAAAAACAAACATTTTAACTCCCCACATTACTCCGCTTTTAGTTTAGAACACAAAATATCTAAATAGACAGAACCTAAGAGTGATAACAAAGATTCTTTAAATATAAATTTCCGCTACTATTAACACATCTTACCTGTAGCGTTGACAAGAATAACTGAAGAAAAATCAACGCTACGGTACATCAAGAGGCTCAAAAACATTACTAAGAGAAAAACACACTTGTATCTGCCGTAACACAACAGTGTCATAGCGACATCTTGTGGGCAATCCAGAACACTGCCCTACATCCACCCCTTCTTTAAGTGATGGTGTCCCAGCCATCAAATTAACAAAAACTCAAGCGTGGTCTGATCTATGACAATCAAAACAATAAATGTATAGTGCAAAGTGTGTGTAAATTGTGTGTGTGTGGTAGCTAACTGTTATCAGGGTGCATGCAGCATGGCTCTGCGAATGTTCTTCAGTTCCTTTTATTTTTAGCCTTTAGCCACACCTTTCTCCCTCTTTCTATCTTTTGGAGGTCACTCTCCAGCTCCAGAACTTGGGATTCGAGTGAGAGTTTAATCGGGGGATGTCGGTTTCTTTTTGGGTTTCTCCTTAGAGGGATGGGCACTTGAGTGGAGGTGGTCCCCTTTCCGGTCATAACCACTCCCTCTCTGTCACCCGTTTCTTCTTTCCACATGTCAGCCCCTTCTGTGCTTATTTGCTCCCCCTCTTCATCGTCTGCTCCAACCAGGGCTCTGTCCACAGGCTCCTCTATACCATCGCTCTCTGTTACCTCTTCGCCTTTCCATTCAGTTCCTGCCCCACTTATCTCATCCTCTGACTCTCCATCTTTTACGATATCTCCTTCCTCCCGCTCCACTGGAAGAAACATACACTGTGTCAAGAGGTTTCTATGCAACACTCTCTCTGGTCCTCCATTCTCTGGCCGCACCACATACACAGGCAAACCTGGTTGCTTCTTGACCACAACATATGGGCGTGCCTCCCAACGATCTCTCAACTTCTGCTTCCCCTCCACATGACAGACCTTGACTAAGACTCTATCTCCTGGACTGAAGTCTTCACTCTTAGCTCTTTTGTCATAATACTTTTTCTGTTGTCCTTTCGCCAGCTGAGATGTCTGATTAGCCAGGGCATAGGCCTGCATCAGGGAGTCATACAGGGTCTGGACGTATTCGCTGTATTCACTCGGCTGGTCCGTTTTGGGGGACCCGAAGACGAGGTCCACTGGAAGCCTTGGATGCCTGCCGAACATGAGGTAGTAAGGGCTGTATCCAGTAGAGTCATGTCGCGAGCAGTTGTATGCATGTGTCATGGCATCCACATACTCATGCCACCGGGGCTTCAGGCGCGGCTCCAGTGTTCCCAGCATGTTCATCAGGGTACGGTTGAATCTTTCAGTGGTCCCGTTGCCCTGTGGGTGGTAGGGCGTGGTGTGGGTTTTAGTGATCCCAGTGCACTTGCATAACTCCTTTACAATTGCGCTTTCAAAATTACGACCTTGATCGGCGTGTAACCTTGCAGGGAATCCAAACCGACAGAAGAAATTCTTCCATAAGACCCTGGCTACTGTTCCTGCCTTCTGGTCCCTGGTGGGGTAGGCCTGCGCATAGCGAGAAAAGTGGTCTGTAACAATGAGCACATTCTCTATACCACCCTTGGATTTCTCCAGCATCAAGATGTCCACACAGACCAGATCCATAGGGGCACTGGTATGGATACTGACAAGGGGGGCCCTGACGTTGGCTGTGGGAGTTTTCCTAAGGCAGCACCTTTCACACTGTTCACACCAAGCCTTGATCTCCTGGAACATTCTTGGCCAGTAAAATCTTTCTCTTATCATCTGCAGTGTCCTCTCGAATCCCAGATGCCCTGAATCATTGTGAAGGGCTATTTTGATGGTTTCACGCAGCTTTTCAGGCAGTATTAGTTGCTCCACCAACCCTTTTTTAAAGTCTCTGATGCTACGGTACAGGATTCCTTCTTTTACTACAAGCCTCCTCCACTCTTTTAAGAGGAGACCCCCCGTGGCTCCCACTTTTATCCTCTCGCTGTGGCTTGGTTTGTGGTTTCTGCTTTTAAAGTGGAGGATGGGACCGATTACTCTGTCTTCCTTCTGCCCCGCTCGAAGCTCCTGTATGGTCATAGCAGGCAGTGCCTCCATCCCCACATCCACATACACTTCACTGGCCTCCTGACCACTTTCAGGTTCCTCTTTGCCAGCTGTATCCTCGCCTGAGAGCTCCTCAGGCTCCTGGGTGATTTGTGCCTCCTCATGTCTCAGTCCACCAGTCCTCAACTGCTGCGGGCATGACTGCAGGGTCTCCGCCACCACCTGGTTGGACATACGTGATAGAGCATCAGCGTTAGAGTTATCCTGCCCCCTCCGATACTGGATGTCAAAGTCAAATATGGACAGATGAGAAACCCAACGCTGACCTGTGGCGTCTAGTTTGGCTGAGGTCATTACATACTTCAGAGGGTTGTTGTCCGTCAGAACAGAGAACTTGCGCCCATAGAGGTGGTCATGGAACTTATCCGTCACGGCCCACTTGAGAGCAAGGAACTCAAGCTTGTGTGCTGGATATCTTGTCTCAGGTGGGCTTAGGCCTCTGCTCGCATACGCAATGACCCTTTCCACCCCATCTTGGACCTGTACTAACACCGCACCAAGCCCTACTCCTGAGGCATCAGTCTGCAGCATAAAGGGCTGACTGTAGTCCGGATACCCTAGCACTGGAGCGTTTATCAGTTTTTCTTTTAGAGACTGAAAGGCCTCTTCGCATTCAGCAGTCCACAGAAATGGCTGGTCAGGCCCCGGGCTTTTCTGGGTCCCTCTTTTCTTCTTTTTAGGGTCACCAGAGGTAAGGCGGTATAACGGAGCAGCCATGTTCGAGTAGCTCTTCACGTACCTCCTATAATAACCCGAAAAACCCAAAAACCGCAGCACCTCCATACGATTAGTAGGCCTCACCCAATCCTTGACCTTGTTGATCTTCTCTGGGTCTGTCCTGATGCCCTGTGCAGACACCAAGTGACCCAAGTATTGCACTTCCTTCCTCACAAGCTGACACTTGGACGGCTTTAGTTTCAAGCCATGCTCCCTAAGCCTATCGAAAGTCAGCTGCAGCCTCTCCAAATGTTCAGTAAAGGACTTAGAGAAAATGATGATGTCGTCCAGGTAAATAAGGAGATGGGTGAAATTTAAGTCTCCAAAACAGGACGTCATTAGTCTTTGAAATGTGGAGGGTGCGTTTTGTAGCCCAAACGGCATCCTATTGGCCTCAAACAGCCCCATGGGAGTGCTGAATGCTGTCTTGTGCTTGTCTTGTTCCGCAACCTCCACCTGCCAGTATCCAGATGTTAGGTCAAGGGTGGAGAAGTATTTTGCTTGTCCTAAAGCCTCCAGAGCCTCCTCTATCCTTGGCAGTGGGAATGCATCTCTGGTGCCGCAGGAGTTGAGCTTCCTGTAGTCAATACACAATCGGAGTGACCCATCTTTCTTGGTCACGACCACCACAGGAGATGCATACGGACTTTTACTGGGTCGAATTACTCCTGCTGTCTCCATTTCCATCAATAACCGCCTCACATCTTGCCACTGGGAAGGGGGTATTTTGCGGTATGGCAGTCGGAAAGGCCTCGGGTCAACCAGGGGAATCTCATGGTGTACTGTTGTGGTGTGACCATAGTCCATACGATGTTGGGAGAACACATCTGCATTCTGGTCCAGCATTTCCCGAAGCAGCGCACGTTGGTCCTCACTTTCCACCGCTGCTTCACTAAGGTCAACCCCACAGCTAGTCACTACTTGGTCCAGACTGAGACATGCCCCTCTGCTCCCAGCTTCGCTATACTTTTTATCTGGAAACTCTACCACCTTGTCCACCAGGACTGCATTGGCCAGACTTGTGTGTCGTCTGATCGTAATGACTCGCTGGGAAAGATTCATCACTCTAACTGGAGCACAACCTCTTTTTACATTAGCAAGCACTTTGGCCACCAAGACCTCCTGGGGGAGTTGCGAGGGGTGATGGGCTTCAATCAAGGCTGTATAAATCTTCCTTTGAGGACCAGCTTTAATCCTACACATTAAGTCCATCTCTCGATCCAGAGTCAATGAGAGCCTTGCATGTCTTCCCATTGACTTCCACTTCCCCTTCGTTCCTAGGGCCTACTAGGGGTGTTTCCCCTAGTTCAGTGTGAATCCTCTTCACAGGTGGGTGGGGTCCTTGCTGCGTACCCATGGATGCCCCGGCTGCCATGGGCACTAAGCGTTTAAATTTTGAGCAGAGTGCTTGCGTCCTTCAGCAGGGGTCTTAGGCCGCTGGGCTTCAGCTTGGCTTGGATCCAGAAGCACTGCCCTGCACACTCTGGCTGTGTGGCCTGGCTCTCCACACCGGTAACAGACAAAGCTTATACCCTGGCTTGCTGTTCCCTTTGCTGGCTGAACTGCTAATGGGGAGGCAAGGAGTGGAGAGGCCATTCTCATTTCTAGTTGGGATAGCTTAGTCATTTGTTCTTCCTGAATGAGGGCTAGTTTCTTTACCATTTCTGTCAACTCTGACATTTCCGATGTGTGGTTTGGCCTATCCAGTTTGCTGTGTCCACCCCCTCCTGATGTTACGTGCACCTGAGCATACGTTTTCTTTGCTTTACTCTGCGTCTGGAACTTCTTAGTTTCTCTGGCGTAATTTCGGAGCTCCGCCTGCAGCTCTCTGAAGCTCAAGAGCCTGGGGACCATTGGTGCGATTCTAGTGTACACCTCCTCATCAGTAAGGCCCCTCATGAACTGCCGGCTTAGTTTGCAATCTCGGTCCAGGAAGGGCTTGCCTCCTCTTTGCTTCTCCTCCACCGTCCGCAACTTAGCCTCCAGTGCTATAGCATAAGAACAGGCAGACTCCCCTGAATTCTGGCTCCGCTCATAGAAGTCAGCCAGAGGGTCTAGGGAGCCTCGTGTATCACCGTATTCAGCCCTCAGTTCCTCAAAAGCTTTCTCAGGGGTTTGATCATGTGGAGGTAAGTTAAGAATGAGATTTCGGGCTTCACCACCCAGGTGTCGCACAACAGTGGAGAAGCGAAGGTGCATTGGGAGCTCTATTGCCTCCAAGAGGTACTGCAAGTCGCGAATCCAGTCTTCCACCAGTATCCTACAGTCTGGATTTCCCGTGAAAACTTGAACATTCTTCACCTGATGAGTTTGCATGAAACCGCCATGGGCTGCTATGGGAAGGCACTGGCCGGTGACTGCAGGGGGCCTGAATTGAGCCACATGTGAGTGGGCCGTTCGGCTGGCAGTCGTAGGTGGATGGGCAACTTGAGAGAGAGCATCGACATGCACATTAAGGTGGGAGTGGGGATTCTGTGTCTGTTGAGATGACCATTCAAGAGGAGCATCAGCGGTTGTCTTGTTTGACGCTGTCTGAGGGCCATGTAAAGTCATGCTGGGAACCCATGCATTAGCAGATGGGGCCAATGAGGTGGGTCCACTATAGACTGGAACTTGAGCGGCTTGAAATGTGGCCTGCCCAGTGGTTACGTGCTTAACTGTAATGTTAGCACCTGGCGACCTCGGACATGGTGCAGGCTCAAAAGGGGGATACGAATAACCAGAGTAAGCCTGGAGGCCGGGTCTAATCGGCTGGGCTGGATATGGTGATGTAACTGGAATGGGCCCGGGTGGCTGCTGTTCATCTGGCACCTCAACAAAACTATGATGTGTAGGGCTTTGCCAAAGCGTGGCTCCTGATGGCCCAAGACCACTGCGTTTGCGAACAGAGGCATCCACTGACCTTTCCACCAGGCCACCTGTTCTTGCATCTGGGCTGTCTTCGAAACAGAGTGGCGGTACCTGCCCTGAGGCCCCAGTGCCTGGCGGCCTTGTTGCATGGGCTGGTGTCATGTACTGGCCAGCATAGAGCAGGTTCATTGGGGGTGGTGGAGCATGGCGTTCAAAGGGCAATGGTAGGTTATTTGAGGGATGCTCAGCTGGCGGTAGGAGGTTGGGTTCGTTACATGAGGAACTATGCAAGTTTTTAGTTGAGTTTGCATAGGTTTGCGCCATTGTAGGATGTAAAATTGTATTTATTATGTGCAAGTAGGTTAAATGGCAGTGTATTTGGATTGTAAGAAGATGTAATGTCAAAAGTTTCAATCTCGTACAAAAAACAAGAAAAAAAATATATATATATTACTAATAAACCATCACATATTTCTTACATAACAGCAAGTCACTTCAATTATAACAACAAAACATGTTCAGATTCCCATCAGGCTGTAAAGGATATAGCAGTGACTGCGAGGCATACGCAAGATCACCAGTTTGGTTAAGAACTCAGTCTGTCTATTATAGAGTTCAGCACACAAACTCCTGGCTGTAGAAATCTTTTCGGCTTCAGTCTAGTGGTGCCACAATCCGGGTCACGGCACCAAAGATGTAACCCCCTCGCTCTATGCGTGCTCGCTAGCCTCTAGCACCGCCGCTCTTACTCTGCGCTGTGTGTGTGTTCGTGGGTGGTGGTAGAGAGAGACGCGGACACAGAGGGGTTCCGGATCGTGGCTTGGCCTGTTTATTTCACAGCACGGCATCTGTAGCGTTGACAAGAATAACTCAACTTAAGTTTATCCATTAAAGTAAATTCGATGCACATTAAATTTCACAACAACCTCTCGTTGTTACACAATCATACCTAGCTTAGCATCAACCACCCCGTATTAATCAAACTCAAAAGATAAGACAAAAAACAAACATTTTAACTCCCCACATTACTCCGCTTTTAGTTTAGAACACAAAATATCTAAATAGACAGAACCTAAGAGTGATAACAAAGATTCTTTAAATATAAATTTCCGCTACTATTAACACATCTTACCTGTAGCGTTGACAAGAATAACTGAAGAAAAATCAACGCTACGGTACATCAAGAGGCTCAAAAACATTACTAAGAGAAAAACACACTTGTATCTGCCGTAACACAACAGTGTCATAGCGACATCTTGTGGGCAATCCAGAACACTGCCCTACATATATAGACATGATATGACTTTGTTTGCTTAATAAGCAGTTTAGATCGTTGGATTACTCTGCAGTAATTGTGGCACATTACTGCAGAGCAATCAGGGTTAAGGTGCCTTGCTCAAGGGCACTTCATCCATGACCCGTGCTGGCTGGCATTGAGATTTGAATCGTCGACCTTCTGATCACAAGCCCAGCGCTTTAACCACTAGGCCACAGCGGACCCCGAGCCGCCTTGGGCGTAATAGACTGGGTTCTAAAGGGTCAGTGCCAGAGGGTCAGCCGGGATTTAAGCAATAGTAACTCCAAAAATAAAGCTAGATAACACAATAATACACAACAAAAACGTGATAACGTAATAAAAAACATGCCTTTAGAAATGTTTTATGAACGGAGTTATCTCATTTTGGAACCAAAGTCTTCATATAGGCTACTTTATAATGGCACTGATTGATGCAAGTAAACAGGCATGAAGCAAGGCACGAGAAGAAAATAAATGAAGTAGCAATACAAATAAGTGATGTGTTTTGAAGAAGAGAGAAAAAATCATGAAATGAGAAGGAAATGTTATTAGCAGGGGTCTACTCCTCAATCCTCATGAAGTCAACCTGATTCTCTTATTTGTAAAAGTAACGTTAATATTTCAGCCAGGGATAGTAATAAAACGAGAGAAATCACCTTTAAATGAATTCACAGGTTTTACACAGGTCTAAATGCTTTCTCAAAAGACTTAAGAATGGCATTGATACAACTCTGTTCTTTCTGTTCAGAAAAACCTGAGACCACTTTACATTTATTTTGGAACTGCTCTTTCACAGTTACATTTTGGTGTGACATTTGTGATTTTATCAATTGTTATGTAAATCCTAATGTTGATTTTACATACATTAAATGTAATTTTTGGTTTTCATGAATGTGAAAAGAAAAGTGATATTTATTTTATAAACCTTATTTTTCTGTTAGCTAAATTTCACATTCACAAATCTAAATTGTCTAAATGCACTCCTCTTTTTTTGAGGTTTAAATGCGAGTTGAAAATGTACTTTGAGTAGCCTGTTGAGTTCTCTAAAAACTTAAAAGCTACAAGAACAGTGACTGTGTTTAAGGACTTTGCACCTAATCTGGATTGGAAGACTAAAGGAATTTAGTCTGGACTGAGGGAATCTGGAGCTTGTATTGACAATGATAATGGTTGTTGTAAATGTTTGTTTTTTGTTATCTTCTACAAGCATTTAATAAAAAAAAAAGATATATATATAAATATATTTCAGGCAGGGATTCGAGCACTTCCGGTGGGACGGGTTCACTTCCTGCGGTTGGTGTAGCGTCGCATATGCAGGTCATTTCTTCTGATGCACATGGATGTGTAGTAAAGCGCTCACATTAACGTGTGTCTCTTGTAGACCTACAAAAGAAACAAAAGCCGATGCTCGCCAACGGCATCAGCCCGTTGTCCGAGCGCAGAGACCCAGCGCGCCCTGACGAGCGACTCTAGTAGCATGTTGGCCTGGGCCAAGGCGATAGATCACCGTGGCAACTTGCTGGTGTCGCGACTGGTTTTATACGGCATATCGGCGACGCTCCAACCGACGACGGTTGGTGAGGAAATTTACATTCACGTTTAACGTTAAGAACACGAGTCAGACAGAGCGTTTTTATTGTTCACACTTTTGTTGAAAACGGAACTCGAAACACAATGATATTTATAAACGAGTAGTCACAGAATGACATTTCCAGACCTAGCTCATTAATTATGCAAAACAACAGCCAATGGCGGTTCTCCAAGCAATATTTGAATTGGTCATTCACAGATTGTTTGCCTCCAAATAAAGAGCTTTTGCTTATATCGTGTCGTCATTCTTTTCACCACCTAATCAATGAAATCAACGGGACTTGTTGTACACATTTGTAAAAGCAAACTCTCTGTTCGATGTGAAACGGGGCTTTTAGGACATCTAGTGTAAGGAAAACAACGTTGCATGATATTACCAATCCTGTTTCGGAGCTACAGTATATACTCGTTTATGCTCTTTCGCAAATGCAACGCTTGGGGGGTGATGTGAAATTGTCATGAGATATCTTCTTTTTGATAAACGCATGGCTTTTACCACAAGATGACCTCTACCACTAGATGTCGTCATCACTTCTTCGATCGTTCCTAACAATTATTTATTAATAAAAATTAAAATCATATTTATTACAGTCTCTTATTCATATTTATTACAGTCTGTTGTTCATACAACGCTAATCAATATTCGGTTATGTGTGTTTGTGTGGCACTTTTAGGAGTGTCATTCATCAATTCAGTAAGTACTTTTAAACTCTTTTTATACTGGCTTTTACTTCTGTAAAGAAAATGAGAATCTGATTTGTCTTCTCCTTTCAATTGAACGTTTGCACCCCTTCGCCAATAGAGGGCGTTGTTTGATAACCGTTGACAGTTGTAAAGGTTTCCTAATGGGTTTTAGCTGCTGAATGAATTAATTCTTTAGGTTCGAGCACACAGGCTGATCTCAGACCACAGTTTCTTAGGGAGTGCCTTAAAGAAAGATTTATTCTGCATACTCACTTTGCCATCCAACTCTTGAAATAACTTTCTTGAACTAATATACATACATATGTATATATATATATATATATATATATATATATATATATTTAGCCTGTATATCGTGTACATATTGAACAAGATATTATTATGAAGGGATTGAGGGATTTAAGCAATAGTAACTCCAAAAATAAAGCTAGATAACACAATAAAACACAACAAAAACGTGATAACGTAATAAAAAACATGCCTTTAGAAATGTTTTATGAACGGAGTTATCTCATTTTGGAACCAAAGTCTTCATATAGGCTACTTTATAATGGCACTGATTGATGCAAGTAAACAGGCATGAAGCAAGGCACGAGAAGAAAATAAATGAAGTAGCAATACAAATAAGTGATGTGTTTTGAAGAAGAGAGAAAAAATCATGAAATGAGAAGGAAATGTTATTGGCAGGGGTCTACTCCTCAATCCTCATGAAGTCAACCTGATTCTTTTATTTCTAAAAGTAACATTAATATTTCAGCCAGTGATAGTAAAAAAGCGAGAGAAATCACCTTTAAATGAATTCACAGGTTTTACACAGGTCTAAATGCTTTCTCAAAAGACTTAAGAATGGCATTGATACCCTCTGTTCTTTCTGTTCAGAAAAACCTGAGTCCACTTTACATTTATTTTGGAACTGCTCTTTCACAGTTACATTTTGGTGTGACATTTGTGATTTTATCAATTGTTATGTAAATCCTAATGTTGATTTTAGGAGCACTTCCGGTGGGACGGGTTCACTTCCTGCCGTCGGTGTGGTGTCGCATATGCAGGTCATCTCTTCTGATGCACATGGATGTGTACACAAGTAAAGCTCTCACATTAACGTGTGTCTCTTGTAGACGTACAAAAGAAACAAAAGCCGATGCTCGCCGACAGCATCAGCCCGTTGTCCGAGCGCAGAGACCCAGCGCGCCCTGACGAGCGACTCTAGTAGCATGTTGGCTTGGGCCAAGGCGATAGATCACCGTGGCAACTTGCTGGTGTCGCGACTGGTTTTATACGGCATATCGGCGACGCTCCAACCGACGACGGTTGGTGAGGAAATTTACATTCACGTTTAACGTTAAGAACACGAGTCAGACAGAGCGTTTTTATTGTACACACTTTTGTTGAAAACGGAACTCGAAACACAATGATATTTATAAACGAGTAGTCACAGAATGACATTTCCAGACCTAGCTCATTAATTATGCAAAACAACAGCCAATGGCGGTTCTCCAAGCAATATTTGAATCGGTCATTCACAGATTGTTTGCCTCCAAATAAAGAGCTTTTGCTTATATCGTGTCGTCATTCTTTTCACCACCTAATCAATGAAATCAACGGGACTTGATGTACACATTTGAAAAAGCAAACTCTCTGTTCGATGTGAAACGGGGCTTTTAGGACATCTAGTGTAAGGAAAACAACGTTGCATGATATTACCAATCCTGTTTCGGAGCTACAGTATATACTCGTTTATGCTCTTTCGCAAATGCAACGCTTGGGGGGTGATGTGAAATTGTCATGAGATATCTTCTTTTTGATAAACGCATGGCTTTTACCACAAGATGACCTCTACCACTAGACGTCGTCATCACTTCTTCGATCGTTCCTAACAATTATTTATTAATAAAAATTAAAATCATATTTATTACAGTCTCTTATTCATATTTATTACAGTCTGTTGTTCATACAACGCTAATCAATATTCGGTTATGTGTGTTTGTGTGGCACTTTTAGGAGTGTCATTCATCAATTCAGTAAGTACTTTTAAACTCTTTTTATACTGGCTTTTACTTCTGTAAAGAAAATGAGAATCTGATTTGTCTTCTCCTTTCAATTGAACGTTTGCACCCCTTCGCCAATAGAGGGCGTTGTTTGATAACCGTTGACAGTTGTAAAGGTTTCCTAATGGGTTTTAGCTGCTGAATGAATTAATTCTTTAGGTTCGAGCACACAGGCTGATCTCAGAACACCGTTTCTTAGGGAGTGCCTTAAAGAAAGATTTATTCTGCATACTCACTTTGCCATCCAACTCTTGAAGTAACTTTCTTGAACTAATATACATACATATGTATATATATATATATATATATATATATATAGCCTGTATATCGTGTACATATTGAACAAGATATTATTATGAAGGGATTGAGGGATTTAAGCAATAGTAACTCCAAAAATAAAGCTAGATAACACAATAATACACAACAAAAACGTGATAACGTAATAAAAAACATGCCTTTAGAAATGTTTTATGAACGGAGTTATCTCATTTTGGAACCAAAGTCTTCATATAGGCTACTTTATAATGGCACTGATTGATGCAAGTAAACAGGCATGAAGCAAGGCACGAGAAGAAAATAAATGAAGTAGCAATACAAATAAGTGATGTGTTTTGAAGAAGAGAGAAAAAATCATGAAATGAGAAGGAAATGTTATTAGCAGGGGTCTACTCCTCAATCCTCATGAAGTCAACCAGATGCTCTTATTTGTAAAAGTAACGTTAATATTTCAGCCAGGGATAGTAATAAAACGAGAGAAATCACCTTTAAATGAATTCACAGGTTTTACACAGGTCTAAATGCTTTCTCAAAAGACTTAAGAATGGCATTGATACCCTCTGTTCTTTCTGTTCAGAAAAACCTGAGTCCACTTTACATTTATTTTGGAACTGCTCTTTCACAGTTACATTTTGGTGTGACATTTGTGATTTTATCAATTGTTATGTAAATCCTAATGTTGATTTTACATACATTAAATGTAATTTTTGGTTTTCATGAATGTGAAAAGAAAAGTGATATTTATTTTATAAACCTTATTTTTCTGTTAGCTAAATTTCACATTCACAAATCTAAATTGTCTAAATGCACTCCTCTTTTTTTGAGGTTTAAATGCGAGTTGAAAATGTACTTTGAGTAGCCTGTTGAGTTCTCTAAAAACTTAAAAGCTACAAGAACAGTGACTGTGTTTAAGGACTTTGCACCTAATCTGGATTGGAAGACTGAAGGAATTTAGTCTGGACTGAGGGAATCTGGAGCTTGTATTGACAATGATAATGGTTGTTGTAAATGTTTGTTTTTTGTTATCTTCTACAAGCATTTAATTAAAAAAAAAGATATATATATAAATATATTTCAGGCAGGGATTCGAGCACTTCCGGTGGGACGGGTTCACTTCCTGCGGTTGGTGTAGCGTCGCATATGCAGGTCATCTCTTCTGATGCACATGGATGTGTACACAAGTAAAGCTCTCACATTAACGTGTGTCTCTTGTAGACGTACAAAAGAAACAAAAGCTGATGCTCGCCGACGGCATCAGCCCGTTGTCCGAGCGCAGAGACCCAGCGCGCCCTGACGAGTGACTCTAGTAGCATGTTGGCTTGGGCAAGGCGATAGATCACCGTGGCAACCAGCTGGTGTCGCGACTGCTTTTATACGGCATACTGGCGACGCTCCAACCGACGACGGTTGGTGTTGAAATTTACATTCACGTTTAACGTTAAGAACACGAGTCAGACAGAGCGTTTTTATTGTACACACTTTTGTTGAAAACGGAACTCGAAACACAATGATATTTATAAACGAGTAGTCACAGAATGACATTTCCAGACCTAGCTCATTAATTATGCAAAACAACAGCCAATGGCGGTTCTCCAAGCAATATTTGAATCGGTCATTCACAGATTGTTTGCCTCCAAATAAAGAGCTTTTGCTTATATCGTGTCGTCATTCTTTTCACCACCTAATCAATGAAATCAACGGTACTTGATGTACACATTTGAAAAAGCAAACTCTCTGTTCGATGTGAAACGGGGCTTTTAGGACATCTAGTGTAAGGAAAACAACGTTGCATGATATTACCAATCCTGTTTCGGAGCTACAGTATATACTCGTTTATGCTCTTTCGCAAATGCAACGCTTGGGGGGTGATGTGAAATTGTCATGAGATATCTTCTTTTTGATAAACGCATGGCTTTTACCACAAGATGACCTCTACCACTAGACGTCGTCATCACTTCTTCGATCGTTCCTAACAATTATTTATTAATAAAAATTAAAATCATATTTATTACAGTCTCTTATTCATATTTATTACAGTCTGTTGTTCATACAACGCTAATCAATATTCGGTTATGTGTGTTTGTGTGGCACTTTTAGGAGTGTCATTCATCAATTCAGTAATACTGGCTTTTACTTCTGTAAAGAAAATGAGAATCTGATTTGTCTTCTCCTTTCAATTGAACGTTTGCACCCCTTCGCCAGTAGAGGGCGTTGTTTGATAACCGTTGACAGTTGTAAAGGTTTCCTAATGGGTTTTAGCTGCTGAATGAATTAATTCTTTAGGTTCGAGCACACAGGCTGATCTCAGACCACAGTTTCTTAGGGAGTGCCTTAAAGAAAGATTTATTCTGCATACTCACTTTGCCATCCAACTCTTGAAGTAACTTTCTTGAACTAATATACATACATATATATATATATATATATATATATATATATATTTAGCCTGTATATCGTGTACATATTGAACAAGATATTATTATGAAGGGATTGAGGGATTTAAGCAATAGTAACTCCAAAAATAAAGCTAGATAACACAATAAAACACAACAAAAACGTGATAACGTAATAAAAAACATGCCTTTAGAAATGTTTTATGAACGGAGTTATCTCATTTTGGAACCAAAGTCTTCATATAGGCTACTTTATAATGGCACTGATTGATGCAAGTAAACAGGCATGAAGCAAGGCACGAGAAGAAAATAAATGAAGTAGCAATACAAATAAGTGATGTGTTTTGAAGAAGAGAGAAAAAATCATGAAATGAGAAGGAAATGTTATTAGCAGGGGTCTACTCCTCAATCCTCATGAAGTCAACCTGATTCTCTTATTTCTAAAAGTAACATTAATATTTCAGCCAGTGATAGTAAAAAAGCGAGAGAAATCACCTTTAAATGAATTCACAGGTTTTACACAGGTCTAAATGCTTTCTCAAAAGACTTAAGAATGGCATTGATACCCTCTGTTCTTTCTGTTCAGAAAAACCTGAGTCCACTTTACATTTATTTTGGAACTGCTCTTTCACAGTTACATTTTGGTGTGACATTTGTGATTTTATCAATTGTTATGTAAATCCTAATGTTGATTTTAGGAGCACTTCCGGTGGGACGGGTTCACTTCCTGCCGTCGGTGTGGTGTCGCATATGCAGGTCATCTCTTCTGATGCACATGGATGTGTACACAAGTAAAGCTCTCACATTAACGTGTGTCTCTTGTAGACGTACAAAAGAAACAAAAGCTGATGCTCGCCGACGGCATCAGCCCGTTGTCCGAGCGCAGAGACCCAGCGCGCCCTGACGAGCGACTCTACACACTAAAAAATGCTGGGTTATTTAATCTACCCAACCGCTGGGTTATGAAATGGTTTACCCATTATGGGTTATTTATGTCAACATTTGGGTTATATTAATATAATATTGGGTTATTTTGTGCAACTCATGCGTTGAGTTAAAATCAATCAACCCAACATACATCGGTTGACCCAGCACTTGGGTTGTTTGTGCTTCGAACGTCATCACATCGTCTCCAGAGTCCACACACCGAGTGCTCGTCACAGCAGAAAACCTGACTGATCATCCAGCGAGGTAAATAAATAATAAAAGGTTTGTGGAACTTATACTATTCACATTGTCTGTGTTGCGTTACCTGTTAAAGTAGTATCTTTATATTGTCGAGGCTTTGGTTTGGCTAACAACGTAGCCATTTAGCCGTTATCATGGATAGCCTAACGTTACAGCTTATCCGTTTGCTCTGAATTATATTAATGAATTAATTAAACAAGTTCATAATGCCCATGGGGATGTTTATTGAGCTCACCAGTCTAATTTGCCAGCTAGTTTCAAGCTAGCCAGGTGATTAGGCAGTTAACTAGTTTACTAGCCAACATGCTCTCAGTTAGTTGCTTTGCTAGCTATATTATTTTAACTAGCTATAAATGAGCGCGCTTTTTTACTGAAGCTTTTCATGTGAAGGCATAACACAGTGTTTGACTGATTAAAGTATGTAAAAAACGGTGAGATAACCTGATATGTCTGACTTAATGCATTTATTTAAGTAACGTTAATGTAGTTAACGTAATTTGACCGACAATAGATAAGAACAAATTCTTATTTAAAATGGCGGCCTGGCAAACGACAAGGGCCACTTGAGTGAGGGGTTAAGAAATATAAAATAAAAAGTTTGGGAACCACTGCTGTAGCCACAAATATTCTTGTGAAGTAAAAACATAGACAATATACATGCATGCATTTTGTCATATGAATTGTATAAGGAGAAAGGGAGGATTGTTTTCTCTATATTTTGTGATGCTAAATAAAATGGCTGTTATCTTCACATTGGGTTACATTTTGCTGCTAGTCTGCATTGCTTTTGCATAGTGACATCTGAATAGTTAATACAATAGCAATTGTATTTTTGCTTAAGCTCTTTTTGTGTTTGTTTCAGATCAATGGACAGCTTTGTCATTAACATTTTGACAGAGTGGCAGCTGACAGACCTTGTCGACAAATTTAAAGGTAAGAAATATTTGTTTTCCCATCCACAGCATATCAAGTCTGCATTGCTACTCAAGCCCTACACAATACAGCTCACTCCTCCTAGAAACGCTTCTGTGCTGTTTGATGCCCACTGTTATGCACTAAGCAACAGGAACAATAATTGATCTACTGAGGACAGACAGACGTACAGACAAACCCTGTTCTAACCGTAGCCCACGCTGTCAAAGTCAAACATGCCTCATCTCTATTCATTAAAGATTTTGATTTCTTGGCAGGAAATATGGTACACCCCAGGACGGAGCCACCGGCCAGCCACTGGATTCCGGGAGGAAAGGCTGCTGAACGTCAGAAAGCGGCTGAGATCAACCAGCAAGTCGCGGAGCATGGCACAGACACCATCACAAGCGCCAGATAATGGAGCTCTTGCAAGGGCTCTCATACCAGGTAATTATTAAACTGAAAAATTATTTGATCAAGCAAAACATCCATATTTCAGTGACTGACTACTTGTTCTTTTTTACAGAATGTACCATATCAGATGAACGTGCGTCACAGTTTAGAGAATGGATGAGAAACAATTCTCAGCCCCTCAGCCAGATAGAGACCTACATGGAGAACACGGCAGTCTACAGGGCCAAGTGCATTAGGGACAACAATCCCTCACCTAATGACCAAAGGCATGGTAGGTATAGGGAAATCTGATCTTGTATATGAGGATGCATTATTTATAACCTTTTATTATTGTGCCACATTGAATTGGTTTTAAAATGTGTTTTTCATTTTATAGATTGCACAGGACTTTCTTGTCCTGCATGGGGATGCTGCATCAAAATTGTTTGAAACTTGGCTACCCATTTATGCTGAGAAGATCCTGTGCCTGGCAAGACAGGAGGGGAAGCTGACATTACCCCTGGATGGATTATCACCAGGTAATAGTTTCTTGTCTGCATATCTTGTAAAAGCAGGGTTTTCCCTGGCTTCTTAGGGGGCTCTACCAAAAACTGCAATTTCACATCATTTTGGCCACTATCATTATCAGAATCAGAACTATAGCTAACAAAAAAAAGAAAGTGTAAATTTGCTTTAGATGTATTTGTACACCTGTATTTGCACAATTCACAGCCTTCTCGAACATGAGCTCTGAGAATAGTGAGTGATATCATAATAGGAATAGAGTTAAATAAATCTGTCAGCCTCTTTATGCTAATTGAGTACAAAAAAGTTTTCACAGCAGAGTTAACACGGCAGTACCGGTGTAACTAATAACATTACGTTTTTTTGTGATTGTTGCGGGAAAAAATCCTTGATTATGTGGCACGTCATCGCAAAAAATGCGATGGAATAGACATTATATTTATGCAATTTTATGCGATGAAATTGCGGGGATTATGAAATCATGCAAATATTCTAATTTGACCTTGCATTACAAGATCGCCATTATCCTAACAGACTGGTGACGGTAAGAAAAAATGCAAGTAAAACAAGCCATGGTCACGTTTACTGCCAAAGAAACGCAGTGCTCCGGTGCTCTTTTAAATACTTAAATCTCTGCCGCCGTCCGGCCCACTAATGGGAGGATTAACTACACTACAAACTAACCAGCTGCAGGGCGCGAATTAACAGCACGTAACAGTTCTCATGGGTTTTATTTTAGTTGGATATTGAATGACAAAATCACAGGTATGCCATTCCACATCGTATTGACACCTATGTCTTCCTACAGATAGCGTTGGGGACCTCGCCCTGAGGCAGCTGCCAGCCTTGCTTCCACCTACAACTTACAAAGTTGGCCGTGGCCGCGGTGTGAAAGTGGTTCGCCACACCATTCAGGAATGCAGCTTGGCCTTCATCGACCATAAGCTTGTAAGTCCTCAAGCACATCTAAAGGGGAAACTTTATTCATTTTATCAACATATCTGAGCTTAAAAATGTGTCCACACACACATGCATATCCAGGTTTGTTTTACTATACTTTTGTGGACAGGCATCAAATATAGCCTGACAGTATTATATAGCCCACCTATCTGACCACCTAACTCGGCTGCCTATCAGCCAGATAGGATAGTCAGATTTTCTGATCATGTTTATTGTAATGATAGATCATCAATAGATTTATGGCTTTTTAGGTCAATTGAGAACATATGATACAGATCAACGTTTTGAATTAGAGATGCACTGAATCTTTTCCAAATTAAATTCCAAGCTAACTAGACTTTATAATAAAACAATAATTTCTCTAGTGAGGACCAGGAAAATGGTCCTCACAATGTCTATATTTGAATTATTCTATAGTAGTCTGTAAACATTTGGTCCTTACTCACTCGCACTCTCTCACTTGCTCTTTTGTATTCTTTCTTTTTTAGCCTGGAATAAACATGGTGGAGTACCTCCATGAGGCCAAGGCATGTAAACCATACCCCCACATCCTGACGCTTGGCAATGATCATGGTGCATTTCAGGTCTTTGTGATAATAGCTGGACAGGAATATATGAAATCCCAGGAGGGGAGTCTAAATTAGTCAAGTTTATTCAAAGTAGAATACTTGCTTGCAAGTAGAGCTAATGGCTCTCAATAGCAACTTAGACTTTGAATTTCGTGAATTTGTTCAAGAGATTTGACTGTTGGCATGTTGAATGTTAAGCCAGTTCATTCATAATTATTGTTTTGATAAGAATGTTTTCTACCTAAGTGATATTAAAGCTATTGTTGATATTAATTAATGTAATATAATAAATGTTTTCTAAGATTCCATTGTTGTTTTGTTTTTGTATTTTTTATTGCATAATATATGCATAAATATATCATGTATTCTGCTCTAGGTTTGTAGTTTAACAGTTTTATAGCTATGGGTAGTCTATTGCAATTTATTTTCTTAAATTGTACTGTAATGTGTTAGAATTATCTGGCATATGGGTTAATTTGACCCAACATTTGGGTACACTATATAACCAATATGTAGTTGAATCAACCCAGCATTGTAATTAATTTGACCCAACATTTGGGTACACTATTTAACCAAAATATGTAGTTAAATCAACCCATAATTGTAATTGGTTTTAACCCTGCATTTGGGTAGAATATTTAACTCATCTGTTGGGTTAAATATGACCGACCCATCATGCTGGGTCAAATTAACTAATGCTGGGCTGGTGCAATATTTAACCAGCGGCTGAGTTATAAAACAACCCAAGTTGAGTTATTTTTAACCCAGCATTTTTTAGAGTGTAGTAGCATGTTGGCTTGGGCAAGGCGATGGATCACCATGGCAACCAGCTGGTGTCGCGACTGCTTTTATACGGCATACTGGCGACGCTCCAACTGACGACGGTTGGTGATGAAATTTACATTCACGTTTAACGTTGAGAACACGAGTCAGACAGAGCGTTTTTATTGTACACACTTTTGTTGAAAACGGAACTCGAAACACAATGATATTTATAAACGAGTAGTCACAGAATGACATTTCCAGACCTAGCTCATTAATTATGCAAAACAACAGCCAATGGCGGTGCTCCAAGCAATATTTGAATCGGTCATTCACAGATTGTTTGCCTCCAAATAAAGAGCTTTTGCTTATATCGTGTCGTCATTCTTTTCACCACCTAATCAATGAAATCAACGGGACTTGATGTACACATTTGAAAAAGCAAACTCTGTTCGATGTGGAACGGGGCTTTTAGGACATCTAGTGTAAGGAAAACAACGTTGCATGATATTACCAATCCTGTTTCGGAGCTACAGTATATACTCGTTTATGCTCTTTCGCAAATGCAACGCTTGGGGGGTGATGTGAAATTGTCATGAGATATCTTCTTTTTGATAAACGCATGGCTTTTACCACAAGATGACCTCTACCACTAGAGGTCGTCATCACTTCTTCGATCGTTCCTAACAATTATTTATTAATAAAAATTAAAATCATATTTATTACAGTCTCTTAATCATATTTATTACAGTCTGTTGTTCATACAACGCTAATCAATATTCGGTTATGTGTGTTTGTGTGGCACTTTTAGGAGTGTCATTCATCAATTCAGTAAGTACATTTAAACTCTTTTTATACTGGCTTTTACTTCTGTAAAGAAAATGAGAATCTGATTTGTCTTCTCCTTTCAATTGAACGTTTGCACCCCTTCGCCAGTAGAGGGCTTTGTCTGATAACCGTGGACAGTTGTAAAGGTTTCCTAATGGGTTTTAGCTGCTGAATGAATTAATTCTTTAGGTTCGAGCACACAGGCTGATCTCAGACCACAGTTTCTTAGGGAGTGCCTTAAAGAAAGATTTATTCTGCATACTCACTTTGCCATCCAACTCTTGAAGTAACTTTCTTGAACTAATATACATACATATATAAATATATATATATATATATAGAGAGAGAGAGAGAGCCTGTATATTGTGTACATATTGAACAAGATATTATTATGAAGGGATTGAGGGATTTAAGCCATAGTAACTCCAAAAATACAGCTAGATAACACAATAAAACACAACAAAAACATGATAACATAATAAAAAACATGCCTTTAGAAATGAGAGTTATCTCATATGTAGGTCATCTCTTCTGATGCACATGGATGTGTACACAAGTAAAGCGAGTCTCACATTAACGCGTGTCTCTTGTAGACGTACAAAAGAAACAAAAGCCGATGCGCCCGTTGTTTCCGAGCGCAGAGACCAAGCGCGCCCTGACGAGCGACTCTAGTAGCGTGTTGGCTTGGTGTCAAGGCGATAGGTCCCCGGCCCGAACAGATCTAGCAGGTTTCGCGACTGCTTTTATACGGCACATCGGCGACGCTACAGCCGACGACGGTTGGTGAGAAAATGTACATTCACGTTTAACGTTGAGAACACGAGTCAGACAGAACAGAGCATTTTTATTGTACACACTTTTGTTGAAAACGGAACTCGAAACACAATGATATTTGTAAATGAGTAGTCACAGAATGACATTTCCAGACCTAGCTCATTAATTATGCAAAACAACAGCCAATGGCGGTTCTCCAACTGCACACAAAGCAATATTTGAGTCGGTCATTCACAGATTGTTTGAAGTATATAGACATGATATGACTTTGTTTGCTTAATAAGCAGTTTAGATCGTTGGATTACTCTGCAGTAATTGTGGCACATTACTGCAGAGCAATCAGGGTTAAGGTCACTTCATCCATGACCCGTGCTGGCTGGCATTGAGATTTGAATCGTCGACCTTCTGAACACAAGCCCAGCGCTTTAACCACTAGGCCACAGCGGACCCCGAGCCGCCTTGTGCGTAATAGACTGGGTTCTAAAGGGTCAGTGCCAGAGGGTCAGCCGGGATTTGAGCAATAGTAACTCCAAAAATAAAGCTAGATAACACAATAATACACAACAAAAACGTGATAACGTAATAAAAAACATGCCTTTAGAAATGTTTTATGAACGGAGTTATCTCATTTTGGAACCAAAGTCTTCATATAGGCTACTTTATAATGGCACTGATTGATGCAAGTAAACAGGCATGAAGCAAGGCACGAGAAGAAAATAAATGAAGTAGCAATACAAATAAGTGATGTGTTTTGAAGAAGAGAGAAAAAATCATGAAATGAGAAGGAAATGTTATTAGCAGGGGTCTACTCCTCAATCCTCATGAAGTCAACCAGATGCTCTTATTTGTAAAAGTAACGTTAATATTTCAGCCAGGGATAGTAATAAAACGAGAGAAATCACCTTTAAATGAATTCACAGGTTTTACACAGGTCTAAATGCTTTCTCAAAAGACTTAAGAATGGCATTGATACAACTCTGTTCTTTCTGTTCAGAAAAACCTGAGACCACTTTACATTTATTTTGGAACTGCTTTTTCACAGTTACATTTTGGTGTGACATTTGTGATTTTATCAATTGTTATGTAAATCCTAATGTTGATTTTACATACATTAAATGTAATTTTTGGTTTTCATGAATGTGAAAAGAAAAGTGATATTTATTTTATAAACCTTATTTTTCTGTTAGCTAAATTTCACATTCACAAATCTAAATTGTCTAAATGCACTCCTCTTTTTTTGAGGTTTAAATGCGAGTTGAAAATGTACTTTGAGTAGCCTGTTGAGTTCTCTAAAAACTTAAAAGCTACAAGAACAGTGACTGTGTTTAAGGACTTTGCACCTAATCTGGATTGGAAAACTGAAGGAATTTAGTCTGGACTGAGGGAATCTGGAGCTTGTATTGACAATGATAATGGTTGTTGTAAATGTTTGTTTTTTGTTATCTTCTACAAGCATTTAATTAAAAAAAAAGATATATATATAAATATATTTCAGGCAGGGATTCGAGCACTTCCGGTGGGACGGGTTCACTTCCTGCGGTTGGTGTAGCGTCGCATATGCAGGTCATCTCTTCTGATGCACATGGATGTGTAGTAAAGCTCTCACATTAACGTGTGTCTCTTGTAGACGTACAAAAGAAACAAAAGCCGATGCTCGCCGACGGCATCAGCCCGTTGTCCGAGCGCAGAGACCCAGCGCGCCCTTACGAGCGA
This sequence comes from Barbatula barbatula, assembly GCF_947034865.1. Lineage (NCBI taxonomy): Eukaryota > Metazoa > Chordata > Actinopteri > Cypriniformes > Nemacheilidae > Barbatula > Barbatula barbatula. The sequence goes on from NC_136773.1 coordinate 4,763,772, forward strand.
CTCTAGTAGCATGTTGGCTTGGGCCAAGGCGATAGATCACCGTGGCAACTTGCTGGTGTCGCGACTGGTTTTATACGGCATATCGGCGACGCTCCAACCGACGACGGTTGGTGAGGAAATTTACATTCACGTTTAACGTTAAGAACACGAGTCAGACAGAGCGTTTTTATTGTACACACTTTTGTTGAAAACGGAACTCGAAACACAATGATATTTATTAACGAGTAGTCACAGAATGACATTTCCAGACCTAGCTAATTAATTATGCAAAACAACAGCCAATGGCGGTTCTCCAAGCAATATTTGAATCGGTCATTCACAGATTGTTTGCCTCCAAATAAAGAGCTTTTGCTTATATCGTGTCGTCATTCTTTTCACCACCTAATCAATGAAATCAACGGGACTTGATGTACACATTTGAAAAAGCAAACTCTCTGTTCGATGTGAAACGGGGCTTTTAGGACATCTAGTGTAAGGAAAACAACGTTGCATGATATTACCAATCCTGTTTCGGAGCTACAGTATATACTCGTTTATGCTCTTTCGCAAATGCAACGCTTGGGGGGTGATGTGAAATTGTCATGAGATATCTTCTTTTTGATAAACGCATGGCTTTTACCACAAGATGACCTCTACCACTAGACGTCGTCATCACTTCTTCGATCGTTCCTAACAATTATTTATTAATAAAAATTAAAATCATATTTATTACAGTCTCTTATTCATATTTATTACAGTCTGTTGTTCATACAACGCTAATCAATATTCGGTTATGTGTGTTTGTGTGGCACTTTTAGGAGTGTCATTCATCAATTCAGTAAGTACTTTTAAACTCTTTTTATACTGGCTTTTACTTCTGTAAAGAAAATGAGAATCTGATTTGTCTTCTCCTTTCAATTGAACGTTTGCACCCCTTCGCCAGTCGAGGGCTTTGTCTGATAACCGTGGACAGTTGTAAAGGTTTCCTAATGGGTTTTAGCTGCTGAATGAATTAATTCTTTAGGTTCGAGCACACAGGCTGATCTCAGACCACAGTTTCTTAGGGAGTGCCTTAAAGAAAGATTTATTCTGCATACTCACTTTGCCATCCAAATCTTGAAGTAACTTTCTTGAACTAATATACATACATATGTATGTATATATATATATATATATATATATATATATATATATATATATATATATATATATATATATATATATATATATTTAGCATGTATATCGTGTACATATTGAACAAGATATTATTATGAAGGGATTGAGGGATTTAAGCAATAGTAACTCCAAAAATAAAGCTAGATAACACAATTGTTCCGCCCTTCGGCGTTTTAATTTGTTTCCTAGTCGGACCCGTTAGTACGGGCAAGCGTTCGAGCCGAGCAACAGTGCGGAAATCACCCTCGTGTCTGCGTCATCACAGAGTTTGGTTAAATCTTTGTCTGTAAGTCCTTTTTTCGTCAGAATTGTGGTTTCTGTATGATGTATGTTTACTTTAAGTAATGTGTGTTATTACGTTCGTGACTCTTTCAGTTTCATCGCGTATGCTCTAGTTTGAAGCTTTTTTGTTTTCTGACTCGCTGATTTATCTGCTCAGCAACGAGCCTCGACGTTTCGCCTTAGATTAAAGGCGGGCGTACACGGTGCGAATTCTGATGGTCGGAAGATCGTATGTCCACGCACACGTCACGAGTGAGTTTATCTGAAAATCATACGGACGAGGTGATATACGACACGATTTTACGACCTGGGCCCAGTTTTTCAAAAGGTTTAATCCGGATAAAATTGATCCGGATTTAGTAATCCTTTTTTTGCGATCCGTGATCACGTAATCCAGCTTACTTTTGGAGCCAGTTTTTTAAAGCAACATCGGATTGGATCAATCTGATCCAGATAGGAACTTTTCAGGATCACCAAATCTGGATAACCAGTGCTCAAACAGGATAGGAACTCACAATGTAGAACTATAGATATGTAAAGAGCAACAAGTAGAATAGCCAATGTGGGGGTCAATATAAGTTTATTTTGATTTGAAATGAAAACACACACATTTAAAAAAAACTAAAAACAAGAAAAACCCCACCCCATCCTCTTCCTGCAGTCCGCTTATCTGACACCTACAACACAAACACTGTACATTGAGGATATTTATAACAAGTATCAAGTACAGATATATTGAATAAAAAAAAGACTTACTGTCAAATACTACACAATAATTTCAGACTTCCTCATCTGATGTGGAGAGACCAGCTTGTCTGAGCGTAGCCTTTAGGATGCGGATCTCAAGTCTAGCCTTGGTTTGCTGCAGTTTGGTCAGAGTCAGTTGTTCCTCTGCCAGACGAAGCTGTGCTTCTGCCCTTTCAGTCTCTTTTTGCAGAAGTGCCTTGTAATCATCATCTTTGTTTGATGAAGGGCACTTCAAGCCTTTCCTCTGAGATCCTGTGGCAACTACCACTGGCTCAACCAATGAGGATCCAGCTTCTTCCTCAGGAACAGAGCTGAGATTCAATATAAATACGCTCTCTGGATCAGCCTCAGGAGGAACTGGCAGATTCTCCTCCTCAATCCAAGGCTTGCCATCCCCTACAACACCTTGAAAACCATGGAGAGCTTGCGACTTCTCACCTCCAATGATGTCGAGGACCACATCTGTGTAATCTCCCCTCTTAAATGGCTTGTTGCCTGTTTGTGGGTTTTTGGCTTCAGCATGGTCCTTTGTTGCCCTGGCCTTAAGATTCTTCCACCGCCATTTGATTTGGTCTGTGGTCCTCTTCTGGCCAGACCCTATGGCATTCACATTTTCTGTGATTAAAATCCAAACATCATTTTTCTTTTTGTTGGTATCCTTAGCAGAATTAAAACTTCCCACTATTGCTCCATAATTGCACCGAACACCCTCTAGGTGGGTTTGAAAAGACCAACTACACAGCCATATAAATCAGCCTTTCTCAGAGGATTCACAGAGAGACAGTGAAATGGCCGGTGTTGTCCACCGCCACCACCACTTTGCCAGGAGAGGATACCGTCAAAGGGTGTATGTTGAACGTACCAAGCCACTGGAGCAATACACCACTGAGGAGCTGTATGTCCGGTTTCGCTTTGGGAAGGCTGATATAGAGTACCTTGTAAACCTTCTCAGGCCAAAACTTCAACACAGAACCCAAAGGAGTCACGGTCTGTCTGTGGAAGACCAGATCCTCATTGCGCTCCGATTTTATGCATGTGGGACTTTCTATCAAGTTGTTGGTGACTATATGGGAGTGGTGAAATCAGCTGTGTGTGATGTGGTGAGAGATGTGTCAATCGCACTGGCCAGCCTGGTCAATGAATTTGTTTCTTTTCCAAAGGACAACCAGATTGCCCAGGCCAAGCGCAGCTTTTTTCTTTTGGGGAATATGCCCAATACTATTGGAGCAATCGACTGCACACATGTGCATGTACAAGCACCTTGTGAGAATGAATGGGAGTTTATAAACAGAAAGGGCAGGCACAGCATCAATGTCCAACTTGTGTGTGATGCTGACCTCATCATCACCAACTGCGTTGTCAAGTGGCCTGGGTCTGTCCATGATGCACGCATCCTGAGGGAGAGCGCTCTATATAGAGACCTCCAAACCAACCGACCGGATGGCATAATATTAGGAGACAGTGCCTACCCACTCCTACCATGGCTGATGACTCCTTTTCTAACAGCAAATACACTGGCGCAGGCACGCTTCAACACTGCTCATTGCAGAGCAAGATGTGCAATTGAGCGTTTTAAATGGAGTTCTTAAGAGGCGCTTTGCATGCCTTATCTACCTGAGAGCGGAACCACAGAAAGCATGCAACATAACCCTTGCCTGTATTGTCCTGCACAACATCGCTACTAAGCGCAATGTCCCTCTCTGTGCTGACAATGATGCACCTGAGCCCCTTGGAGACACTAACCAACCGCCTGCATTCTGCCAGAACGAGCAAAGAGGACGTGCAACAAGGGACACAATAGTTAGACACTATTTCTGATTTGGATTTGTTTTGTATTTCAAAAATCATTGTGATTGCCATTCTTTGCATTTTTTTGGTTATTCTGTAATCATTGCATGCATCACTAATAAATATTCTAAAAACAAAAATAATTTTGATTGTGATATATATATATACATCAATTAGTGACAGAATAAAATTTATTGTTTTTGGTCAATTTTGACAGCTGTTTGGACAAACTCTTTCTACTTTGCTGTAGGCCTTTACTGAAAGGCTGAATATGTTAAAGCCTACCTAATCACTGTAGCCTGACGGATGAACAAATAAAAATAAAACCTTATGAATAAATAGGATATCTTGTAAAATTCTGCATGATCCAAATATAGTATTATTTGATACTTTTTTAAAGTTTTCATTACATTTTGGGCATGAAATCCACGCTGAATCCACCCTTCTGATGGGATCAATTTAATCCAGATTTTTTGGATCAAAGTGATCCAAATCCTACAAAAAAGTTCTGAAAAACCCAAACTAAAGGTTTGATCAGGATCAAAACCAAAATTGGATTACGTGATCTAATCCGATTATGTGATCCGTTTTTTCTTTTTGAAAAACACATTTTCAAGATTTGATCCAATCCGTTATCCAAAATCCTAGTGGATTACTTTTGAAAAACTGGGCCCTGCCGATTTCCGAAGCAATCGCACAAAGTTCCGCGCCAAAAACATGGAGTCAGAGGAAGATTTGCTTTTTTTGTGGCAGCAATGGCTTGCGAAAGAATAAAAAATTAAAGAAAAAGAAGGGCATGGCAAAGAGTTTGGCTGAAGAGCAGAGAAAAGCATGGACTTTCAGTTCTTCAAAAACAGCCGTGTATCTGTGTGCGCATGCTTTGATGTGGTCGTGGAAGATATAGCAAAGTATATAACCATAGCGTGTCACGCAAGTTTGTGCATATAGCAACGTCGTTTTTATATATTTTTTGAACAAATGTTATTGCTGGATAGTCTAGGTATAATAATTGTATACATACTGATTTTACAGGCCAAATGTTTGATATGGAATAGCCTACATATTGTATTGTGGGAGAAAAGTGATGCAGAGTCAGCATGATGCAAAAAACTGCCTTTAGGCCTTTTGTTATATGTTTAAATCCGCTGTAAAATATCATCACGGATGACCCTGTCATGGTACACGCTGCTGGAAACATCATACAGCGCTCGCTGTTCCTGCCAGAGTTCGGCGAGTTTATCCTCTTTTTCAATAGTCTATCTTCTTCTGTGGTTTCCTAGTTCGTGATTGGTCAACTTCAGATAGATCAACAAATCGGCTCGTTCAACCGCACACATGTCACGAATTCAAACCGATAGCTCACGAACTTTTTAGACATGTTTAAAAATGTTCGGGAGGTCGGGAAGTGCTCGTAAGGCACTCTGCTCGGATCGTAATTCCTCGCACTTGATACGAGCCGCGACCATACGAGCATACACGATTTCCACACGATTGAAAAAAATCCACACGATTGAAAAAAATGCGAACTCGTACGACAGCAAAAATCGCACCGTGTACGCCCGCCTTTAGTAGTTGATTTATTTACATCTGTTGATTCGTATATATATTATACATGTAACAGTCTAACAGGTAGTTTGGTGATATTGCGGATGTTTGTTTTATTACTATACATTAAGGACACCTGTAGTTTATTGTGTGAAAGTGTTGATATAGAGAATGCTGTATACTGTATAGAGAGTTACTGGGTAATTCATGTGTATTGTGTAAGAGACACTTCAGATGTTACACTTTTGTAATGTTATTTTCTGTTTATTATTTCATTCTTACAGACTTAAATGGAGAAAACACTAAGAAATAAAACTGAGGAAGAAAAGAGTTCAAAAGATAAAACATCATTCCTCAATAAGAAGTCTGGAGTTTCTCTTCATTGCTGTTAACTATCTGTCTAGCTGTACAAATCAGACGTCGTACATGCGAGGGCAGAATAACAATAAAACACAACAAAAACGTGATAACGTAATAAAAAACATGCCTTTAGAAATGTTTTATGAACGGAGTTATCTCATTTTGGAACCAAAGTCTTCATATAGGCTACTTTATAATGGCACTGATTGATGCAAGTAAACAGGCATGAAGCAAGGCACTAGAAGAAAATAAATGAAGTAGCAATACAAATAAGTGATGTGTTTTGAAGAAGAGAGAAAAAATCATGAAATGAGAAGGAAATGTTATTGGCAGGGGTCTACTCCTCAATCCTCATAAGGTCAACCTGATTCTCTTATTTCTAAAAGTAACATTAATATTTCAGCCAGTGATAGTAAAAAAGCGAGAGAAATCACCTTTAAATGAATTCACAGGTTTTACACAGGTCTAAATGCTTTCTCAAAAGACTTAAGAATGGCATTGATACAACTCTGTTCTTTCTGTTCAGAAAAACCTGAGTCCACTTTACATTTATTTTGGAACTGCTCTTTCACAGTTACATTTTGGTGTGACATTTGTGATTTTATCAATTGTTATGTAAATCCTAATGTTGATTTTAGGAGCACTTCCGGTGGGACGGGTTCACTTCCTGCCGTCGGTGTGGTGTCGCATATGCAGGTCATCTCTTCTGATGCACATGGATGTGTACACAAGTAAAGCTCTCACATTAACGTGTGTCTCTTGTAGACGTACAAAAGAAACAAAAGCTGATGCTCGCCGACGGCATCAGCCCGTTGTCCGAGCGCAGAGACCCAGCGCGCCCTGACGAGCGACTCTAGTAGCATGTTGGCTTGGGCAAGGCGATAGATCACCGTGGCAACCAGCTGGTGTCGCGACTGCTTTTATACGGCATACTGGCGACGCTCCAACCGACGACGGTTGGTGATGAAATTTACATTCACGTTTAACGTTGAGAACACGAGTCAGACAGAGCGTTTTTATTGTAGACACTTTTGTTGAAAACGGAACTCGAAACACAATGATATTTATAAACGAGTAGTCACAGAATGACATTTCCAGACCTAGCTCATTAATTATGCAAAACAACAGCCAATGGCGGTGCTCCAAGCAATATTTGAATCGGTCATTCACAGATTGTTTGCCTCCAAATAAAGAGCTTTTGCTTATATCGTGTCGTCATTCTTTTCACCACCTAATCAATGAAATCAACGGGACTTGATGTACACATTTGTAAAAGCAAACTCTCTGTTCGATGTGAAACGGGGCTTTTAGGACATCTAGTGTAAGGAAAACAACGTTGCATGATATTACCAATCCTGTTTCGGAGCTACAGTATATACTCGTTTATGCTCTTTCGCAAATGCAACGCTTGGGGGGTGATGTGAAATTGTCATGAGATATCTTCTTTTTGATAAACGCATGGCTTTTACCACAAGATGACCTCTACCACTAGACGTCGTCATCACTTCTTCGATCGTTCCTAACAATTATTTATTAATAAAAATTAAAATCATATTTATTACAGTCTCTTATTCATATTTATTACAGTCTGTTGTTCATACAACGCTAATCAATATTCGGTTATGTGTGTTTGTGTGGCACTTTTAGGAGTGTCATTCATCAATTCAGTAAGTACTTTTAAACTCTTTTTATACTGGCTTTTACTTCTGTAAAGAAAATGAGAATCTGATTTGTCTTCTCCTTTCAATTGAACGTTTGCACCCCTTCGCCAGTAGAGGGCGTTGTTTGATAACCGTTGACAGTTGTAAAGGTTTCCTAATGGGTTTTAGCTGCTGAATGAATTAATTCTTTAGGTTCGAGCACACAGGCTGATCTCAGACCACAGTTTCTTAGGGAGTGCCTTAAAGAAAGATTTATTCTGCATACTCACTTTGCCATCCAACTCTTGAAATAACTTTCTTGAACTAATATACATACATATGTATATATATATATATATACATATGTATATATATATATATATATATATATATATATTTAGCCTGTATATCGTGTACATATTGAACAAGATATTATTATGAAGGGATTGAGGGATTTAAGCAATAGTAACTCCAAAAATAAAGCTAGATAACACAATAAAACACAACAAAAACGTGATAACGTAATAAAAAACATGCCTTTAGAAATGTTTTATGAACGGAGTTATCTCATTTTGGAACCAAAGTCTTCATATAGGCTACTTTATAATGGTACTGATTGATGCAAGTAAACAGGCATGAAGCGAGGCACGAGAAGAAAATAAATGAAGTAGCAATACAAATAAGTGATGTGTTTTGAAGAAGAGAGAAAAAATCATGAAATGAGAAGGAAATGTTATTAGCAGGGGTCTACTCCTCAATCCTCATGAAGTCAACCAGATGCTCTTATTTCTAAAAGTAACATTAATATTTCAGCCAGTGATAGTAAAAAAGCGAGAGAAATCACCTTTAAATGAATTCACAGGTTTTACACAGGTCTAAATGCTTTCTCAAAAGACTTAAGATTGGCATTGATACCCTCTGTTCTTTCTGTTCAGAAAAACCTGAGTCCACTTTACATTTATTTTGGAACTGCTCTTTCACAGTTACATTTTGGTGTGACATTTGTGATTTTATCAATTGTTATGTAAATCCTAATGTTGATTTTAGGAGCACTTCCGGTGGGACGGGTTCACTTCCTGCCGTCGGTGTGGTGTCGCATATGCAGGTCATCTCTTCTGATGCACATGGATGTGTACACAAGTAAAGCTCTCACATTAACGTGTGTCTCTTGTAGACGTACAAAAGAAACAAAAGCTGATGCTCGCCGACGGCATCAGCCCGTTGTCCGAGCGCAGAGACCCAGCGCGCCCTGACGAGCGACTCTAGTAGCATGTTGGCTTGGGCAAGGCGATAGATCACCGTGGCAACCAGCTGGTGTCGCGACTGCTTTTATACGGCATACTGGCGACGCTCCAACCGACGACGGTTGGTGATGAAATTTACATTCACGTTTAACGTTGAGAACACGAGTCTGACAGAGCGTTTTTATTGTACACACTTTTGTTGAAAACGGAACTCGAAACACAATGATATTTATAAACGAGTAGTCACAGAATGACATTTCCAGACCTAGCTCATTAATTATGCAAAACAACAGCCAATGGCGGTGCTCCAAGCAATATTTGAATCGGTCATTCACAGATTGTTTGCCTCCAAATAAAGAGCTTTTGCTTATATCGTGTCGTCATTCTTTTCACCACCTAATCAATGAAATCAACGGGACTTGATGTACACATTTGAAAAAGCAAACTCTCTGTTCGATGTGAAACGGGGCTTTTAGGACATCTAGTGTAAGGAAAACAACGTTGCATGATATTACCAATCCTGTTTCGGAGCTACAGTATATACTCGTTTATGCTCTTTCGCAAATGCAACGCTTGGGGGGTGATGTGAAATTGTCATGAGATATCTTCTTTTTGATAAACGCATGGCTTTTACCACAAGATGACCTCTACCACTAGACGTCGTCATCACTTCTTCGATCGTTCCTAACAATTATTTATTAATAAAAATTAAAATCATATTTATTACAGTCTCTTATTCATATTTATTACAGTCTGTTGTTCATACAACGCTAATCAATATTCGGTTATGTGTGTTTGTGTGGCACTTTTAGGAGTGTCATTCATCAATTCAGTAAGTACTTTTAAACTCTTTTTATACTGGCTTTTACTTCTGTAAAGAAAATGAGAATCTGATTTGTCTTCTCCTTTCAATTGAACGTTTGCACCCCTTCGCCAGTCGAGGGCGTTGTTTGATAACCGTTGACAGTTGTAAAGGTTTCCTAATGGGTTTTAGCTGCTGAATGAATTAATTCTTTAGGTTCGAGCACACAGGCTGATCTCAGACCACAGTTTCTTAGGGAGTGCCTTAAAGAAAGATTTATTCTGCATACTCACTTTGCCATCCAACTCTTGAAGTAACTTTCTTGAACTAATATACATACATATGTATATATATATATATATATATATTTAGCCTGTATATCGTGTACATATTGAACAAGATATTATTATGAAGGGATTGAGGGATTTAAGCAATAGTAACTCCAAAAATAAAGCTAGATAACACAATAAAACACAACAAAAACGTGATAACGTAATAAAAAACATGCCTTTAGAAATGTTTTATGAACGGAGTTATCTCATTTTGGAACCAAAGTCTTCATATAGGCTACTTTATAATGGCACTGATTGATGCAAGTAAACAGGCATGAAGCAAGGCACGAGAAGAAAATAAATGAAGTAGCAATACAAATAAGTGATGTGTTTTGAAGAAGAGAGAAAAAATCATGAAATGAGAAGGAAATGTTATTAGCAGGGGTCTACTCCTCAATCCTCATGAAGTCAACCTGATTCTCTTATTTCTAAAAGTAACATTAATATTTCAGCCAGTGATAGTAAAAAAGCGAGAGAAATCACCTTTAAATGAATTCACAGGTTTTACACAGGTCTAAATGCTTTCTCAAAAGACTTAAGAATGGCATTGATACCCTCTGTTCTTTCTGTTCAGAAAAACCTGAGTCCACTTTACATTTATTTTGGAACTGCTCTTTCACAGTTACATTTTGGTGTGACATTTGTGATTTTATCAATTGTTATGTAAATCCTAATGTTGATTTTAGGAGCACTTCCGGTGGGACGGGTTCACTTCCTGCCGTCGGTGTGGTGTCGCATATGCAGGTCATCTCTTCTGATGCACATGGATGTGTACACAAGTAAAGCTCTCACATTAACGTGTGTCTCTTGTAGACGTACAAAAGAAACAAAAGCTGATGCTCGCCGACGCCATCAGCCCGTTGTCCGAGCGCAGAGACCCAGCGCGCCCTGACGAGCGACTCTAGTAGCATGTTGGCTTGGGCAAGGCGATAGATCACCGTGGCAACCAGCTGGTGTCGCGACTGCTTTTATACGGCATACTGGCGACGCTCCAACCGACGACGGTTGGTGTTGAAATTTACATTCACGTTTAACGTTAAGAACACGAGTCAGACAGAGCGTTTTTATTGTACACACTTTTGTTGAAAACGGAACTCGAAACACAATGATATTTATAAACGAGTAGTCACAGAATGACATTTCCAGACCTAGCTCATTAATTATGCAAAACAACAGCCAATGGCCGTTCTCCAAGCAATATTTGAATCGGTCATTCACAGATTGTTTGCCTCCAAATAAAGAGCTTTTGCTTATATCGTGTCGTCATTCTTTTCACCACCTAATCAATGAAATCAACGGGACTTGATGTACACATTTGAAAAAGCAAACTCTCTGTTCGATGTGAAACGGGGCTTTTAGGACATCTAGTGTAAGGAAAACAACGTTGCATGATATTACCAATCCTGTTTCGGAGCTACAGTATATACTCGTTTATGCTCTTTCGCAAATGCAACGCTTGGGGGGTGATGTGAAATTGTCATGAGATATCTTCTTTTTGATAAACGCATGGCTTTTACCACAAGATGACCTCTACCACTAGACGTCGTCATCACTTCTTCGATCGTTCCTAACAATTATTTATTAATAAAAATTAAAATCATATTTATTACAGTCTCTTATTCATATTTATTACAGTCTGTTGTTCATACAACGCTAATCAATATTCGGTTATGTGTGTTTGTGTGGCACTTTTAGGAGTGTCATTCATCAATTCAGTAAGTACTTTTAAACTCTTTTTATACTGGCTTTTACTTCTGTAAAGAAAATGAGAATCTGATTTGTCTTCTCCTTTCAATTGAACGTTTGCACCCCTTCGCCAGTAGAGGGCGTTGTTTGATAACCGTTGACAGTTGTAAAGGTTTCCTAATGGGTTTTAGCTGCTGAATGAATTAATTCTTTAGGTTCGAGCACACAGGCTGATCTCAGACCACAGTTTCTTAGGGAGTGCCTTAAAGAAAGATTTATTCTGCATACTCACTTTGCCATCCAACTCTTGAAATAACTTTCTTGAACTAATATACATACATATGTATATATATATATATATATATATATATATACATATGTATATATATATATTTAGCCTGTATATCGTGTACATATTGAACAAGATATTATTATGAAGGGATTGAGGGATTTAAGCAATAGTAACTCCAAAAATAAAGCTAGATAACACAATAAAACACAACAAAAACGTGATAACGTAATAAAAAACATGCCTTTAGAAATGTTTTATGAACGGAGTTATCTCATTTTGGAACCAAAGTCTTCATATAGGCTACTTTATAATGGCACTGATTGATGCAAGTAAACAGGCATGAAGCAAGGCACGAGAAGAAAATAAATGAAGTAGCAATACAAATAAGTGATGTGTTTTGAAGAAGAGAGAAAAAATCATGAAATGAGAAGGAAATGTTATTGGCAGGGGTCTACTCCTCAATCCTCATGAAGTCAACCTGATTCTTTTATTTCTAAAAGTAACATTAATATTTCAGCCAGTGATAGTAAAAAAGCGAGAGAAATCACCTTTAAATGAATTCACAGGTTTTACACAGGTCTAAATGCTTTCTCAAAAGACTTAAGAATGGCATTGATACCCTCTGTTCTTTCTGTTCAGAAAAACCTGAGTCCACTTTACATTTATTTTGGAACTGCTCTTTCACGGTTACATTTTGGTGTGACATTTGTGATTTTATCAATTGTTATGTAAATCCTAATGTTGATTTTAGGAGCACTTCCGGTGGGACGGGTTCACTTCCTGCCGTCGGTGTGGTGTCGCATATGCAGGTCATCTCTTCTGATGCACATGGATGTGTACACAAGTAAAGCTCTCACATTAACGTGTGTCTCTTGTAGACGTACAAAAGAAACAAAAGCTGATGCTCGCCGACGGCATCAGCCCGTTGTCCGAGCGCAGAGACCCAGCGCGCCCTGACGAGCGACTCTAGTAGCATGTTGGCTTGGGCAAGGCGATAGATCACCGTGGCAACCAGCTGGTGTCGCGACTGCTTTTATACGGCATACTGGCGACGCTCCAACCGACGACGGTTGGTGATGAAATTTACATTCACGTTTAACGTTGAGAACACGAGTCAGACAGAGCGTTTTTATTGTACACACTTTTGTTGAAAACGGAACTCGAAACACAATGATATTTATAAACGAGTAGTCACAGAATGACATTTCCAGACCTAGCTCATTAATTATGCAAAACAACAACCAATGGCGGTGCTCCAAGCAATATTTGAATCGGTCATTCACAGATTGTTTGCCTCCAAATAAAGAGCTTTTGCTTATATCGTGTCGTCATTCTTTTCACCACCTAATCAATGAAATCAACGGGACTTGATGTACACATTTGTAAAAGCAAACTCTCTGTTCGATGTGAAACGGGGCTTTTAGGACATCTAGTGTAAGGAAAACAACGTTGCATGATATTACCAATCCTGTTTCGGAGCTACAGTATATACTCGTTTATGCTCTTTCGCAAATGCAACGCTTGGGGGGTGATGTGAAATTGTCATGAGATATCTTCTTTTTGATAAACGCATGGCTTTTACCACAAGATGACCTCTACCACTAGACGTCGTCATCACTTCTTCGATCGTTCCTAACAATTATTTATTAATAAAAATTAAAATCATATTTATTACAGTCTCTTATTCATATTTATTACAGTCTGTTGTTCATACAACACTAATGAATATTCGGTTATGTGTGTTTGTGTGGCACTTTTAGGAGTGTCATTCATCAATTCAGTAAGTACTTTTAAACTCTTTTTATACTGGCTTTTACTTCTGTAAAGAAAATGAGAATCTGATTTGTCTTCTCCTTTCAATTGAACGTTTGCACCCCTTCGCCAGTAGAGGGCGTTGTTTGATAACCGTTGACAGTTGTAAAGGTTTCCTAATGGGTTTTAGCTGCTGAATGAATTAATTCTTTAGGTTCGAGCACACAGGCTGATCTCAGACCACAGTTTCTTAGGGAGTGCCTTAAAGAAAGATTTATTCTGCATACTCACTTTGCCATCCAACTCTTGAAATAACTTTCTTGAACTAATATACATACATATGTATATATATATATATATTTAGCCTGTATATCGTGTACATATTGAACAAGATATTATTATGAAGGGATTGAGGGATTTAAGCCATAGTAACTCCAAAAATACAGCTAGATAACACAATAAAACACAACAAAAACATGATAACATAATAAAAAACATGCCTTTAGAAATGAGAGTTATCTCATATGCAGGTCATCTCTTCTGATGCACATGGATGTGTACACAAGTAAAGCGAGTCTCACATTAACGCGTGTCTCTTGTAGACGTACAAAAGAAACAAAAGCCGATGCACGCCGGCGATCCGACGGGCATCGGCCCGTTGTTTCCGAGCGCAGAGACCAAGCGCGCCCTGACGAGCGACTCTAGTAGCGTGTTGGCTTGGTGTCAAGGCGTTAGGTCCCCGGCCCGAACAGATGTAGCAGGTGTCGCGACTGCTTTTATACGGCACATCGGCGACGCTACAGCCGACGACGGTTGGTGAGAAAATGTACATTCACGTTTAACGTTGAGAACACGAGTCAGACAGAACAGAGCATTTTTATTGTACACACTTTTGTTGAAAACGGAACTCGAAACACAATGATATTTGTAAACGAGTAGTCACAGAATGACATTTCCAGACCTAGCTCATTAATTATGCAAAACAACAGCCAATGGCGGTTCTCCAACTGCACACAAAGCAATATTTGAGTCGGTCATTCACAGATTGTTTGAAGTATATAGACATGATATGACTTTGTTTGCTTAATAAGCAGTTTAGATCGTTGGATTACTCTGCAGTAATTGTGGCACATTACTGCAGAGCAATCAGGGTTACTGTGTGTTCACACCGAACGCGAATGAGGCGTCAAGCGCGAGTGATTTACATGTTAAGTCAATGTAAAGACGCGATAGACGCGCTTGCGGCGCGAATAGCGCGAATGAGGCGTCGCGAATGACGCGAATGGCGCGAATGGCGCGAATTGCGCGAATGACGCGAGTTGAAAAATCTGAACTTTGGCGGAAATTCGCGCCGCGTTAACCAATCAGGAGCCTGCTTGAGTAGTGACGTAGACAACGTAGCGAGCAGAGGCAGAAATAAAAAATGGAGGACACGCTCATCTCAGTGTGTGGACACCCGGAGCTATATGATACGTGTTCATAAAAATAGGAATAAAAAGGATCTTGCTTGGAAGAAAGTGAGTGAGGAGGTCGGAGAATCCGGTGAATTGTAAAAACATTTTCGTGAAGCGAATTTCACTCGCGAATGACGCGAATAGCGCGAATGACGCGTTTTTCACGCGCGAATAGCGCGAATGACGCGAATGAAGCGAATGACGCGAATGAAGCGAGTAAACACAAAATGTTCAAGCGTCAAACTACTCGCGAATAGCGCGTTTTTGACGCCTCATTCGCGCTCTATGTGAACACACAGTTAAGGTGGCACTTCATCCATGGGCACTTCATCCATGACCCGTGCTGGCTGGCATTGAGATTTGAATCGTCGACCTTCTGAACACAAGCCCAGCGCTTTAACCACTAGGCCACAGCGGACCCCGAGCCGCCTTGGGCGTAATAGACTGGGTTCTAAAGGGTCAGTGCCAGAGGGTCAGCCGGGATTTGAGCAATAGTAACTCCAAAAATAAAGCTAGATAACACAATAATACACAACAAAAACGTGATAACGTAATAAAAAACATGCCTTTAGAAATGTTTTATGAACGGAGTTATCTCATTTTGGAACCAAAGTCTTCATATAGGCTACTTTATAATGGCACTGATTGATGCAAGTAAACAGGCATGAAGCAAGGCACGAGAAGAAAATAAATGAAGTAGCAATACAAATAAGTGATGTGTTTTGAAGAAGAGAGAAAAAATCATGAAATGAGAAGGAAATGTTATTAGCAGGGGTCTACTCCTCAATCCTCATGAAGTCAACCAGATGCTCTTATTTGTAAAAGTAACGTTAATATTTCAGCCAGGGATAGTAATAAAACGAGAGAAATCACCTTTAAATGAATTCACAGGTTTTACACAGGTCTAAATGCTTTCTCAAAAGACTTAAGAATGGCATTGATACAACTCTGTTCTTTCTGTTCAGAAAAACCTGAGACCACTTTACATTTATTTTGGAACTGCTCTTTCACAGTTACATTTTGGTGTGACATTTGTGATTTTATCAATTGTTATGTAAATCCTAATGTTGATTTTACATACATTAAATGTAATTTTTGGTTTTCATGAATGTGAAAAGAAAAGTGATATTTATTTTATAAACCTTATTTTTCTGTTAGCTAAATTTCACATTCACAAATCTAAATTGTCTAAATGCACTCCTCTTTTTTTGAGGTTTAAATGCGAGTTGAAAATGTACTTTGAGTAGCCTGTTGAGTTCTCTAAAAACTTAAAAGCTACAAGAACAGTGACTGTGTTTAAGGACTTTGCACCTAATCTGGATTGGAAGACTGAAGGAATTTAGTCTGGACTGAGGGAATCTGGAGCTTGTATTGACAATGATAATGGTTGTTGTAAATGTTTGTTTTTTGTTATCTTCTACAAGCATTTAATTAAAAAAAAAGATATATATATAAATATATTTCAGGCAGGGATTCGAGCACTTCCGGTGGGACGGGTTCACTTCCTGCGGTTGGTGTAGCGTCGCATATGCAGGTCATCTCTTCTGATGCACATGGATGTGTAGTAAAGCTCTCACATTAACGTGTGTCTCTTGTAGACGTACAAAAGAAACAAAAGCCGATGCTCGCCGACGGCATCAGCCCGTTGTCCGAGCGCAGAGACCCAGCGCGCCCTTACGAGCGACTCTAGTAGCATGTTGGCTTGGGCCAAGGCGATAGATCACCGTGGCAACTTGCTGGTGTCGCGACTGGTTTTATACGGCATATCGGCGACGCTCCAACCGAGGACGGTTGGTGAGGAAATTTACATTCACGTTAAACGTTAAGAACACGAGTCAGACAGAGCGTTTTTATTGTACACACTTTTGTTGAAAACGGAACTCGAAACACAATGATATTTATAAACGAGTAGTCACAGAATGACATTTCCAGACCTAGCTCATTAATTATGCAAAACAACAGCCAATGGCGGTTCTCCAAGCAATATTTGAATCGGTCATTCACAGATTGTTTGCCTCCAAATAAAGAGCTTTTGCTTATATGGTGTCGTCATTCTTTTCACCACCTAATCAATGAAATCAACGGGACTTGATGTACACATTTGAAAAAGCAAACTCTCTGTTCGATGTGAAACGGGGCTTTTAGGACATCTAGTGTAAGGAAAACAACGTTGCATGATATTACCAATCCTGTTTCGGAGCTACAGTATATACTCGTTTATGCTCTTTCGCAAATGCAACGCTTGGGGGGTGATGTGAAATTGTCATGAGATATCTTCTTTTTGATAAACGCATGGCTTTTACCACAAGATGACCTCTACCACTAGACGTCGTCATCACTTCTTCGATCGTTCCTAACAATTATTTATTAATAAAAATTAAAATCATATTTATTATAGTCTCTTAATCATATTTATTACAGTCTGTTGTTCATACAACGCTAATCAATATTCGGTTATGTGTGTTTGTGTGGCACTTTTAGGAGTGTCATTCATCAATTCAGTAAGTACTTTTAAACTCTTTTTATACTGGCTTTTACTTCTGTAAAGAAAATGAGAATCTGATTTGTCTTCTCCTTTCAATTGAACGTTTGCACCCCTTCGCCAGTAGAGGGCGTTGTTTGATAACCGTTGACAGTTGTAAAGGTTTCCTAATGGGTTTTAGCTGCTGAATGAATTAATTCTTTAGGTTCGAGCACACAGGCTGATCTCAGACCACAGTTTCTTAGGGAGTGCCTTAAAGAAAGATTTATTCTGCATACTCACTTTGCCATCCAACTCTTGAAATAACTTTCTTGAACTAATATACATACATATGTATATATATATATATATATATATATATATATATATATATATATATATACATATGTATATATATATATATATATATATATTTAGCCTGTATATCGTGTACATATTGAACAAGATATTATTATGAAGGGATTGAGGGATTTAAGCAATAGTAACTCCAAAAATAAAGCTAGATAACACAATAAAACACAACAAAAACGTGATAACGTAATAAAAAACATGCCTTTAGAAATGTTTTATGAACGGAGTTATCTCATTTTGGAACCAAAGTCTTCATATAGGCTACTTTATAATGGCACTGATTGATGCAAGTAAACAGGCATGAAGCAAGGCACGAGAAGAAAATAAATGAAGTAGCAATACAAATAAGTGATGTGTTTTGAAGAAGAGAGAAAAAATCATGAAATGAGAAGGAAATGTTATTGGCAGGGGTCTACTCCTCAATCCTCATGAAGTCAACCTGATTCTTTTATTTCTAAAAGTAACATTAATATTTCAGCCAGTGATAGTAAAAAAGCGAGAGAAATCACCTTTAAATGAATTCACAGGTTTTACACAGGTCTAAATGCTTTCTCAAAAGACTTAAGAATGGCATTGATACCCTCTGTTCTTTCTGTTCAGGAAAACCTGAGTCCACTTTACATTTATTTTGGAACTGCTCTTTCACAGTTACATTTTGGTGTGACATTTGTGATTTTATCAATTGTTATGTAAATCCTAATGTTGATTTTAGGAGCACTTCCGGTGGGACGGGTTCACTTCCTGCCGTCGGTGTGGTGTCGCATATGCAGGTCATCTCTTCTGATGCACATGGATGTGTACACAAGTAAAGCTCTCACATTAACGTGTGTCTCTTGTAGACGTACAAAAGAAACAAAAGCTGATGCTCGCCGACGGCATCAGCCCGTTGTCCGAGCGCAGAGACCCAGCGCGCCCTGACGAGAGACTCTAGTAGCATGTTGGCTTGGGCAAGGCGATAGATCACCGTGGCAACCAGCTGGTGTCGCGACTGCTTTTATACGGCATACTGGCGACGCTCCAACCGACGACGGTTGGTGATGAAATTTACATTCACGTTTAACGTTGAGAACACGAGTCAGACAGAGCGTTTTTATTGTACACACTTTTGTTGAAAACGGAACTCGAAACACAATGATATTTATAAACGAGTAGTCACAGAATGACATTTCCAGACCTAGCTCATTAATTATGCAAAACAACAGCCAATGGCGGTGCTCCAAGCAATATTTGAATCGGTCATTCACAGATTGTTTGCCTCCAAATAAAGAGCTTTTGCTTATATCGTGTCGTCATTCTTTTCACCACCTAATCAATGAAATCAACGGGACTTGATGTACACATTTGTAAAAGCAAACTCTCTGTTCGATGTGAAACGGGGCTTTTAGGACATCTAGTGTAAGGAAAACAACGTTGCATGATATTACCAATCCTGTTTCGGAGCTACAGTTTATACTCGTTTATGCTCTTTCGCAAATGCAACGCTTGGGGGGTGATGTGAAATTGTCATGAGATATCTTCTTTTTGATAAACGCATGGCTTTTACCACAAGATGACCTCTACCACTAGACGTCGTCATCACTTCTTCGATCGTTCCTAACAATTATTTATTAATAAAAATTAAAATCATATTTATTACAGTCTCTTATTCATATTACAGTCTGTTGTTCATACAACGCTAATCAATATTCGGTTATGTGTGTTTGTGTGGCACTTTTAGGAGTGTCATTCATCAATTCAGTAAGTACTTTTAAACTCTTTTTATACTGGCTTTTACTTCTGTAAAGAAAATGAGAATCTGATTTGTCTTCTCCTTTCAATTGAACGTTTGCACCCCTTCGCCAGTAGAGGGCGTTGTTTGATAACCGTTGACAGTTGTAAAGGTTTCCTAATGGGTTTTAGCTGCTGAATGAATTAATTCTTTAGGTTCGAGCACACAGGCTGATCTCAGACCACAGTTTCTTAGGGAGTGCCTTAAAGAAAGATTTATTCTGCATACTCACTTTGCCATCCAACTCTTGAAATAACTTTCTTGAACTAATATACATACATATGTATATATATATATATATATATATATATATATATATATATATTTAGCCTGTATATCGTGTACATATTGAACAAGATATTATTATGAAGGGATTGAGGGATTTAAGCCATAGTAACTCCAAAAATACAGCTAGATAACACAATAAAACACAACAAAAACATGATAACATAATAAAAAACATGCCTTTAGAAATGAGAGTTATCTCATATGCAGGTCATCTCTTCTGATGCACATGGATGTGTACACAAGTAAAGCGAGTCTCACATTAACGCGTGTCTCTTGTAGACGTACAAAAGAAACAAAAGCCGATGCACGCCGGCGATCCGACGGGCATCGGCCTGTTGTTTCCGAGCGCAGAGACCAAGCGCGCCCTGACGAGCGACTCTAGTAGCGTGTTGGCTTGGTGTCAAGGCGTTAGGTCCCCGGCCCGAACAGATCTAGCAGGTGTCGCGACTGCTTTTATACGGCACATCGGCGACGCTACAGCCGACGACGGTTGGTGAGAAAATGTACATTCACGTTTAACGTTGAGAACACGAGTCAGACAGAACAGAGCATTTTTATTGTACACACTTTTGTTGAAAACGGAACTCGAAACACAATGATATTTGTAAACGAGTAGTCACAGAATGACATTTCCAGACCTAGCTCATTAATTATGCAAAACAACAGCCAATGGCGGTTCTCCAACTGCACACAAAGCAATATTTGAGTCGGTCATTCACAGATTGTTTGAAGTATATAGACATGATATGACTTTGTTTGCTTAATAAGCAGTTTAGATCGTTGGATTACTCTGCAGTAATTGTGGCACATTACTGCAGAGCAATCAGGGTTACTGTGTGTTCACACCGAACGCGAATGAGGCGTCAAGCGCGAGTGATTTACATGTTAAGTCAATGTAAAGACGCGATAGACGCGCTTGCGGCGCGAATAGCGCGAATGAGGCGTCGCGAATGACGCGAATGACGCGAATGGCGCGAATGGCGCGAATTGCGCGAATGACGCGAATAGCGCGAGTTGAAAAATCTGAACTTTGGCGGAAATTCGCGCCGCGTTAACCAATCAGGAGCCTGCTTGAGTAGTGACGTAGACAACGTAGCGAGCAGAGGCAGAAATAAAAAATGGAGGACACGCTCATCTCAGTGTGTGGACACCCGGAGCTATATGATACGTGTTCATAAAAATAGGAATAAAAAGGATCTTGCTTGGAAGAAAGTGAGTGAGGAGGTCGGAGAATCCGGTGAATTGTAAAAACATTTTCGTGAAGCGAATTTCACTCGCGAATGACGCGAATAGCGCGAATGACGCGTTTTTCACGCGCGAATAGCGCGAATGACGCGAATGAAGCGAATGACGCGAATGAAGCGAGTAAACACAAAATGTTCAAGCGTCAAACTACTCGCGAATAGCGCGTTTTTGACGCCTCATTCGCGCTCTATGTGAACACACAGTTAAGGTGCCTAGCTCAAGGGCACTTCATCCATGACCCGTGCTGGCTGGCATTGAGATTTGAATCGTCGACCTTCTGAACACAAGCCCAGCGCTTTAACCACTAGGCCACAGCGGACCCCGAGCCGCCTTGGGCGTAATAGACTGGGTTCTAAAGGGTCAGTGCCAGAGGGTCAGCCGGGATTTGAGCAATAGTAACTCCAAAAATAAAGCTAGATAACACAATAATACACAACAAAAACGTGATAACGTAATAAAAAACATGCCTTTAGAAATGTTTTATGAACGGAGTTATCTCATTTTGGAACCAAAGTCTTCATATAGGCTACTTTATAATGGCACTGATTGATGCAAGTAAACAGGCATGAAGCAAGGCACGAGAAGAAAATAAATGAAGTAGCAATACAAATAAGTGATGTGTTTTGAAGAAGAGAGAAAAAATCATGAAATGAGAAGGAAATGTTATTAGCAGGGGTCTACTCCTCAATCCTCATGAAGTCAACCAGATGCTCTTATTTGTAAAAGTAACGTTAATATTTCAGCCAGGGATAGTAATAAAACGAGAGAAATCACCTTTAAATGAATTCACAGGTTTTACACAGGTCTAAATGCTTTCTCAAAAGACTTAAGAATGGCATTGATACAACTCTGTTCTTTCTGTTCAGAAAAACCTGAGACCACTTTACATTTATTTTGGAACTGCTCTTTCACAGTTACATTTTGGTGTGACATTTGTGATTTTATCAATTGTTATGTAAATCCTAATGTTGATTTTACATACATTAAATGTAATTTTTTGTTTTCATGAATGTGAAAAGAAAAGTGATATTTATTTTATAAACCTTATTTTTCTGTTAGCTAAATTTCACATTCACAAATCTAAATTGTCTAAATGCACTCCTCTTTTTTTGAGGTTTAAATGCGAGTTGAAAATGTACTTTGAGTAGCCTGTTGAGTTCTCTAAAAACTTAAAAGCTACAAGAACAGTGACTGTGTTTAAGGACTTTGCACCTAATCTGGATTGGAAGACTGAAGGAATTTAGTCTGGACTGAGGGAATCTGGAGCTTGTATTGACAATGATAATGGTTGTTGTAAATGTTTGTTTTTTGTTATCTTCTACAAGCATTTAATTAAAAAAAAAGATATATATATAAATATATTTCAGGCAGGGATTCGAGCACTTCCGGTGGGACGGGTTCACTTCCTGCGGTTGGTGTAGCGTCGCATATGCAGGTCATCTCTTCTGATGCACATGGATGTGTAGTAAAGCTCTCACATTAACGTGTGTCTCTTGTAGACGTACAAAAGAAACAAAAGCCGAT
Organism: Barbatula barbatula; assembly: GCF_947034865.1. Taxonomy (NCBI): domain Eukaryota; kingdom Metazoa; phylum Chordata; class Actinopteri; order Cypriniformes; family Nemacheilidae; genus Barbatula; species Barbatula barbatula. The sequence goes on from NC_136773.1 coordinate 4,786,509, forward strand.
GCTCGCCGACGGCATCAGCCCGTTGTCCGAGCGCAGAGACCCAGCGCGCCCTGACGAGCGACTCTAGTAGCATGTTGGCTTGGGCCAAGGCGATAGATCACCGTGGCAACTTGCTGGTGTCGCGACTGGTTTTATACGGCATATCGGCGACGCTCCAACCGACGACGGTTGGTGAGGAAATTTACATTCACGTTTAACGTTAAGAACACGAGTCAGACAGAGTGTTTTTATTGTACACACTTTTGTTGAAAACGGAACTCGAAACACAATGATATTTATAAACGAGTAGTCACAGAATGACATTTCCAGACCTAGCTCATTAATTATGCAAAACAACAGCCAATGGCGGTTCTCCAAGCAATATTTGAATCGGTCATTCACAGATTGTTTGCCTCCAAATAAAGAGCTTTTGCTTATATCGTGTCGTCATTCTTTTCACCACCTAATCAATGAAATCAACGGGACTTGATGTACACATTTGAAAAAGCAAACTCTCTGTTCGATGTGAAACGGGGCTTTTAGGACATCTAGTGTAAGGAAAACAACGTTGCATGATATTACCAATCCTGTTTCGGAGCTACAGTATATACTCGTTTATGCTCTTTCGCAAATGCAACGCTTGGGGGGTGATGTGAAATTGTCATGAGATATCTTCTTTTTGATAAACGCATGGCTTTTACCACAAGATGACCTCTACCACTAGACGTCGTCATCACTTCTTCGATCGTTCCTAACAATTATTTATTAATAAAAATTAAAATCATATTTATTACAGTCTCTTATTCATATTTATTACAGTCTGTTGTTCATACAACGCTAATCAATATTCGGTTATGTGTGTTTGTGTGGCACTTTTAGGAGTGTCATTCATCAATTCAGTAAGTACTTTTAAACTCTTTTTATACTGGCTTTTACTTCTGTAAAGAAAATGAGAATCTGATTTGTCTTCTCCTTTCAATTGAACGTTTGCACCCCTTCGCCAGTAGAGGGCGTTGTTTGATAACCGTTGACAGTTGTAAAGGTTTCCTAATGGGTTTTAGCTGCTGAATGAATTAATTCTTTAGGTTCGAGCACACAGGCTGATCTCAGACCACAGTTTCTTAGGGAGTGCCTTAAAGAAAGATTTATTCTGCATACTCACTTTGCCATCCAACTCTTGAAGTAACTTTCTTGAACTAATATACATACATATGTATATATATATATATATATATATATATATATATATATATATATATATTTAGCCTGTATATCGTGTACATATTGAACAAGATATTATTATGAAGGGATTGAGGGATTTAAGCAATAGTAACTCCAAAAATAAAGCTAGATAACACAATAAAACACAACAAAAACGTGATAACGTAATAAAAAACATGCCTTTAGAAATGTTTTATGAACGGAGTTATCTCATTTTGGAACCAAAGTCTTCATATAGGCTACTTTATAATGGCACTGATTGATGCAAGTAAACAGGCATGAAGCAAGGCACGAGAAGAAAATAAATGAAGTAGCAATACAAATAAGTGATGTGTTTTGAAGAAGAGAGAAAAAATCATGAAATGAGAAGGAAATGTTATTGGCAGGGGTCTACTCCTCAATCCTCATGAAGTCAACCTGATTCTCTTATTTCTAAAAGTAACATTAATATTTCAGCCAGTGATAGTAAAAAAGCGAGAGAAATCACCTTTAAATGAATTCACAGGTTTTACACAGGTCTAAATGCTTTCTCAAAAGACTTAAGAATGGCATTGATACCCTCTGTTCTTTCTGTTCAGAAAAACCTGAGTCCACTTTACATTTATTTTGGAACTGCTCTTTCACAGTTACATTTTGGTGTGACATTTGTGATTTTATCAATTGTTATGTAAATCCTAATGTTGATTTTAGGAGAACTTCCGGTGGGACGGGTTCACTTCCTGCCGTCGGTGTGGTGTCGCATATGCAGGTCATCTCTTCTGATGCACATGGATGTGTACACAAGTAAAGCTCTCACATTAACGTGTGTCTCTTGTAGACGTACAAAAGAAACAAAAGCTGATGCTCGCCGACGGCATCAGCCCGTTGTCCGAGCGCAGAGACCCAGCGCGCCCTGACGAGCGACTCTAGTAGCATGTTGGCTTGGGCAAGGCGATAGATCACCGTGGCAACCAGCTGGTGTCGCGACTGGTTTTATACGGCATACTGGCGACGCTCCAACCGACGACGGTTGGTGATGAAATTTACATTCACGTTTAACGTTGAGAACACGAGTCAGACAGAGCGTTTTTATTGTACACACTTTTGTTGAAAACGGAACTCGAAACACAATGATATTTATAAACGAGTAGTCACAGAATGACATTTCCAGACCTAGCTCATTAATTATGCAAAACAACAGCCAATGGCGGTGCTCCAAGCAATATTTGAATCGGTCATTCACAGATTGTTTGCCTCCAAATAAAGAGCTTTTGCTTATATCGTGTTGTCATTCTTTTCACCACCTAATCAATGAAATCAACGGGACTTGATGTACACATTTGTAAAAGCAAACTCTCTGTTCGATGTGAAACGGGGCTTTTAGGACATCTAGTGTAAGGAAAACAACGTTGCATGATATTACCAATCCTGTTTCGGAGCTACAGTATATACTCGTTTATGCTCTTTCGCAAATGCAACGCTTGGGGGGTGATGTGAAATTGTCATGAGATCACTTCTTTTTGATAAACGCATGGCTTTTACCAAAAGATGACCTCTACCACTAGAGGTCGTCATCACTTCTTCGATCGTTCCTAACAATTATTTATTAATAAAAATTAAAATCATATTTATTACAGTCTCTTAATCATATTTATTACAGTCTGTTGTTCATACAACGCTAATCAATATTCGGTTATGTGTGTTTGTGTGGCACTTTTAGGAGTGTCATTCATCAATTCAGTAAGTACATTTAAACTCTTTTTATACTGGCTTTTACTTCTGTAAAGAAAATGAGAATCTGATTTGTCTTCTCCTTTCAATTGAACGTTTGCACCCCTTCGCCAGTAGAGGGCGTTGTTTGATAACCGTGGACAGTTGTAAAGGTTTCCTAATGGGTTTTAGCTGCTGAATGATTGAATTCTTTAGGTTCGAGCACACAGGCTGATCTCAGACCACAGTTTCTTAGGGAGTGCCTTAAAGAAAGGTTTATTCTGCATACTCACTTTGCCATCCAACTCTTGAAGTAACTTTCTTGAACTAATATACATACATATATATATATATATATATATATATATATATATATAGAGAGAGAGAGAGAGAGAGAGAGAGAGAGAGCCTGTATATTGTGTACATATTGAACAAGATATTATTATGAAGGGATTAAGGGGTTTAATCCATAGTAACTCCAAAAATACAGCTAGATAACACAATAAAACACAACAAAAACATGATAACATAATAAAAAACATGCCTTTAGAAATGAGAGTTATCTCATATGCAGGTCATCTCTTCTGATGCACATGGATGTGTACACAAGTAAAGCGAGTCTCACATTAAACCGTGTCTCTTGTAGACGTACAAAAGAAACAAAAGCCGATGCACGCCGGCGATCCGACGGGCATCGGCCCGTTGTTTCCGAGCGCAGAGAACAAGCGCGCCCTGACGAGCGACTCTAGTAGCGTGTTGGCTTGGTGTCAAGGCGATAGGTCCCCGGCCCGAACAGATCTAGCAGGTGTCGCGACTGCTTTTATACGGCACATCGGCGACGCTAAAGCCGACGACGGTTGGTGAGAAAATGTACATTCACGTTTAACGTTGAGAACACGAGTCAGACAGAACAGAGCATTTTTATTGTACACACTTTTGTTGAAAACGGAACTCGAAACACAATGATATTTGTAAATGAGTAGTCACAGAATGACATTTCCAGACCTAGCTCATTAATTATGCAAAACAACAGCCAATGGCGGTTCTCCAACTGCACACAAAGCAATATTTGAGTCGGTCATTCACAGATTGTTTGAAGTATATGTAACCCCCTCGCTCTATGCGTGCTCGCTAGCCTCTAGCACCGCCGCTGTTACTCTGCGCTGTGTGTGTGTTCGTGGGTGGTGGTAGAGAGAGGCGCGGACACAGAGGGGTTCCGGATCGTGGCTTGGCCTGTTTATTTCACAGCACGGCATCTGTAGCGTTGAAGAGAATAACTCAACTTAAGTTTATCCATTAAAGTAAATTCGATGCACATTAAATTTCACAACAACCTCTCGTTGTTACACAATCATACCTAGCTTAGCATCAACCACCCCGTATTAATCAAACTCAAAAGATAAGACAAAAAACAAACATTTTAACTCCCCACATTACTCCGCTTTTAGTTTAGAACACAAAATATCTAAATAGACAGAACCTAAGAGTGATAACAAAGATTCTTTAAATATAAATTTCCGCTACTATTAACACATCTTACCTGTAGCGTTGACAAGAATAACTGAAGAAAAATCAACGCTACGGTACATCAAGAGGCTCAAAAACATTACTAAGAGAAAAACACACTTGTATCTGCCGTAACACAACAGTGTCATAGCGACATCTTGTGGGCAATCCAGAACACTGCCCTACATCCACCCCTTCTTTAAGTGATGGTGTCCCAGCCATCAAATTAACAAAAACTCAAGCGTGGTCTGATCTATGACAATCAAAACAATAAATGTATAGTGCAAAGTGTGTGTAAATTGTGTGTGTGTGGTAGCTAACTGTTATCAGGGTGCATGCAGCATGGCTCTGCGAATGTTCTTCAGTTCCTTTTATTTTTAGCCTTTAGCCACACCTTTCTCCCTCTTTCTATCTTTTGGAGGTCACTCTCCAGCTCCAGAACTTGGGATTCGAGTGAGAGTTTAATCGGGGGATGCCGGTTTCTTTTTGGGTTTCTCCTTAGAGGGATGGGCACTTGAGTGGAGGTGGTCCCCTTTCCGGTCATAACCACTCCCTCTCTGTCACCCGTTTCTTCTTTCCACATGTCAGCCCCTTCTGTGCTTATTTGCTCCCCCTCTTCATCGTCTGCTCCAACCAGGGCTCTGTCCACAGCCTCCTCTATACCATCGCTCTCTGTTACCTCTTCGCCTTTCCATTCAGTTCCTGCCCCACTTATCTCATCCTCTGACTCTCCATCTTTTACGATATCTCCTTCCTCCCGCTCCACTGGAAGAAACATACACTGTGTCAAGAGGTTTCTATGCAACACTCTCTCTGGTCCTCCATTCTCTGGCCGCACCACATACACAGGCAAACCTGGTTGCTTCTTGACCACAACATATGGGCGTGCCTCCCAACGATCTCTCAACTTCTGCTTCCCCTCCACATGACAGACCTTGACTAAGACTCTATCTCCTGGACTGAAGTCTTCACTCTTAGCTCTTTTGTCATAATACTTTTTCTGTTGTCCTTTCGCCAGCTGAGATGTCTGATTAGCCAGGGCATATGTAGCACACTTGAAGGAATGAACAAGCGTGTGATTTGGTTGGGTTCTTTTATTCAGCCCGCATCATTCGCAACAGCTCCGTAGCACACAGTACAATACAACTCGCTAACACTCGCGCGAACGAACTCTTCTTCTCCTCTTTTAGGTTTTCCGCCGGCTTACTGCCACCAACTGGACACTCATCACATAGCTGTATACTACAAATTGGCATGCATGTACTGAATAATTAAATTACCATTATTAATAAAATAACTGAAATAACAAAAACTATTACATGGGGGGGTCTAACTTTTAACTCACAATTATATTATAACAATTATACTCTTCTATCAATATATATATATTCTAGATTTCCCCACATTCTCCCCTACAAAACAGAATGTAGTCCCGACATTCTCAAAATAAATTACAGGTTATCTACCCGTAGATCATTTCTTTGGCAGGAGTCAGTGATATAACAGTTTTAGTACTCGTGCTATACTGTCACACGACACACAACATGTATCTTCTTTTTCCATGCAGTGTGTTTGTAGCAGACATCATTGTGCACCATGATTTTCTACCACCATCGCTGTTTATCAACAGGAATCTGTACTTTCACTGAAGGAATCTAACCTTACACCATTAAAACAATTTACATTTGTTTCTGGAATGTTATGGTAACTATTTTCTCGTTAAAACCAAAAATATGAACTCAATATTATTCTGGTCAATTATTTAGCTTCTTAACATTTAAACTAGAACTTATTACTGTGATTTAATTCAGCAGTTTACCCATCTACAATACTAGGCTGACCTAGAGAATGGTAAGTAAACAATCTTGTTAGTTTTCTGTTTCTCAAAGGATATACTCTTTTGCAGGCTGGTTGTGAAGGAGTCTCCCCATCACTATCATTAGGATCATCAGTTTCACCCGCCTCGTCTCTGGATGATGATAAATCATCTTCTCCCCGTCTTGGTGCTTGCTCGTGTTCAACCTCTGGTTCTACATCGTTCAGCGTCACTGTGTCTTCTGAATGAGGTTCTGGAGGTTCTCTGACACTCTGACTCTCCTTTTCGACTGGTACTCCAACCAGGCATTTCCAATCATCCTCACCATCTGAACTGTCACAGTATGTTCGATTTTGCTGTGTCGATGTTTTTCCAGTCTTGGCTTTTTTCTTGTTTTCTTTTTCAGGTCTTCCAGGTAAACATTCTCTCTCTGCAGGTAAGTAGTCACACGGTAGCAATAGGTTCCTGTGTAGTATTCTTGTTTTCCCTTTGCCTTGTTCAGGCCGGACTTCATATACTGGACTATCCTGGTGCTTCCTCTTGGTGACGACATAGACTTGTTCTTCCCAAAATGATCGAAGCTTCCCAGGTCCACCTTTTTCCTTGAAATTCCGAACAAGTACTCTGTTCCCAGGGATCAGTTCAGCTCCGTGTATTTTCTTATCGTACAAAGCTTTACCTCTTTCCTTCTCTTTGTGTGACACTCTTGAGGCTAACTTGTAAGCTTCTGTCATTCTCATTCTCCAGTCCTCAGCATAGTCATGGTAAGATGAGCTTTGGTTCTTTGCTGGTACACCGAACATGATATCAATGGGAAGTCTGGGAGTGCGGCCAAACAGGAGATAATACGGAGCAAACCCTGTTGCCTCACTTTTCGTACAGTTGTATGCATTCACAACTTTTGCAAGTGACGTCTTCCAGTCGGCTTTTGCGGTTTCTGGTAAGGTCCTCAGCATTGCTAGCAAAGTTCGGTTAAAACGCTCAACTTGACCATTGCCCTGGGGGTGATATGGGGTCGTGTGGGAGCCTTGCACGCCACTGTACTCTTGCAGCCTTGAAAACAGCTTGTTATCAAACTCCCTGCCTTGGTCGTGGTGCAGTTTTGTCGGGAACCCAAATTTCAAAACAAAGTCCCCGAACACCTTCTCAGCCGCTGTCTTGGCGCTCTTGTTTCTGCATGCATACGCCTGTGCGAATCGTGTAAAGTGGTCCATCACAACTAAAATGTACTCATAACCCCCCTTACTCTTCTCTAGGTGCAGGAAATCAATAGAGACAAGCTCAAACGGGTAAGTGGTGGTGATGTTTACCAGAGGGGCTCGGGTCGGTCTGTTTGGACGCTTGCTTCTCAAGCAACTACAAACACGTGTGACATAGTGTTCCACGTCCTTTTGCATGTGGGGCCAATAAAACCGATCTCTGATTAAGTTCAGCACCCTTTCTGCTCCCAGGTGGCCCATGTCTTGATGCAACTCCTTATAAACGAGCTCATGGTATATCCTAGGCAAAACCAACTGATGACGAATTACTGTTTTCCTAAACAAGAGACCATGTTCATCCAGGTATAACTTTGCTCTTTCCCTCATCAGTCCCAGAGCCTCTCTACCCTGACCTCTGATCACAGGCCGCGGTTTCATTTTTAGGTATGTGACAGCTTCTCTGATTTCAGGGTCTTCCTCTTGGGCTTTTCTCAGTACATCCTTGGGGATCTCTGCAACTGAAGTGAACAGCTCCTCCTCCTGTTCTCCTGACAACGCAGTTTCAATTGTAAGTGGACACAACCACGGCCCTCTCTCCTGACTCTGTACTACCGCTGCCTGAGATACGCTGACCATGACTTCAGGGTGCACCTCTTCTGAACAGGTTTCCATGTACTGTTCCATATGCAGCGGCATACGTGACAAGCCATCTGCGTCCCCATTTGACTTTCCTGGGCGGTATTTGATGGTAAATCGGAAGTCAGCAAGTTCCGCTACCCATCTGTACGTTGTGGCATTTAACTTGGCTGTCGACATCACATATGTGAGAGGGTTATTGTCCGTGTACACGATGAATGAAGGTGCATGATAAACATAGTCCCTGAACCGCTCGCATATAGCCCACTTCATGGCCAAGAACTCCAACTTTCCTGAGTGAAGATGGTAGTTTTTCTCAGGAGGGGTAAGGGTTCTTGATCCGTACGCTATTACCACTAACTTGCCTCTTTGCCTTTGATAAAGCACCGCACCAAGGCCTTCCTGTGAAGCATCGCAATGGAGTACAAAAGGTTCATCCAGATCTGGATATCCCAGCACCGGTGGGTTAGATAAATAATCAATTAACTCATAGAGGGCCTTTTGATGTTCATCTGTCCACATGACTGGGTGTGCTGACGCAAGCTGTCCTTGGCTATGTTTCACTTTTCCTTTCCGCTTAATCTGTACTTTCCCTGTCGGTGTCTTTTTTTCGGCGAGCAGCAAATAAAGAGATGCGGCCTTGCGGGAAAAGTTTTCAATGTATGACCGGTAGTAGGAAAGAAATCCTAACAACTTTCTCACCTCACCAACTGTCTTAGGGGTCCTTTCTTTCAGTGCTTGGACAGGAGCAACGTCAGCCGGGTCCATCGTGTACCCATCTTTTGTCACCAGCCTCCCTAGGAATCGTACCTGATTCCGGAACACTTCACATTTTCGAGGCGTTAGTTTGACACCATGATTTTGATAACACTGCAGCACTTTTCTAATGTCCTGAAGATGATCATCAAATGTTTTAGAATGAACCAAGTTATCATCCAAATATGGTTGACATACCTCATCACGCAATTCTCTCAGACACTCCTCCATGCTCCTTTGGAATTCAGCAGGTGCATTTGACAATCCAAAAGGGACCCTCACCCATTCATATAATCCCCACGGTGTAATGAACGCAGTGAGAGGTCGGCTGGATTCATCTACAAAACCCTGGTGATAGGCTTTACCTTGATCAAGGACTGAAAACCAGGTGTTGCCTGCCAAGCTGTCGAGCATGTCCTGTATGCGGGGAATTGGATGTCTATCTGGAATGGATTTCTTGTTCAACTCCCGATAGTCACAGCAGAGGCGAAGAGTTCCATCTTTCTTACGCACACAGACTACTGGTGAAGAATATGGTGACTTAGATTTAGTAATCCACCCCTTATTTAACAGATCCTCCAGGTATTCTTTAACCTCTCTGCGAAGTGGCTTCGGGACAGACATGTATGTGTGCTTCACGAAGGTGGTATCATGTAGGCGGATTTTTAGCTGGAGAGATGGAATACATCCCACATCACTGTCATCGCGAGCAAAAGCACCACTCTCCTCCCTTAGAAGCTGCTTCACCTTCTGCTGCTGTTCAGGTTTTAAGTGATCAACGCATACAGGAGGGTCCCATAGGTTTTCTTTTTGCCCAGTTAACATTGTATTAGTGTTTTCTGTAGATTGACTGACTTGTTCACCGTCTTTTTGGAACGGGCTTTGACTGGCGTGTGTAACAGTCGCACATGCAACCTCTTTCTGAGCGGTCACCGGTCTCACCTCAGCAGGGTAAATGGATTTCACTCGCTGTATATGGCCCAGAACTGCCCGTGGAGGCAGGTCGATGTCATGGTTGGTATCATTGATCACAGGAATACAGATGCGTGAACAGGTCCCTCTCTTGAGGCAAACGATGTTTTCCTCCACCCTCAATCCATCTGGCCACTTCACGAACTCATCCGGTTCAAAAAGAGCCTCTTGATCAGATAGCAACGGGCCCGTTCTAATGTAACATTTGACAGCTCTAGCCTGTTGGGCAGGAATTCTTGTTACTGACCTTCCTACTTTCACTACTCCATCACTGAACCCTTCGTTTTGGCTTCTTACTAAGTTCAGCAAAACCTCAGCTTTTTTACAGTCACAGGACAGTGCAGTACTCATGGCTTTGGTCTTTACATTGGTAGGGCGCTCTACACCACTGTTCAACAGGTACTCAATGACATTGTAACCAATGATGGGCTCCTCTGCCACTTCATCGTCACCACATACCAATACCGGTACCTCCAGTTCTAACGGTGTGGTTTTGTCTGTTCCCAGCTTAAATGTCACTTCAACCCAGCTTTCGAACGGGATCACTGTTTGATTCACTGCTCGACCGGTGAGGGTTCCAGGGCCTAGGATCTCTTCAAGACCACGTAGTGTTGTGTGTGGGAGATGTTCTTTTCGCCACTTTTCATTCATGAGACAGACTTGTGAGCCAGTATCCCACAGCGCTTTTGTTGCTACACCATCAAAGAAACAGTTCACCATACATTTTTCTCCGATCAAATTCAATAACTGTGCATGATGTTTGGTGGACAACTGATTAGTAGTTATGGATCTGATATGCTGCAGAGGACAGTCCTTCCGTTTCGCTGCTTCATGAGCTTCCAGCTGCTTAATTCTGTCACCCAGGATGTCATGGTGATTGTCTAGGCTCGGTGAGGATGTGGTATGAGTTGTGACTGCCATACTGCTCGCTGAGTGCCCTCTTTCGGTTCTTCCTGCAGGTGGTGCCCTGCACCCTCTGGAAAGATGTCCACTTTGCCCACAACTAAAGCAATGATCACACTGATCACCTCTGCCTTCATTTTGACATCCACGGCATCCTCGCTTCCTTTCCCTGGGCTGCGTGGAACGGTAAGTACTCATCGCTTTTCTCATTTCTCCGATCTCCTCTCTCAGCTGTTTAACGACCTCATAGAGCTCAGAGTCTTTCTTGTCCATGACTTGTGGAGTTTTCAAAGCTTTTAATTGTGTATATGTGGACTGTTCTTTACCTCCCACAGCATAACCAATTTTCTCTTGACTTTGGCGTAGTTCCACTGGAACCTCACTGACTTTAGTTTCTTTGATGTGGGCATTTTTCTTGAACTTTTGCTGTCGTTCGCACTCAAGACTTGCAGCTTCGTTCATAGCTGTGATGAGAACCTCATCTGTGATTTTAGGATCATCAAGGCAGGTTTTTAGCTGATACTTAATGTGATCGTTTGATAACCCTGTTCCTAGTGCGCGCAGGAATCTTCTCTGTATGAGATCAGGGCTATACGGTTCTTCTCCATCTGGTTCTCGAGCAGCAGCTAAAAGTCTTTTCTTCAACTCAATGGCACGGAATAGGAAGTTTTGTGGTGACTCACGGCTCTCTTGAGTGATGTTTATCAGTCGATGATACAGGTCTGTTGAGCTTTCTTCCTTATAATGGCCTTTCAGAATTGTGCGCAGCTGAGAAAGGGTTAAATCTGTCTTGATCTCCAGCATATCGCGCAGGCTCATACCTGGACTCACTGCTCTTATCACCGCATCAAGTATTTCAGACTCTCTGTGTCCCTTGTTCACTCCAGCCTCAATTTGGTGCATCAAGTTGTTGTATGAAAGCTTATCTTTCTGACCTCGTTCTCCAATTTGGCCATTAATCTTAAAATCACGCCGGATAGTGACTTCAGAAACTTCATGATGACGTTGGGAAAACGCCGGGAGGCCGGACACAACAGGAACTTTCAAACTCAGGCGTTGGATTTCGTTTTTTAGCGCATCTGTTGACAACTCAAACTGATGCTGCAATTCGGTGTACTGTCTCTTTAAATGCGCGAGCTCCGCCGAATTTCTGTCTGCGTTAACACCGCCATCTTGTACCGCGCGGTTACTGCTTTGCATCATCTTGCTAGAAAACTCTAACAAATCTTCCACATGTTGACGGGCTACATCGTCATCTTCCGTCTCAATCACCTTCTCTACTGATTCACTTATTAATCTGATCAGCGAGTGCCGTTTGGTTTGTCCCTCCTCCACTGACAGTTTCGCATACACACTCACCTCGTGCAGCTGATCGAGCCGCAGCCGGAGCAACGCCGCGCTCAGCTGATCCTGCAGTTGCTCAAAGTCCATGCTCAGCCTCTTCGTAGACAACTCACTCAAAACGGCACCGCCGATTCCATCCATCCTCGTCGCCAATATTTTGTAGCACACTTGAAGGAATGAACAAGCGTGTGATTTGGTTGGGTTCTTTTATTCAGCCCGCATCATTCGCAACAGCTCCGTAGCACACAGTACAATACAACTCGCTAACACTCGCGCGAACGAACTCTTCTTCTCCTCTTTTAGGTTTTCCGCCGGCTTACTGCCACCAACTGGACACTCATCACATAGCTGTATACTACAAATTGGCATGCATGTACTGAATAATTAAATTACCATTATTAATAAAATAACTGAAATAACAAAAACTATTACATGGGGGGGTCTAACTTTTAACTCACAATTATATTATAACAATTATACTCTTCTATCAATATATATATATTCTAGATTTCCCCACACATAGGCCTGCATCAGGGAGTCATACAGGGTCTGGACGTATTCGCTGTATTCACTCGGCTGGTCCGTTTTGGGGGACCCGAAGACGAGGTCCACTGGAAGCCTTGGATGCCTGCCGAACATGAGGTAGTAAGGGCTGTATCCAGTAGAGTCATGTCGCGAGCAGTTGTATGCATGTGTCATGGCATCCACATACTCATGCCACCGGGGCTTCAGGCGCGGCTCCAGTGTTCCCAGCATGTTCATCAGGGTACGGTTGAATCTTTCAGTGGTCCCGTTGCCCTGTGGGTGGTAGGGCGTGGTGTGGGTTTTAGTGATCCCAGTGCACTTGCATAACTCCTTTACAATTGCGCTTTCAAAATTACGACCTTGATCGGCGTGTAACCTTGCAGGGAATCCAAACCGACAGAAGAAATTCTTCCATAAGACCCTGGCTACTGTTCCTGCCTTCTGGTCCCTGGTGGGGTAGGCCTGCGCATAGCGAGAAAAGTGGTCTGTAACAATGAGCACATTCTCTATACCACCCTTGGATTTCTCCAGCATCAAGATGTCCACACAGACCAGATCCATAGGGGCACTGGTATGGATACTGACAAGGGGGGCCCTGACGTTGGCTGTGGGAGTTTTCCTAAGGCAGCACCTTTCACACTGTTCACACCAAGCCTTGATCTCCTGGAACATTCTTGGCCAGTAAAATCTTTCTCTTATCATCTGCAGTGTCCTCTCGAATCCCAGATGCCCTGAATCATTGTGAAGGGCTATTTTGATGGTTTCACGCAGCTTTTCAGGCAGTATTAGTTGCTCCACCAACCCTTTTTTAAAGTCTCTGATGCTACGGTACAGGATTCCTTCTTTTACTACAAGCCTCCTCCACTCTTTTAAGAGGAGACCCCCCGTGGCTCCCACTTTTATCCTCTCGCTGTGGCTTGGTTTGTGGTTTCTGCTTTTAAAGTGGAGGATGGGACCGATTACTCTGTCTTCCTTCTGCCCCGCTCGAAGCTCCTGTATGGTCATAGCAGGCAGTGCCTCCATCCCCACATCCACATACACTTCACTGGCCTCCTGACCACTTTCAGGTTCCTCTTTGCCAGCTGTATCCTCGCCTGAGAGCTCCTCAGGCTCCTGGGTGATTTGTGCCTCCTCATGTCTCAGTCCACCAGTCCTCAACTGCTGCGGGCATGACTGCAGGGTCTCCGCCACCACCTGGTTGGACATACGTGATAGAGCATCAGCGTTAGAGTTATCCTGCCCCCTCCGATACTGGATGTCAAAGTCAAATATGGACAGATGAGAAACCCAACGCTGACCTGTGGCGTCTAGTTTGGCTGAGGTCATTACATACTTCAGAGGGTTGTTGTCCGTCAGAACAGAGAACTTGCGCCCATAGAGGTGGTCATGGAACTTATCCGTCACGGCCCACTTGAGAGCAAGGAACTCAAGCTTGTGTGCTGGATATCTTGTCTCAGGTGGGCTTAGGCCTCTGCTCGCATACGCAATGACCCTTTCCACCCCATCTTGGACCTGTACTAACACCGCACCAAGCCCTACTCCTGAGGCATCAGTCTGCAGCATAAAGGGCTGACTGTAGTCCGGATACCCTAGCACTGGAGCGTTTATCAGTTTTTCTTTTAGAGACTGAAAGGCCTCTTCGCATTCAGCAGTCCACAGAAATGGCTGGTCAGGCCCCGGGCTTTTCTGGGTCCCTCTTTTCTTCTTTTTAGGGTCACCAGAGGTAAGGCGGTATAACGGAGCAGCCATGTTCGAGTAGCTCTTCACGTACCTCCTATAATAACCCGAAAAACCCAAAAACCGCAGCACCTCCATACGATTAGTAGGCCTCACCCAATCCTTGACCTTGTTGATCTTCTCTGGGTCTGTCCTGATGCCCTGTGCAGACACCAAGTGACCCAAGTATTGCACTTCCTTCCTCACAAGCTGACACTTGGACGGCTTTAGTTTCAAGCCATGCTCCCTAAGCCTATCGAAAGTCAGCTGCAGCCTCTCCAAATGTTCAGTAAAGGACTTAGAGAAAATGATGATGTCGTCCAGGTAAATAAGGAGATGGGTGAAATTTAAGTCTCCAAAACAGGACGTCATTAGTCTTTGAAATGTGGAGGGTGCGTTTTGTAGCCCAAACGGCATCCTATTGGCCTCAAACAGCCCCATGGGAGTGCTGAATGCTGTCTTGTGCTTGTCTTGTTCCGCAACCTCCACCTGCCAGTATCCAGATGTTAGGTCAAGGGTGGAGAAGTATTTTGCTTGTCCTAAAGCCTCCAGAGCCTCCTCTATCCTTGGCAGTGGGAATGCATCTCTGGTGCCGCAGGAGTTGAGCTTCCTGTAGTCAATACACAATCGGAGTGACCCATCTTTCTTGGTCACGACCACCACAGGAGATGCATACGGACTTTTACTGGGTCGAATTACTCCTGCTGTCTCCATTTCCATCAATAACCGCCTCACATCTTGCCACTGGGAAGGGGGTATTTTGCGGTATGGCAGTCGGAAAGGCCTCGGGTCAACCAGGGGAATCTCATGGTGTACTGTTGTGGTGTGACCATAGTCCATACGATGTTGGGAGAACACATCTGCATTCTGGTCCAGCATTTCCCGAAGCAGCGCACGTTGGTCCTCACTTTCCACCGCTGCTTCACTAAGGTCAACCCCACAGCTAGTCACTACTTGGTCCAGACTGAGACATGCCCCTCTGCTCCCAGCTTCGCTATACTTTTTATCTGGAAACTCTACCACCTTGTCCACCAGGACTGCATTGGCCAGACTTGTGTGTCGTCTGATCGTAATGACTCGCTGGGAAAGATTCATCACTCTAACTGGAGCACAACCTCTTTTTACATTAGCAAGCACTTTGGCCACCAAGACCTCCTGGGGGAGTTGCGAGGGGTGATGGGCTTCAATCAAGGCTGTATAAATCTTCCTTTGAGGACCAGCTTTAATCCTACACATTAAGTCCATCTCTTTCCCACTAGGGAGGCGTATTGTACGACCAGTGTATACAGCAGGACCCACAACATCATGCATTTCACTTTGCTTGGCGCTTCCCACCTTCAGTAAAGCCGTGTACCACTCTGGATGCTTCTCCTTGACCTGGTGTAGATACTCTGAACCATAAGCTGCTTGAAGGTGGGTTTGCGAGGCTCGAATGACATTGGTTCCCACCAGCAGGGGGACTGAAGAACGATAGTCAGAATCAGGAACAACAAAGGTAGGTACTGCTTTGAATTCTTTCCCCAGCACTTTCAGGTCGATGTGCAGAACACCACGGTAGGGTACGATCTGACCTGCTGCACCCTCTATTGGTATCTTAGAAGACTGTAACTTCTGCTTCAGTAAAGCTGGGTGGCTCTGCCAGTAGTTGTGCGTAATACTGGTGATCTGCGATCCAGAGTCAATGAGAGCCTTGCATGTCTTCCCATTGACTTCCACTTCCCCTTCGTTCCTAGGGCCTACTAGGGGTGTTTCCCCTAGTTCAGTGTGAATCCTCTTCACAGGTGGGTGGGGTCCTTGCTGCGTACCCATGGATGCCCCGGCTGCCATGGGCACTAAGCGTTTAAATTTTGAGCAGAGTGCTTGCGTCCTTCAGCAGGGGTCTTAGGCCGCTGGGCTTCAGCTTGGCTTGGATCCAGAAGCACTGCCCTGCACACTCTGGCTGTGTGGCCTGGCTCTCCACACCGGTAACAGACAAAGCTTATACCCTGGCTTGCTGTTCCCTTTGCTGGCTGAACTGCTAATGGGGAGGCAAGGAGTGGAGAGGCCATTCTCATTTCTAGTTGGGATAGCTTAGTCATTTGTTCTTCCTGAATGAGGGCTAGTTTCTTTACCATTTCTGTCAACTCTGACATTTCCGATGTGTGGTTTGGCCTATCCAGTTTGCTGTGTCCACCCCCTCCTGATGTTACGTGCACCTGAGCATACGTTTTCTTTGCTTTACTCTGCGTCTGGAACTTCTTAGTTTCTCTGGCGTAATTTCGGAGCTCCGCCTGCAGCTCTCTGAAGCTCAAGAGCCTGGGGACCATTGGTGCGATTCTAGTGTACACCTCCTCATCAGTAAGGCCCCTCATGAACTGCCGGCTTAGTTTGCAATCTCGGTCCAGGAAGGGCTTGCCTCCTCTTTGCTTCTCCTCCACCGTCCGCAACTTAGCCTCCAGTGCTATAGCATAAGAACAGGCAGACTCCCCTGAATTCTGGCTCCGCTCATAGAAGTCAGCCAGAGGGTCTAGGGAGCCTCGTGTATCACCGTATTCAGCCCTCAGTTCCTCAAAAGCTTTCTCAGGGGTTTGATCATGTGGAGGTAAGTTAAGAATGAGATTTCGGGCTTCACCACCCAGGTGTCGCACAACAGTGGAGAAGCGAAGGTGCATTGGGAGCTCTATTGCCTCCAAGAGGTACTGCAAGTCGCGAATCCAGTCTTCCACCAGTATCCTACAGTCTGGATTTCCCGTGAAAACTTGAACATTCTTCACCTGATGAGTTTGCATGAAACCGCCATGGGCTGCTATGGGAAGGCACTGGCCGGTGACTGCAGGGGGCCTGAATTGAGCCACATGTGAGTGGGCCGTTCGGCTGGCAGTCGTAGGTGGATGGGCAACTTGAGAGAGAGCATCGACATGCACATTAAGGTGGGAGTGGGGATTCTGTGTCTGTTGAGATGACCATTCAAGAGGAGCATCAGCGGTTGTCTTGTTTGACGCTGTCTGAGGGCCATGTAAAGTCATGCTGGGAACCCATGCATTAGCAGATGGGGCCAATGAGGTGGGTCCACTATAGACTGGAACTTGAGCGGCTTGAAATGTGGCCTGCCCAGTGGTTACGTGCTTAACTGTAATGTTAGCACCTGGCGACCTCGGACATGGTGCAGGCTCAAAAGGGGGATACGAATAACCAGAGTAAGCCTGGAGGCCGGGTCTAATCGGCTGGGCTGGATATGGTGATGTAACTGGAATGGGCCCGGGTGGCTGCTGTTCATCTGGCACCTCAACAAAACTATGATGTGTAGGGCTTTGCCAAAGCGTGGCTCCTGATGGCCCAAGACCACTGCGTTTGCGAACAGAGGCATCCACTGACCTTTCCACCAGGCCACCTGTTCTTGCATCTGGGCTGTCTTCGAAACAGAGTGGCGGTACCTGCCCTGAGGCCCCAGTGCCTGGCGGCCTTGTTGCGTGGGCTGGTGTCATGTACTGGCCAGCATAGAGCAGGTTCATTGGGGGTGGTGGAGCATGGCGTTCAAAGGGCAATGGTAGGTTATTTGAGGGATGCTCAGCTGGCGGTAGGAGGTTGGGTTCGTTACATGAGGAACTATGCAAGTTTTTAGTTGAGTTTGCATAGGTTTGCGCCATTGTAGGATGTAAAATTGTATTTATTATGTGCAAGTAGGTTAAATGTCAGTGTATTTGGATTGTAAGAAGATGTAATGTCAAAAGTTTCAATCTCGTACAAAAAACAAGAAAAAATATATATATATATTACTAATAAACCATCACATATTTCTTACATAACAGCAAGTCACTTCAATTATAACAACAAAACATGTTCAGATTCCCATCAGGCTGTAAAGGATATAGCAGTGACTGCGAGGCATACGCAAGATCACCAGTTTGGTTAAGAACTCAGTCTGTCTATTATAGAGTTCAGCACACAAACTCCTGGCTGTAGAAATCTTTTCGGCTTCAGTCTAGTGGTGCCACAATCCGGGTCACGGCACCAAAGATGTAACCCCCTCGCTCTATGCGTGCTCGCTAGCCTCTAGCACCGCCGCTGTTACTCTGCGCTGTGTGTGTGTTCGTGGGTGGTGGTAGAGAGAGACGCGGACACAGAGGGGTTCCGGATCGTGGCTTGGCCTGTTTATTTCACAGCACGGCATCTGTAGCGTTGACAAGAATAACTCAACTTAAGTTTATCCATTAAAGTAAATTCGATGCACATTAAATTTCACAACAACCTCTCGTTGTTACACAATCATACCTAGCTTAGCATCAACCACCCCGTATTAATCAAACTCAAAAGATAAGACAAAAAACAAACATTTTAACTCCCCACATTACTCCGCTTTTAGTTTAGAACACAAAATATCTAAATAGACAGAACCTAAGAGTGATAACAAAGATTCTTTAAATATAAATTTCCGCTACTATTAACACATCTTACCTGTAGCGTTGACAAGAATAACTGAAGAAAAATCAACGCTACGGTACATCAAGAGGCTCAAAAACATTACTAAGAGAAAAACACACTTGTATCTGCCGTAACACAACAGTGTCATAGCGACATCTTGTGGGCAAACCAGAACACTGCCCTACATATATAGACATGATATGACTTTGTTTGCTTAATAAGCAGTTTAGATCGTTGGATTACTCTGCAGTAATTGTGGCACATTACTGCAGAGCAATCAGGGTTAAGGTGCCTTGCTCAAGGGCACTTCATCCATGACCCGTGCTGGCTGGCATTGAGATTTGAATCGTCGACCTTCTGATCACAAGCCCAGCGCTTTAACCACTAGGCCACAGCGGACCCCGAGCCGCCTTGGGCGTAATAGACTGGGTTCTAAAGGGTCAGTGCCAGAGGGTCAGCCAGGATTTAAGCAATAGTAACTCCAAAAATAAAGCTAGATAACACAATAATACACAACAAAAACGTGATAACGTAATAAAAAACATGCCTTTAGAAATGTTTTATGAACGGAGTTATCTCATTTTGGAACCAAAGTCTTCATATAGGCTACTTTATAATGGCACTGATTGATGCAAGTAAACAGGCATGAAGCAAGGCACGAGAAGAAAATAAATGAAGTAGCAATACAAATAAGTGATGTGTTTTGAAGAAGAGAGAAAAAATCATGAAATGAGAAGGAAATGTTATTGGCAGGGGTCTACTCCTCAATCCTCATGAAGTCAACCTGATTCTCTTATTTGTAAAAGTAACGTTAATATTTCAGCCAGGGATAGTAATAAAACGAGAGAAATCACCTTTAAATGAATTCACAGGTTTTACACAGGTCTAAATGCTTTCTCAAAAGACTTAAGAATGGCATTGATACAACTCTGTTCTTTCTGTTCAGAAAAACCTGAGACCACTTTACATTTATTTTGGAACTGCTCTTTCACAGTTACATTTTGGTGTGACATTTGTGATTTTATCAATTGTTATGTAAATCCTAATGTTGATTTAACATACATTAAATGTAATTTTTGGTTTTCATGAATGTGAAAAGAAAAGTGATATTTATTTTATAAACCTTATTTTTCTGTTAGCTAAATTTCACATTCACAAATCTAAATTGTCTAAATGCACTCCTCTTTTTTTGAGGTTTAAATGCGAGTTGAAAATGTACTTTGAGTAGCCTGTTGAGTTCTCTAAAAACTTAAAAGCTACAAGAACAGTGACTGTGTTTAAGGACTTTGCATCTAATCTGGATTGGAAGACTAAAGGAATTTAGTCTGGACTGAGGGAATCTGGAGCTTGTATTGACAATGATAATGGTTGTTGTAAATGTTTGTTTTTTGTTATCTTCTACAAGCATTTAATAAAAAAAAAAGATAAATATATAAATATATTTCAGGCAGGGATTCGAGCACTTCCGGTGGGACGGGTTCACTTCCTGCGGTTGGTGTAGCGTCGCATATGCAGGTCATTTCTTCTGATGCACATGGATGTGTAGTAAAGCTCTCACATTAACGTGTGTCTCTTGTAGACCTACAAAAGAAACAAAAGCCGATGCTCGCCGACGGCATCAGCCCGTTGTCCGAGCGCAGAGACCCAGCGCGCCCTGACGAGCGACTCTAGTAGCATGTTGGCCTGGGCCAAGGCGATAGATCACCGTGGCAACTTGCTGGTGTCGCGACTGGTTTTATACGGCATATCGGCGACGCTCCAACCGACGACGGTTGGTGAGGAAATTTACATTCACGTTTAACGTTAAGAACACGAGTCAGACAGAGCGTTTTTATTGTTCACACTTTTGTTGAAAACGGAACTCGAAACACAATGATATTTATAAACGAGTAGTCACAGAATGACATTTCCAGACCTAGCTCATTAATTATGCAAAACAACAGCCAATGGCGGTTCTCCAAGCAATATTTGAATCGGTCATTCACAGATTGTTTGCCTCCAAATAAAGAGCTTTTGCTTATATCGTGTCGTCATTCTTTTCACCACCTAATCAATGAAATCAACGGGACTTGATGTACACATTTGAAAAAGCAAACTCTCTGTTCGATGTGAAACGGGGCTTTTAGGACATCTAGTGTAAGGAAAACAACGTTGCATGATATTACCAATCCTGTTTCGGAGCTACAGTATATACTCGTTTATGCTCTTTCGCAAATGCAACGCTTGGGGGGTGATGTGAAATTGTCATGAGATATCTTCTTTTTGATAAACGCATGGCTTTTACCACAAGATGACCTCTACCACTAGATGTCGTCATCACTTCTTCGATCGTTCCTAACAATTATTTATTAATAAAAATTAAAATCATATTTATTACAGTCTCTTAATCATATTTATTACAGTCTGTTGTTCATACAACGCTAATCAATATTCGGTTATGTGTGTTTGTGTGGCACTTTTAGGAGTGTCATTCATCAATTCAGTAAGTACATTTAAACTCTTTTTATACTGGCTTTTACTTCTGTAAAGAAAATGAGAATCTGATTTGTCTTCTCCTTTCAATTGAACGTTTGCACCCCTTCGCCAGTAGAGGGCGTTGTTTGATAACCGTTGACAGTTGTAAAGGTTTCCTAATGGGTTTTAGCTGCTGAATGAATTAATTCTTTAGGTTCGAGCACACAGGCTGATCTCAGACCACAGTTTCTTAGGGAGTGCCTTAAAGAAAGATTTATTCTGCATACTCACTTTGCCATCCAACTCTTGAAGTAACTTTCTTGAACTAATATACATACATATGTATATATATATATATATATATATATATATATATATATATTTAGCCTGTATATCGTGTACATATTGAACAAGATATTATTATGAAGGGATTGAGGGATTTAAGCAATAGTAACTCCAAAAATAAAGCTAGATAACACAATAAAACACAACAAAAACGTGATAACGTAATAAAAAACATGCCTTTAGAAATGTTTTATGAACGGAGTTATCTCATTTTGGAACCAAAGTCTTCATATAGGCTACTTTATAATGGCACTGATTGATGCAAGTAAACAGGCATGAAGCAAGGCACGAGAAGAAAATAAATGAAGTAGCAATACAAATAAGTGATGTGTTTTGAAGAAGAGAGAAAAAATCATGAAATGAGAAGGAAATGTTATTGGCAGGGGTCTACTCCTCAATCCTCATGAAGTCAACCTGATTCTCTTATTTCTAAAAGTAACATTAATATTTCAGCCAGTGATAGTAAAAAAGCGAGAGAAATCACCTTTAAATGAATTCACAGGTTTTACACAGGTCTAAATGCTTTCTCAAAAGACTTAAGAATGGCATTGATACCCTCTGTTCTTTCTGTTCAGAAAAACCTGAGTCCACTTTACATTTATTTTGGAACTGCTCTTTCACGGTTACATTTTGGTGTGACATTTGTGATTTTATCAATTGGTATGTAAATCCTAATGTTGATTTTAGGAGCACTTCCGGTGGGACGGGTTCACTTCCTGCCGTCGGTGTGGTGTCGCATATGCAGGTCATCTCTTCTGATGCACATGGATGTGTACACAAGTAAAGCTCTCACATTAACGTGTGTCTCTTGTAGACGTACAAAAGAAACAAAAGCTGATGCTCGCCGACGGCATCAGCCCGTTGTCCGAGCGCAGAGACCCAGCGCACCCTGACGAGCGACTCTAGTAGCATGTTGGCTTGGGCAAGGCGATAGATCACCGTGGCAACCAGCTGGTGTCGCGACTGCTTTTATACGGCATACTGGCGACGCTCCAACCGACGACGGTTGGTGATGAAATTTACATTCACGTTTAACGTTGAGAACACGAGTCAGACAGAGCGTTTTTATTGTACACACTTTTGTTGAAAACGGAACTCGAAACACAATGATATTTATAAACGAGTAGTCACAGAATGACATTTCCAGACCTAGCTCATTAATTATGCAAAACAACAGCCGATGGCGGTGCTCCAAGCAATATTTGAATCGGTCATTCACAGATTGTTTGCCTCTAAATAAAGAGCTTTTGCTTATATCGTGTCGTCATTCTTTTCACCACCTAATCAATGAAAACAACGGGACTTGATGTACACATTTGAAAAAGCAAACTCTCTGTTCGATGTGGAACGGGGCTTTTAGGACATCTAGTGTAAGGAAAACAACGTTGCATGATATTACCAATCCTGTTTCGGAGCTACAGTATATACTCGTTTATGCTCTTTCGCAAATGCAACGCTTGGGGGGTGATGTGAAATTGTCATGAGATCACTTCTTTTTGATAAACGCATGGCTTTTACCACAAGATGACCTCTACCACTAGAGGTCGTCATCACTTCTTCGATCGTTCCTAACAATTATTTATTAATAAAAATTAAAATCATATTTATTACAGTCTCTTATTCATATTTATTACAGTCTGTTGTTCATACAACGCTAATCAATATTCGGTTATGTGTGTTTGTGTGGCACTTTTAGGAGTGTCATTCATCAATTCAGTAAGTACATTTAAACTCTTTTTATACTGGCTTTTACTTCTGTAAAGAAAATGAGAATCTGATTTGTCTTCTCCTTTCAATTGAACGTTTGCACCCCTTCGCCAGTAGAGGGCTTTGTCTGATAACCGTGGACAGTTGTAAAGGTTTCCTAATGGGTTTTAGCTGCTGAATGATTGAATTCTTTAGGTTCGAGCACACAGGCTGATCTCAGACCACAGTTTCTTAGGGAGTGCCTTAAAGAAAGATTTATTCTGCATACTCACTTTGCCATCCAACTCTTGAAGTAACTTTCTTGAACTAATATACATACATATATATATATATATATATATATATAGAGAGAGAGAGAGAGAGAGAGAGAGCCTGTATATTGTGTACATATTGAACAAGATATTATTATGAAGGGATTGAGGGATTTAAGCCATAGTAACTCCAAAAATACAGCTAGATAACACAATAAAACACAACAAAAACATGATAACATAATAAAAAACATGCCTTTAGAAATGAGAGTTATCTCATATGCAGGTCATCTCTTCTGATGCACATGGATGTGTACACAAGTAAAGCGAGTCTCACATTAACGCGTGTCTCTTGTAGACGTACAAAAGAAACAAAAGCCGATGCACGCCGGCGATCCGACGGGCATCGGGCCGTTGTTTCCGAGCGCAGAGACCAAGCGCGCCCTGACGAGCGACTCTAGTAGCGTGTTGGCTTGGTGTCAAGGCGATAGGTCCCCGGCCCGAACACATCTAGCAGGTGTCGCGACTGCTTTTATACGGCACATCGGCGACGCTACAGCCGACGACGGTTGGTGAGAAAATGTACATTCACGTTTAACGTTGAGAACACGAGTCAGACAGAACAGAGCATTTTTATTGTACACACTTTTGTTGAAAACGGAACTCGAAACACAATGATATTTGTAAATGAGTAGTCACAGAATGACATTTCCAGACCTAGCTCATTAATTATGCAAAACAACAGCCAATGGCGGTTCTCCAACTGCACACAAAGCAATATTTGAGTCGGTCATTCACAGATTGTTTGAAGTATATAGACATGATATGACTTTGTTTGCTTAATAAGCAGTTTAGATCGTTGGATTACTCTGCAGTAATTGTGGCACATTACTGCAGAGCAATCAGGGTTAAGGTGCCTTGCTCAAGGGCACTTCATCCATGACCCGTGCTGGCTGGCATTGAGATTTGAATCGTCGACCTTCTGAACACAAGCCCAGCGCTTTAACCACTAGGCCACAGCGGACCCCGAGCCGCCTTGGGCGTAATAGACTGGGTTCTAAAGGGTCAGTGCCAGAGGGTCAGCCGGGATTTGAGCAATAGTAACTCCAAAAATAAAGCTAGATAACACAATAATACACAACAAAAACGTGATAACGTAATAAAAAACATGCCTTTAGAAATGTTTTATGAACGGAGTTATCTCATTTTGGAACCAAAGTCTTCATATAGGCTACTTTATAATGGCACTGATTGATGCAAGTAAACAGGCATGAAGCAAGGCACGAGAAGAAAATAAATTAAGTAGCAATACAAATAAGTGATGTGTTTTGAAGAAGAGAGAAAAAATCATGAAATGAGAAGGAAATGTTATTAGCAGGGGTCTACTCCTCAATCCTCATGAAGTCAACCAGATGCTCTTATTTGTAAAAGTAACGTTAATATTTCAGCCAGGGATAGTAATAAAACGAGAGAAATCACCTTTAAATGAATTCACAGGTTTTACACAGGTCTAAATGCTTTCTCAAAAGACTTAAGAATGGCATTGATACAACTCTGTTCTTTCTGTTCAGAAAAACCTGAGACCACTTTACATTTATTTTGGAACTGATCTTTCACAGTTACATTTTGGTGTGACATTTGTGATTTTATCAATTGTTATGTAAATCCTAATGTTGATTTTACATACATTAAATGTAATTTTTGGTTTTCATGAATGTGAAAAGAAAAGTGATATTTATTTTATAAACCTTATTTTTCTGTTAGCTAAATTTCACATTCACAAATCTAAATTGTCTAAATGCACTCCTCTTTTTTTGAGGTTTAAATGCGAGTTGAAAATGTACTTTGAGTAGCCTGTTGAGTTCTCTAAAAACTTAAAAGCTACAAGAACAGTGACTGTGTTTAAGGACTTTGCACCTAATCTGGATTGGAAGACTGAAGGAATTTAGTCTGGACTGAGGGAATCTGGAGCTTGTATTGACAATGATAATGGTTGTTGTAAATGTTTGTTTTTTGTTATCTTCTACAAGCATTTAATTAAAAAAAAAGATATATATATAAATATATTTCAGGCAGGGATTCGAGCACTTCCGGTGGGACGGGTTCACTTCCTGCGGTTGGTGTAGCGTCGCATATGCAGGTCATCTCTTCTGATGCACATGGATGTGTAGTAAAGCTCTCACATTAACGTGTGTCTCTTGTAGACGTACAAAAGAAACAAAAGCTGATGCTCGCCGACGGCATCAGCCCGTTGTCCGAGCGCAGAGACCCAGCGCGCCCTGACGAGCGACTCTAGTAGCATGTTGGCTTGGGCCAAGGCGATAGATCACCGTGGCAACTTGCTGGTGTCGCGACTGGTTTTATACGGCATATCGGCGACGCTCCAACCGACGACGGTTGGTGAGGAAATTTACATTCACGTTTAACGTTAAGAACACGAGTCAGACAGAGCGCTTTTATTGTACACACTTTTGTTGAAAACGGAACTCGAAACACAATGATATTTATAAACGAGTAGTCACAGAATTTTTAAGAAGGGGGACCGGAGGGTGTGTTCCAACTACAGAGGGATCACACTTCTCAGCCTTCCCGGGAAAGTCTATGCCAGGGTACTGGAGAGGAGAATACGGCCGATAGTAGAACCTCGGATTCAGGAGGAACAGTGTGGTTTTCGTCCAGGCCGTGGAACGCTGGACCAGCTCTACACCCTCTACAGGGTGCTGGAGGGTGCATGGGAGTTTGCTCAACCAATCCACATGTGTTTTGTGGATTTGGAGAAAGCATTCGACTGTGTCCCTCGCGGCATCCTGTGGAGGGTGCTTCGGGAGTATGGGGTCTGTGGTCCTTTGCTAAGGGCTGTCAGGTCCCTGTACGACCGAAGCAGGAGCTTGGTTCGTATTGCCGGCAGTAAGTCGGACCTGTTCCCAGTGCATGTCGGACTCCGGCAGGGCTGCCCTTTGTCCCCGGTTCTGTTCGTAATTTTTATGGACAGAATTTCTAGGCGCAGCCAGGGGCCGGAGGGTGTCAGGTTTGGGGACCACACGATCTCGTCTCTGCTATTTGCGGATGATGTCGTCGTGTTGGCCCCTTCAAACCAGGACCTTCAGCATGCACTGGGACGGTTTACAGCAGAGTGTGAAGCGGCTGGAATGAAAATCAGTACCTCCAAATCCGAGGCCATGGTCCTCAGTCGGAAAAGGGTGGCTTGCCCACTTCAGGTTGGTGGAGAGTTCCTTCCTCAAGTGGAGGAGTTTAAGTATCTCGGGGTCTTGTTCACGAGTGAGGGGAGGAGGGAACGGGAGATTGACAGACGGATCGGTGCAGCTTCTGCAGTAATGCGGTCGATGTACCGGTCCGTCGTGGTGAAGAAAGAGCTGAGCCGCAAGGCGAAGCTCTCAATTTACCGGTCAATCTACGTTCCTACTCTCACCTATGGTCATGAGCTTTGGGTCATGACCGAAAGGACAAGATCCCGGATACAGGCGGCTGAAATGAGCTTCCTCCGCAGGGTGGCTGGGCGATCCCTTAGAGATAGGGTGAGAAGCTCGGTCACCCGCGAGGAGCTCGGAGTAGAGCCGCTGCTCCTCCACATCGAGAGGGGTCAGCTGAGGTGGCTTGGGCATCTGTTACGGATGCCTACTGGACGCCTTCCTCGGAAGGTGTTCCGGGCCCGTCCGACCGGGAGGAGACCCCGGGGAAGACCTAGGACACGCTGGTGGGACTATGTCTCCCGGCTGGCCTGGGAACGCCTCGGTGTCCCCCCGGAAGAGCTGGAGGAAGTGTCTAGGGTGAGGGATGTCTGGGCATCTCTGCTTAGACTGCTGCCCCCGCGACCCGGTCCCGGATAAGCGGAAGAAAATGGATGGATGGATGGATAGTCACAGAATGACATTTCCAGACCTAGCTCATTAATTATGCAAAACAACAGCCAATGGCGGTTCTCCAAGCAATATTTGAATCGGTCATTCACAGATTGTTTGCCTCCAAATAAAGAGCTTTTGCTTATATCGTGTCGTCATTCTTTTCACCACCTAATCAATGAAATCAACGGGACTTGATGTACACATTTGAAAAAGCAAACTCTCTGTTCGATGTGAAACGGGGCTTTTAGGACATCTAGTGTAAGGAAAACAACGTTGCATGATATTACCAATCCTGTTTCGGAGCTACAGTATATACTCGTTTATGCTCTTTCGCAAATGCAACGCTTGGGGGGTGATGTGAAATTGTCATGAGATATCTTCTTTTTGATAAACGCATGGCTTTTACCACAAGATGACCTCTACCACTAGACGTCGTCATCACTTCTTCGATCGTTCCTAACAATTATTTATTAATAAAAATTAAAATCATATTTATTACAGTCTCTTAATCATATTTATTACAGTCTGTTGTTCATACAACGCTAATCAATATTCGGTTATGTGTGTTTGTGTGGCACTTTTAGGAGTGTCATTCATCAATTCAGTAAGTACATTTAAACTCTTTTTATACTGGCTTTTACTTCTGTAAAGAAAATGAGAATCTGATTTGTCTTCTCCTTTCAATTGAACGTTTGCACCCCTTCGCCAGTAGAGGGCGTTGTTTGATAACCGTGGACAGTTGTAAAGGTTTCCTAATGGGTTTTAGCTGCTGAATGATTGAATTCTTTAGGTTCGAGCACACAGGCTGATCTCAGACCACAGTTTCTTAGGGAGTGCCTTAAAGAAAGGTTTATTCTGCATACTCACTTTGCCATCCAACTCTTGAAGTAACTTTCTTGAACTAATATACATACATATGTATATATATATATATTTATATATATATA
Source organism: Barbatula barbatula (assembly GCF_947034865.1). Taxonomy (NCBI): domain Eukaryota; kingdom Metazoa; phylum Chordata; class Actinopteri; order Cypriniformes; family Nemacheilidae; genus Barbatula; species Barbatula barbatula. The sequence goes on from NC_136773.1 coordinate 4,814,739, forward strand.
TATATTTAGCCTGTATATCGTGTACATATTGAACAAGATATTATTATGAAGGGATTGAGGGATTTAAGCAATAGTAACTCCAAAAATAAAGCTAGATAACACAATTGTTCCGCCCTTCGGCGTTTTAATTTGTTTCCTAGTCGGACCCGTTAGTACGGGCAAGCGTTCGAGCCGAGCAACAGTGCGGAAATCACCCTCGTGTCTGCGTCATCACAGAGTTTTGTTAAATCTTTGTCTGTAAGTCCTTTTTTCGTCAGAATTGTGGTTTCTGTATGATGTATGTTTACTTTAAGTAATGTGTGTTATTACGTTCGTGACTCTTTCAGTTTCATCGCGTATGCTCCAGTTTGAAGCTTTTTTGTTTTCTGACTCGCTGATTTATCTGCTCAGCAACGAGCCTCGACGTTTCGCCTTAGATTAAGTAGTTGATTTATTTACATCTGTTGATTCGTATATATATTATACATGTAACAGTCTAACAGGTAGTTTGGTGATATTGCGGATGTTTGTTTTATTACTATACATTAAGGACACCTGTAGTTTATTGTGTGAAAGTGTTGATATAGAGAATGCTGTATACTGTATAGAGAGTTACTGGGTAATTCATGTTTATTGTGTAAGAGACACTTCAGATGTTACACTTTTGTAATGTTATTTTCTGTTTATTATTTCAGTCTTACAGACTTAAATGGAGAAAACACTAAGAAATAAAACTGAGGAAGAAAAGAGTTCAAAAGATAAAACATCATTCCTCAATAAGAAGTCTGGAGTTTCTCTTCATTGCTGTTAACTATCTGTCTAGCTGTACAAATCAGACGTCGTACATGCGAGGGCAGAATAACAATAAAACACAACAAAAACGTGATAACGTAATAAAAAACATGCCTTTAGAAATGTTTTATGAACGGAGTTATCTCATTTTGGAACCAAAGTCTTCATATAGGCTACTTTATAATGGCACTGATTGATGCAAGTAAACAGGCATGAAGCAAGGCACGAGAAGAAAATAAATGAAGTAGCAATACAAATAAGTGATTTGTTTTGAAGAAGAGAGAAAAAATCATGAAATGAGAAGGAAATGTTATTAGCAGGGGTCTACTCCTCAATCCTCATGAAGTCAACCTGATTCTCTTATTTCTAAAAGTAACATTAATATTTCAGCCAGTGATAGTAAAAAAGCGAGAGAAATCACCTTTAAATGAATTCACAGGTTTTACACAGGTCTAAATGCTTTCTCAAAAGACTTAAGAATGGCATTGATACCCTCTGTTCTTTCTGTTCAGAAAAACCTGAGTCCACTTTACATTTATTTTGGAACTGCTCTTTCACAGTTACATTTTGGTGTGACATTTGTGATTTTATCAATTGTTATGTAAATCCTAATGTTGATTTTAGGAGCACTTCCGGTGGGACGGGTTCACTTCCTGCGGTTGGTGTAGCGTCGCATATGCAGGTCATCTCTTCTGATGCACATGGATGTGTAGTAAAGCTCTCACATTAACGTGTGTCTCTTGTAGACGTACAAAAGAAACAAAAGCTGGTGTCGCGACTGGTTTTATACGGCATATCGGCGACGCTCCAACCGACGACGGTTGGTGAGGAAATTTACATTCACGTTTAACGTTAAGAACACGGGTCAGACAGAGCGTTTTTATTGTACACACTTTTGTTGAAAACGGAACTCGAAACACAATGATATTTATAAACGAGTAGTCACAGAATGACATTTCCAGACCTAGCTCATTAATTATGCAAAACAACAGCCAATGGCGGTTCTCCAAGCAATATTTGAATCAGTCATTCACAGATTGTTTGCCTCCAAATAAAGAGCTTTTGCTTATATCGTGTCGTCATTCTTTTCACCACCTAATCAATGAAATCAACGGGACTTGATGTACACATTTGTAAAAGCAAACTCTCTGTTCGATGTGAAACGGGGCTTTTAGGACATCTAGTGTAAGGAAAACAACGTTGCATGATATTACCAATCCTGTTTCGGAGCTACAGTATATACTCGTTTATGCTCTTTCGCAAATGCAACGCTTGGGGGGTGATGTGAAATTGTCATGAGATATCTTCTTTTTGATAAACGCATGGCTTTTACCACAAGATGACCTCTACCACTAGACGTCGTCATCACTTCTTCGATCGTTCCTAACAATTATTTATTAATAAAAATTAAAATCATATTTATTACAGTCTCTTATTCATATTTATTACAGTCTGTTGTTCATACAACGCTAATCAATATTCGGTTATGTGTGTTTGTGTGGCACTTTTAGGAGTGTCATTCATCAATTCAGTAAGTACTTTTAAACTCTTTTTATACTGGCTTTTACTTCTGTAAAGAAAATGAGAATCTGATTTGTCTTCTCCTTTCAATTGAACGTTTGCACCCCTTCGCCAGTAGAGGGCTTTGTTTGATAACCGTTGACAGTTGTAAAGGTTTCCTAATGGGTTTTAGCTGCTGAATGAATTAATTCTTTAGGTTCGAGCACACAGGCTGATCTCAGACCACAGTTTCTTAGGGAGTGCCTTAAAGAAAGATTTATTCTGCATACTCACTTTGCCATCCAACTCTTGAAGTAACTTTCTTGAACTAATATACATACATATGTATATATATATATATATATATATATATATTTAGCCTGTATATCGTGTACATATTGAACAAGATATTATTATGAAGGGATTGAGGGATTTAAGCAATAGTAACTCCAAAAATAAAGCTAGATAACACAATAAAACACAACAAAAACGTGATAACGTAATAAAAAACATGCCTTTAGAAATGTTTTATGAACGGATTTATCTCATTTTGGAACCAAAGTCTTCATATAGGCTACTTTATAATGGCACTGATTGATGCAAGTAAACAGGCATGAAGCAAGGCACGAGAAGAAAATAAATGAAGTAGCAATACAAATAAGTGATGTGTTTTGAAGAAGAGAGAAAAAATCATGAAATGAGAAGGAAATGTTATTAGCAGGGGTCTACTCCTCAATCCTCATGAAGTCAACCAGATGCTCTTATTTGTAAAAGTAACATTAATATTTCAGCCAGTGATAGTAAAAAAGCGAGAGAAATCACCTTTAAATGAATTCACAGGTTTTACACAGGTCTAAATGCTTTCTCAAAAGACTTAAGAATGGCATTGATACCCTCTGTTCTTTCTGTTCAGAAAAACCTGAGTCCACTTTACATTTATTTTGGAACTGCTCTTTCACAGTTACATTTTGGTGTGACATTTGTGATTTTATCAATTGTTATGTAAATCCTAATGTTGATTTTAGGAGCACTTCCGGTGGGACTGGTTCACTTGCTGCCGTCGGTGTGGTGTCGCATATGCAGGTCATCTCTTCTGATGCACATGGATGTGTACACAAGTAAAGCTCTCACATTAACGTGTGTCTCTTGTAGACGTACAAAAGAAACAAAAGCTGATGCTCGCCGACGGCATCAGCCCGTTGTCCGAGCGCAGAGACCCAGCGCGCCCTGACGAGCGACTCTAGTAGCATGTTGGCTTGGGCAAGGCGATAGATCACCGTGGCAACCAGCTGGTGTCGCGACTGCTTTTATACGGCATACTGGCGACGCTCCAACCGACGACGGTTGGTGATGAAATTTACATTCACGTTTAACGTTGAGAACACGAGTCAGACAGAGCGTTTTTATTGTACACACTTTTGTTGAAAACGGAACTCGAAACACAATGATATTTATAAACGAGTAGTCACAGAATGACATTTCCAGACCTAGCTCATTAATTATGCAAAACAACAGCCAATGGCGGTGCTCCAAGCAATATTTGAATCGGTCATTCACAGATTGTTTGCCTCCAAATAAAGAGCTTTTGCTTATATCGTGTCGTCATTCTTTTCACCACCTAATCAATGAAATCAACGGGACTTGATGTACAAATTTGTAAAAGCAAACTCTCTGTTCGATGTGAAACGGGGCTTTTAGGACATCTAGTGTAAGGAAAACAACGTTGCATGATATTACCAATCCTGTTTCGGAGCTACAGTATATACTCGTTTATGCTCTTTCGCAAATGCAACGCTTGGGGGGTGATGTGAAATTGTCATGAGATATCTTCTTTTTGATAAACGCATGGCTTTTACCACAAGATGACCTCTACCACTAGACGTCGTCATCACTTCTTCGATCGTTCCTAACAATTATTTATTAATAAAAATTAAAATCATATTTATTACAGTCTCTTATTCATATTTATTACAGTCTGTTGTTCATACAACGCTAATCAATATTCGGTTATGTGTGTTTGTGTGGCACTTTTAGGAGTGTCATTCATCAATTCAGTAAGTACTTTTAAACTCTTTTTATACTGGCTTTTACTTCTGTAAAGAAAATGAGAATCTGATTTGTCTTCTCCTTTCAATTGAACGTTTGCACCCCTTCGCCAGTAGAGGGCGTTGTTTGATAACCGTTGACAGTTGTAAAGGTTTCCTAATGGGTTTTAGCTGCTGAATGAATTAATTCTTTAGGTTCGAGCACACAGGCTGATCTCAGACCACAGTTTCTTAGGGAGTGCCTTAAAGAAAGATTTATTCTGCATACTCACTTTGCCATCCAACTCTTGAAGTAACTTTCTTGAACTAATATACATACATATGTATATATATATATATATATATATATATATATATATATATATATATATTTAGCCTGTATATCGTGTACATATTGAACAAGATATTATTATGAAGGGATTGAGGGATTTAAGCAATAGTAACTCCAAAAATAAAGCTAGATAACACAATAAAACACAACAAAAACGTGATAACGTAATAAAAAACATGCCTTTAGAAATGTTTTATGAACGGAGTTATCTCATTTTGGAACCAAAGTCTTCATATAGGCTACTTTATAATGGCACTGATTGATGCAAGTAAACAGGCATGAAGCAAGGCACGAGAAGAAAATAAATGAAGTAGCAATACAAATAAGTGATGTGTTTTGAAGAAGAGAGAAAAAATCATGAAATGAGAAGGAAATGTTATTGGCAGGGGTCTACTCCTCAATCCTCATGAAGTCAACCTGATTCTCTTATTTCTAAAAGTAACATTAATATTTCAGCCAGGGATAGTAAAAAAGCGAGAGAAATCACCTTTAAATGAATTCACAGGTTTTACACAGGTCTAAATGCTTTCTCAAAAGACTTAAGAATGGCATTGATACCCTCTGTTCTTTCTGTTCAGAAAAACCTGAGTCCACTTTACATTTATTTTGGAACTGCTCTTTCACAGTTACATTTTGGTGTGACATTTGTGATTTTATCAATTGTTATGTAAATCCTAATGTTGATTTTAGGAGCACTTCCGGTGGGACGGGTTCACTTTCTGCCGTCGGTGTGGTGTCGCATATGCAGGTCATCTCTTCTGATGCACATGGATGTGTACACAAGTAAAGCTCTCACATTAACGTGTGTCTCTTGTAGACGTACAAAAGAAACAAAAGCCGATGCTCGCCGACAGCATCAGCCCGTTGTCCGAGCGCAGAGACCCAGCGCGCCCTGACGAGCGACTCTAGTAGCATGTTGGCTTGGGCCAAGGCGATAGATCACCGTGGCAACTTGCTGGTGTCGCGACTGGTTTTATACGGCATATCGGCGACGCTCCAACCGACGACGGTTGGTGAGGAAATTTACATTCACGTTTAACGTTAAGAACACGAGTCAGACAGAGCGTTTTTATTGTACACACTTTTGTTGAAAACGGAACTCGAAACACAATGATATTTATAAACGAGTAGTCACAGAATGACATTTCCAGACCTAGCTCATTAATTATGCAAAACAACAGCCAATGGCGGTTCTCCAAGCAATATTTGAATCGGTCATTCACAGATTGTTTGCCTCCAAATAAAGAGCTTTTGCTTATATCGTGTCGTCATTCTTTTCACCACCTAATCAATGAAATCAACGGGACTTGATGTACACATTTGAAAAAGCAAACTCTCTGTTCGATGTGAAACGGGGCTTTTAGGACATCTAGTGTAAGGAAAACAACGTTGCATGATATTACCAATCCTGTTTCGGAGCTACAGTATATACTCGTTTATGCTCTTTCGCAAATGCAACGCTTGGGGGGTGATGTGAAATTGTCATGAGATATCTTCTTTTTGATAAACGCATGGCTTTTACCACAAGATGACCTCTACCACTAGACGTCGTCATCACTTCTTCGATCGTTCCTAACAATTATTTATTAATAAAAATTAAAATCATATTTATTACAGTCTCTTAATCATATTTATTACAGTCTGTTGTTCATACAACGCTAATCAATATTCGGTTATGTGTGTTTGTGTGGCACTTTTAGGAGTGTCATTCATCAATTCAGTAAGTACATTTAAACTCTTTTTATACTGGCTTTTACTTCTGTAAAGAAAATGAGAATCTGATTTGTCTTCTCCTTTCAATTGAACGTTTGCACCCCTTCGCCAGTCGAGGGCGTTGTTTGATAACCGTTGACAGTTGTAAAGGTTTCCTAATGGGTTTTAGCTGCTGAATGAATTAATTCTTTAGGTTCGAGCACACAGGCTGATCTCAGACCACAGTTTCTTAGGGAGTGCCTTAAAGAAAGATTTATTCTGCATACTCACTTTGCCATCCAACTCTTGAAGTAACTTTCTTGAACTAATATACATACATATGTATATATATATATATATATATATATATTTAGCCTGTATATCGTGTACATATTGAACAAGATATTATTATGAAGGGATTGAGGGATTTAAGCAATAGTAACTCCAAAAATAAAGCTAGATAACACAATAAAACACAACAAAAACGTGATAACGTAATAAAAAACATGCCTTTAGAAATGTTTTATGAACGGAGTTATCTCATTTTGGAACCAAAGTCTTCATATAGGCTACTTTATAATGGCACTGATTGATGCAAGTAAACAGGCATGAAGCAAGGCACGAGAAGAAAATAAATGAAGTAGCAATACAAATAAGTGATGTGTTTTGAAGAAGAGAGAAAAAATCATGAAATGAGAAGGAAATGTTATTGGCAGGGGTCTACTCCTCAATCCTCATGAAGTCAACCAGATTCTTTTATTTCTAAAAGTAACATTAATATTTCAGCCAGTGATAGTAAAAAAGCGAGAGAAATCACCTTTAAATGAATTCACAGGTTTTACACAGGTCTAAATGCTTTCTCAAAAGACTTAAGAATGGCATTGATACCCTCTGTTCCTTCTGTTCAGAAAAACCTGAGTCCACTTTACATTTATTTTGGAACTGCTCTTTCACAGTTACGTTTTGGTGTGACATTTGTGATTTTATCAATTGTTATGTAAATCCTAATGTTGATTTTAGGAGCACTTCCGGTGGGACGGGTTCACTTCCTGCCGTCGGTGTGGTGTCGCATATGCAGGTCATCTCTTCTGATGCACATGGATGTGTACACAAGTAAAGCTCTCACATTAACGTGTGTCTCTTGTAGACGTACAAAAGAAACAAAAGCTGATGCTCGCCGACGGCATCAGCCCGTTGTCCGAGCGCAGAGACCCAGCGCGCCCTGACGAGCGACTCTAGTAGCATGTTGGCTTGGGCAAGGCGATAGATCACCGTGGCAACCAGCTGGTGTCGCGACTGCTTTTATACGGCATACTGGCGACGCTCCAACCGACGACGGTTGGTGATGAAATTTACATTCACGTTTAACGTTGAGAACACGAGTCAGACAGAGCGTTTTTATTGTACACACTTTTGTTGAAAACGGAACTCGAAACACAATGATATTTATAAACGAGTAGTCACAGAATGACATTTCCAGACCTAGCTCATTAATTATGCAAAACAACAGCCAATGGCGGTGCTCCAAGCAATATTTGAATCGGTCATTCACAGATTGTTTGCCTCCAAATAAAGAGCTTTTGCTTATATCGTGTCGTCATTCTTTTCACCACCTAATCAATGAAATCAACGGGACTTGATGTACACATTTGTAAAAGCAAACTCTCTGTTCGATGTGAAACGGGGCTTTTAGGACATCTAGTGTAAGGAAAACAACGTTGCATGATATTACCAATCCTGTTTCGGAGCTACAGTATATACTCGTTTATGCTCTTTCGCAAATGCAACGCTTGGGGGGTGATGTGAAATTGTCATGAGATATCTTCTTTTTGATAAACGCATGGCTTTTACCACAAGATGACCTCTACCACTAGACGTCGTCATCACTTCTTCGATCGTTCCTAACAATTATTTATTAATAAAAATTAAAATCATATTTATTACAGTCTCTTATTCATATTTATTACAGTCTGTTGTTCATACAACGCTAATCAATATTCGGTTATGTGTGTTTGTGTGGCACTTTTAGGAGTGTCATTCATCAATTCAGTAAGTACTTTTAAACTCTTTTTATACTGGCTTTTACTTCTGTAAAGAAAATGAGAATCTGATTTGTCTTCTCCTTTCAATTGAACGTTTGCACCCCTTCGCCAGTAGAGGGCGTTGTTTGATAACCGTTGACAGTTGTAAAGGTTTCCTAATGGGTTTTAGCTGCTGAATGAATTAATTCTTTAGGTTCGAGCACACAGGCTGATCTCAGACCACAGTTTCTTAGGGAGTGCCTTAAAGAAAGATTTATTCTGCATACTCACTTTGCCATCCAACTCTTGAAATAACTTTCTTGAACTAATATACATACATATGTATATATATATATATATATATATATATATATATATATATATATATATATATATATATTTAGCCTGTATATCGTGTACATATTGAACAAGATATTATTATGAAGGGATTGAGGGATTTAAGCAATAGTAACTCCAAAAATAAAGCTAGATAACACAATAAAACACAACAAAAACGTGATAACGTAATAAAAAACATGCCTTTAGAAATGTTTTATGAACGGAGTTATCTCATTTTGGAACCAAAGTCTTCATATAGGCTACTTTATAATGGCACTGATTGATGCAAGTAAACAGGCATGAAGCGAGGCACGAGAAGAAAATAAATGAAGTAGCAATACAAATAAGTGATGTGTTTTGAAGAAGAGAGAAAAAATCATGAAATGAGAAGGAAATGTTATTGGCAGGGGTCTACTCCTCAATCCTCATGAAGTCAACCTGATTCTTTTATTTCTAAAAGTAACATTAATATTTCAGCCAGTGATAGTAAAAAAGCGAGAGAAATCACCTTTAAATGAATTCACAGGTTTTACACAGGTCTAAATGCTTTCTCAAAAGACTTAAGAATGGCATTGATACCCTCTGTTCCTTCTGTTCAGAAAAACCTGAGTCCACTTTACATTCATTTTGGAACTGCTCTTTCACGGTTACATTTTGGTGTGACATTTGTGATTTTATCAATTGTTATGTAAATCCTAATGTTGATTTTAGGAGCACTTCCGGTGGGACGGGTTCACTTCCTGCCGTCGGTGTGGTGTCGCATATGCAGGTCATCTCTTCTGATGCACATGGATGTGTAGTAAAGCTCTCACATTAACTTTCGTCTCTTGTAGACGTACAAAAGAAACAAAAGCTGATGCTCGCCGACGGCATCAGCCCGTTGTCCGAGCGCAGAGACCCAGCGCGCCCTGACGAGCGACTCTAGTAGCATGTTGGCTTGGGCAAGGCGATAGATCACCGTGGCAGCCAGCTGGTGTCGCGACTGATTTTATACGGCATACTGGCGACGCTCCAACCGACGACGGTTGGTGATGAAATTTACATTCACGTTTAACGTTGAGAACACGAGTCAGACAGAGCGTTTTTATTGTACACACTTTTGTTGAACACGGAACTCGAAACACAATGATATTTATAAACGAGTAGTCACAGAATGACATTTCCAGACCTAGCTCATTAATTATGCAAAACAACAGCCAATGGCGGTGCTCCAAGCAATATTTGAATCGGTCATTCACAGATTGTTTGCCTCCAAATAAAGAGCTTTTGCTTATATCGTGTCGTCATTCTTTTCACCACCTAATCAATGAAATCAACGGGACTTGATGTACACATTTGAAAAAGCAAACTCTCTGTTCGATGTGAAACGGGGCTTTTAGGACATCTAGTGTAAGGAAAACAACGTTGCATGATATTACCAATCCTGTTTCGGAGCTACAGTATATACTCGTTTATGCTCTTTCGCAAATGCAACGCTTGGGGGGTGATGTGAAATTGTCATGAGATATCTTCTTTTTGATAAACGCATGGCTTTTACCACAAGATGACCTCTACCACTAGACGTCGTCATCACTTCTTCGATCGTTCCTAACAATTATTTATTAATAAAAATTAAAATCATATTTATTACAGTCTCTTATTCATATTTATTACAGTCTGTTGTTCATACAACGCTAATCAATATTCGGTTATGTGTGTTTGTGTGGCACTTTTAGGAGTGTCATTCATCAATTCAGTAAGTACTTTTAAACTCTTTTTATACTGGCTTTTACTTCTGTAAAGAAAATGAGAATCTGATTTGTCTTCTCCTTTCAATTGAACGTTTGCACCCCTTCGCCAGTAGAGGGCGTTGTTTGATAACCGTTGACAGTTGTAAAGGTTTCCTAATGGGTTTTAGCTGCTGAATGAATTAATTCTTTAGGTTCGAGCACACAGGCTGATCTCAGACCACAGTTTCTTAGGGAGTGCCTTAAAGAAAGATTTATTCTGCATACTCACTTTGCCATCCAACTCTTGAAGTAACTTTCTTGAACTAATATACATACATATGTGTATATATATATATATATATATATATATATATATATATATATATATATATATATATATATATATATTTAGCCTGTATATCGTGTACATATTGAACAAGATATTATTATGAAGGGATTGAGGGATTTAAGCAATAGTAACTCCAAAAATAAAGCTAGATAACACAATAAAACACAACAAAAACGTGATAACGTAATAAAAAACATGCCTTTAGAAATGTTTTATGAACGGAGTTATCTCATTTTGGAACCAAAGTCTTCATATAGAAAACACAACGACAAATCCGGAAACAAAATAACAAATCAGAAAACACAACGACAAGTCAGAAAACACAACGACAAATCAGTAAAACCGGAAAAGGTAGGTCTTTTGTGTGACCGGGGTAGTTACTGCTGATTGGAAGGAACCCCTGTCAATCAAGATAAACAGGAAGTACTGTTCTGTAGCTAGCGGCACAGAATAACAAGAAGTAGCTGGCGTCAGTGTACACAAATATATAATGTATTATCCTTATTGTGGGTTCAAATTTGGTGTTTTGCATCTGCTCTGAAAGCATTCCTGACATCGATTAATTGGGAATCGTTTTTTCGTCTGAATAAACCTGCATTCTTGAGGTGTCTTTCAATAGAGCGCAAGCTGATCTTAATATCATGATATGTTTAGAAGCATATCTAGAATCACGCCATATGAATGTCCTTCTTGAAAGTAGTGCTGAACAAACTCCATTATTTTCTATGAAAAAACACACCTGACTGTTTATCTTGATTGACAGGGGTTCCGTCCAATCAGCAGTAACTACCCGGTCACACAAAAGACCTACCTTTTCCGGTTTGACCGAATTGTCGTTGTGTTTTCTGACTTGTCGTTGTGTTTTCTGATTTGTTATTTTGTTTCCGGATTTGTCGTTGTGTTTTCTGACTTGTCGTTGTGTTTTCTGATTTGTTATTTTGTTTCCGGATTTGTCGTTGTGTTTTCTGACTTGTCGTTGTGTTTTCTGATTTGTTATTTTGTTTCCGGATTTGTTGTTGTGCTTTATGGTTTGTTAATGTGTTTTCAGATTTGGTGTTGCGTTTTGCGATTTGTTGTTTTGTTTGGCACTTCACGGCTTCCGTACCGAGCCGCCTTGGGCGGAATAGACTGGGTTCTAAAGGGTCAGTGCCAGAGGGTCAGCCGGGATTTAAGCAATAGTAACTCCAAAGATAAAGCTAGATAACACAATAATACACAACAAAAACGTGATAACGTAATAAAAAACATGCCTTTAGAAATGTTTTATGAACGGAGTTATCTCATTTTGGAACCAAAGTCTTCATATAGGCTACTTTATAATGGCACTGATTGATGCAAGTAAACAGGCATGAAGCAAGGCACGAGAAGAAAATAAATGAAGTAGCAATACAAATAAGTGATGTGTTTTGAAGAAGAGAGAAAAAATCATGAAATGAGAAGGAAATGTTATTAGCAGGGGTCTACTCCTCAATCCTCATGAAGTCAACCAGATGCTCTTATTTGTAAAAGTAACGTTAATATTTCAGCCAGGGATAGTAATAAAACGAGAGAAATCACCTTTAAATTAATTCACAGGTTTTACACAGGTCTAAATGCTTTCTCAAAAGACTTAAGAATGGCATTGATACAACTCTGTTCTTTCTGTTCAGAAAAACCTGAGACCACTTTACATTTATTTTGGAACTGCTCTTTCACAGTTACATTTTGGTGTGACATTTGTGATTTTATCAATTGTTATGTAAATCCTAATGTTGATTTTACATACATTAAATGTAATTTTTGGTTTTCATGAATGTGAAAAGAAAAGTGATATTTATTTTATAAACCTTATTTTTCTGTTAGCTAAATTTCACATTCACAAATCTAAATTGTCTAAATGCACTCCTCTTTTTTTGAGGTTTAAATGCGAGTTGAAAATGTACTTTGAGTAGCCTGTTGAGTTCTCTAAAAACTTAAAAGCTACAAGAACAGTGACTGTGTTTAAGGACTTTGCACCTAATCTGGATTGGAAGACTGAAGGAATTTAGTCTGGACTGAGGGAATCTGGAGCTTGTATTGACAATGATAATGGTTGTTGTAAATGTTTGTTTTTTGTTATCTTCTACAAGCATTTAATTAAAAAAAAAGATATATATATAAATATATTTCAGGCAGGGATTCGAGCACTTCCGGTGGGACGGGTTCACTTCCTGCGGTTGGTGTAGCGTCGCATATGCAGGTCATCTCTTCTGATGCACATGGATGTGTAGTAAAGCTCTCACATTAACGTGTGTCTCTTGTAGACGTACAAAAGAAACAAAAGCCGATGCTCGCCGACGGCATCAGCCCGTTGTCCGAGCGCAGAGACCCAGCGCGCCCTTACGAGCGACTCTAGTAGCATGTTGGCTTGGGCCAAGGCGATAGATCACCGTGGCAACTTGCTGGTGTCGCGACTGGTTTTATACGGCATATCGGCGACGCTCCAACCGACGACGGTTGGTGAGGAAATTTACATTCACGTTTAACGTTAAGAACACGAGTCAGACAGAGCGTTTTTATTGTACACACTTTTGTTGAAAACGGAACTCGAAACACAATGATATTTATAAACGAGTAGTCACAGAATGACATTTCCAGACCTAGCTCATTAATTATGCAAAACAACAGCCAATGGCGGTTCTCCAAGCAATATTTGAATCGGTCATTCACAGATTGTTTGCCTCCAAATAAAGAGCTTTTGCTTATATCGTGTCGTCATTCTTTTCACCACCTAATCAATGAAATCAACGGGACTTGATGTACACATTTGAAAAAGCAAACTCTCTGTTCGATGTGAAACGGGGCTTTTAGGACATCTAGTGTAAGGAAAACAACGTTGCATGATATTACCAATCCTGTTTCGGAGCTACAGTATATACTCGTTTATGCTCTTTCGCAAATGCAACGCTTGGGGGGTGATGTGAAATTGTCATGAGATATCTTCTTTTTGATAAACGCATGGCTTTTACCACAAGATGACCTCTACCACTAGACGTCGTCATCACTTCTTCGATCGTTCCTAACAATTATTTATTAATAAAAATTAAAATCATATTTATTACAGTCTCTTATTCATATTTATTACAGTCTGTTGTTCATACAACGCTAATCAATATTCGGTTATGTGTGTTTGTGTGGCACTTTTAGGAGTGTCATTCATCAATTCAGTAAGTACTTTTAAACTCTTTTTATACTGGCTTTTACTTCTGTAAAGAAAATGAGAATCTGATTTGTCTTCTCCTTTCAATTGAACGTTTGCACCCCTTCGCCAGTCGAGGGCGTTGTTTGATAACCGTTGACAGTTGTAAAGGTTTCCTAATGGGTTTTAGCTGCTGAATGAATTAATTCTTTAGGTTCGAGCACACAGGCTGATCTCAGACCACAGTTTCTTAGGGAGTGCCTTAAAGAAAGATTTATTCTGCATACTCACTTTGCCATCCAACTCTTGAAGTAACTTTCTTGAACTAATATACATACATATGTATATATATATATATATATATATATATATATATATATATATATATATATATATTTAGCCTGTATATCGTGTACATATTGAACAAGATATTATTATGAAGGGATTGAGGGATTTAAGCAATAGTAACTCCAAAAATAAAGCTAGATAACACAATAATACACAACAAAAACGTGATAACGTAATGAAAAACATGCCTTTAGAAATGTTTTATGAACGGAGTTATCTCATTTTGGAACCAAAGTCTTCATATAGGCTACTTTATAATGGCACTGATTGATGCAAGTAAACAGGCATGAAGCAAGGCACGAGAAGAAAATAAATGAAGTAGCAATACAAATAAGTGATGTGTTTTGAAGAAGAGAGAAAAAATCATGAAATGAGAAGGAAATGTTATTAGCAGGGGTCTACTCCTCAATCCTCATGAAGTCAACCAGATGCTCTTATTTGTAAAAGTAACGTTAATATTTCAGCCAGGGATAGTAATAAAACGAGAGAAATCACCTTTAAATGAATTCACAGGTTTTACACAGGTCTAAATGCTTTCTCAAAAGACTTAAGAATGGCATTGATACAACTCTGTTCTTTCTGTTCAGAAAAACCTGAGACCACTTTACATTTATTTTGGAACTGATCTTTCACAGTTACATTTTGGTGTGACATTTGTGATTTTATCAATTGTTATGTAAATCCTAATGTTGATTTTACATACATTAAATGTAATTTTTGGTTTTCATGAATGTGAAAAGAAAAGTGATATTTATTTTATAAACCTTATTTTTCTGTTAGCTAAATTTCACATTCACAAATCTAAATTGTCTAAATGCACTCCTCTTTTTTTGAGGTTTAAATGCGAGTTGAAAATGTACTTTGAGTAGCCTGTTGAGTTCTCTAAAAACTTAAAAGCTACAAGAACAGTGACTGTGTTTAAGGACTTTGCACCTAATCTGGATTGGAAGACTGAAGGAATTTAGTCTGGACTGAGGGAATCTGGAGCTTGTATTGACAATGATAATGGTTGTTGTAAATGTTTGTTTTTTGTTATCTTCTACAAGCATTTAATTAAAAAAAAAGATATATATATAAATATATTTCAGGCAGGGATTCGAGCACTTCCGGTGGGACGGGTTCACTTCCTGCGGTTGGTGTAGCGTCGCATATGCAGGTCATCTCTTCTGATGCACATGGATGTGTACACAAGTAAAGCTCTCACATTAACGTGTGTCTCTTGTAGACGTACAAAAGAAACAAAAGCTGATGCTCGCCGACGGCATCAGCCCGTTGTCCGAGCGCAGAGACCCAGCGCGCCCTGACGAGCGACTCTAGTAGCTTGTTGGCTTGGGCAAGGCGATAGATCACCGTGGCAACCAGCTGGTGTCGCGACTGCTTTTATACGGCATACTGGCGACGCTCCAACCGACGACGGTTGGTGTTGAAATTTACATTCACGTTTAACGTTAAGAACACGAGTCAGACAGAGCGTTTTTATTGTACACACTTTTGTTGAAAACGGAACTCGAAACACAATGATATTTATAAACGAGTAGTCACAGAATGACATTTCCAGACCTAGCTCATTAATTATGCAAAACAACAGCCAATGGCGGTTCTCCAAGCAATATTTGAATCGGTCATTCACAGATTGTTTGCCTCCAAATAAAGAGCTTTTGCTTATATCGTGTCGTCATTCTTTTCACCACCTAATCAATGAAATCAACGGTACTTGATGTACACATTTGAAAAAGCAAACTCTCTGTTCGATGTGAAACGGGGCTTTTAGGACATCTAGTGTAAGGAAAACAACGTTGCATGATATTACCAATCCTGTTTCGGAGCTACAGTATATACTCGTTTATGCTCTTTCGCAAATGCAACGCTTGGGGGGTGATGTGAAATTGTCATGAGATATCTTCTTTTTGATAAACGCATGGCTTTTACCACAAGATGACCTCTACCACTAGACGTCGTCATCACTTCTTCGATCGTTCCTAACAATTATTTATTAATAAAAATTAAAATCATATTTATTACAGTCTCTTATTCATATTTATTACAGTCTGTTGTTCATACAACGCTAATCAATATTCGGTTATGTGTGTTTGTGTGGCACTTTTAGGAGTGTCATTCATCAATTCAGTAAGTACTTTTAAACTCTTTTTATACTGGCTTTTACTTCTGTAAAGAAAATGAGAATCTGATTTGTCTTCTCCTTTCAATTGAACGTTTGCACCCCTTCGCCAGTCGAGGGCGTTGTTTGATAACCGTTGACAGTTGTAAAGGTTTCCTAATGGGTTTTAGCTGCTGAATGAATTAATTCTTTAGGTTCGAGCACACAGGCTGATCTCAGACCACAGTTTCTTAGGGAGTGCCTTAAAGAAAGATTTATTCTGCATACTCACTTTGCCATCCAACTCTTGAAGTAACTTTCTTGAACTAATATACATACATATGTATATATATATATATATATATATATATATATATATATATATATTTAGCCTGTATATCGTGTACATATTGAACAAGATATTATTATGAAGGGATTGAGGGATTTAAGCAATAGTAACTCCAAAAATAAAGCTAGATAACACAATAATACACAACAAAAACGTGATAACGTAATAAAAAACATGCCTTTAGAAATGTTTTATGAACGGAGTTATCTCATTTTGGAACCAAAGTCTTCATATAGGCTACTTTATAATGGCACTGATTGATGCAAGTAAACAGGCATGAAGCAAGGCACGAGAAGAAAATAAATGAAGTAGCAATACAAATAAGTGATGTGTTTTGAAGAAGAGAGAAAAAATCATGAAATGAGAAGGAAATGTTATTAGCAGGGGTCTACTCCTCAATCCTCATGAAGTCAACCAGATGCTCTTATTTGTAAAAGTAACGTTAATATTTCAGCCAGGGATAGTAATAAAACGAGAGAAATCACCTTTAAATGAATTCACAGGTTTTACACAGGTCTAAATGCTTTCTCAAAAGACTTAAGAATGGCATTGATACAACTCTGTTCTTTCTGTTCAGAAAAACCTGAGACCACTTTACATTTATTTTGGAACTGATCTTTCACAGTTACATTTTGGTGTGACATTTGTGATTTTATCAATTGTTATGTAAATCCTAATGTTGATTTTACATACATTAAATGTAATTTTTGGTTTTCATGAATGTGAAAAGAAAAGTGATATTTATTTTATAAACCTTATTTTTCTGTTAGCTAAATTTCACATTCACAAATCTAAATTGTCTAAATGCACTCCTCTTTTTTTGAGGTTTAAATGCGAGTTGAAAATGTACTTTGAGTAGCCTGTTGAGTTCTCTAAAAACTTAAAAGCTA
Organism: Barbatula barbatula; assembly: GCF_947034865.1. Classification (NCBI taxonomy): domain Eukaryota; kingdom Metazoa; phylum Chordata; class Actinopteri; order Cypriniformes; family Nemacheilidae; genus Barbatula; species Barbatula barbatula. The sequence goes on from NC_136773.1 coordinate 4,832,338, forward strand.
CAAGAACAGTGACTGTGTTTAAGGACTTTGCACCTAATCTGGATTGGAAGACTGAAGGAATTTAGTCTGGACTGAGGGAATCTGGAGCTTGTATTGACAATGATAATGGTTGTTGTAAATGTTTGTTTTTTGTTATCTTCTACAAGCATTTAATTAAAAAAAAAGATATATATATAAATATATTTCAGGCAGGGATTCGAGCACTTCCGGTGGGACGGGTTCACTTCCTGCGGTTGGTGTAGCGTCGCATATGCAGGTCATCTCTTCTGATGCACATGGATGTGTACACAAGTAAAGCTCTCACATTAACGTGTGTCTCTTGTAGACGTACAAAAGAAACAAAAGCTGATGCTCGCCGACGGCATCAGCCCGTTGTCCGAGCGCAGAGACCCAGCGCGCCCTGACGAGCGACTCTAGTAGCTTGTTGGCTTGGGCAAGGCGATAGATCACCGTGGCAACCAGCTGGTGTCGCGACTGCTTTTATACGGCATACTGGCGACGCTCCAACCGACGACGGTTGGTGTTGAAATTTACATTCACGTTTAACGTTAAGAACACGAGTCAGACAGAGCGTTTTTATTGTACACACTTTTGTTGAAAACGGAACTCGAAACACAATGATATTTATAAACGAGTAGTCACAGAATGACATTTCCAGACCTAGCTCATTAATTATGCAAAACAACAGCCAATGGCGGTTCTCCAAGCAATATTTGAATCGGTCATTCACAGATTGTTTGCCTCCAAATAAAGAGCTTTTGCTTATATCGTGTCGTCATTCTTTTCACCACCTAATCAATGAAATCAACGGTACTTGATGTACACATTTGAAAAAGCAAACTCTCTGTTCGATGTGAAACGGGGCTTTTAGGACATCTAGTGTAAGGAAAACAACGTTGCATGATATTACCAATCCTGTTTCGGAGCTACAGTATATACTCGTTTATGCTCTTTCGCAAATGCAACGCTTGGGGGGTGATGTGAAATTGTCATGAGATATCTTCTTTTTGATAAACGCATGGCTTTTACCACAAGATGACCTCTACCACTAGACGTCGTCATCACTTCTTCGATCGTTCCTAACAATTATTTATTAATAAAAATTAAAATCATATTTATTACAGTCTCTTATTCATATTTATTACAGTCTGTTGTTCATACAACGCTAATCAATATTCGGTTATGTGTGTTTGTGTGGCACTTTTAGGAGTGTCATTCATCAATTCAGTAAGTACTTTTAAACTCTTTTTATACTGGCTTTTACTTCTGTAAAGAAAATGAGAATCTGATTTGTCTTCTCCTTTCAATTGAACGTTTGCACCCCTTCGCCAGTAGAGGGCGTTGTTTGATAACCGTTGACAGTTGTAAAGGTTTCCTAATGGGTTTTAGCTGCTGAATGAATTAATTCTTTAGGTTCGAGCACACAGGCTGATCTCAGACCACAGTTTCTTAGGGAGTGCCTTAAAGAAAGATTTATTCTGCATACTCACTTTGCCATCCAACTCTTGAAGTAACTTTCTTGAACTAATATACATACATATGTATATATATATATATATATATATATATATATATATATATATATTTAGCCTGTATATCGTGTACATATTGAACAAGATATTATTATGAAGGGATTGAGGGATTTAAGCAATAGTAACTCCAAAAATAAAGCTAGATAACACAATAAAACACAACAAAAACATGATAACATAATAAAAAACATGCCTTTAGAAATGAGAGTTATCTCATATGCAGGTCATGTCTTCTGATGCACATGGATGTGTACACAAGTAAAGCTCTCACATTAACGTGTGTCTCTTGTAGACGTACAAAAGAAACAAAAGCCAATACACGCCGGCGATCCGACGGGCATCGGCCCGTTGTTTCCGAGCGCAGAGACCAAGCGCGCCCTGACGAGCGACTCTAGTAGCGTGTTGGCTTGGTGTCAAGGCGATAGGTCCCCGGCCCGAACAGATCTAGCAGGTGTCGCGATTGGTTTTATACGGCACATCGGCGACGCTACAGCCGACGACGGTTGGTGAGAAAATGTACATTCACATTTAACGTTGAGAACACGAGTCAGACAGAACAGAGCATTTTTATTGTACACACTTTTGTTGAAAACGGAACTCGAAACACAATGATATTTGTAAATGAGTAGTCACAGAATGACATTTCCAGACCTAGCTCATTAATTATGCAAAACAACAGCCAATGGCGGTTCTCCAACTGCACACAAAGCAATATTTGAGTCGGTCATTCACAGATTGTTTGAAGTATATAGACATGATATGACTTTGTTTGCTTAATAAGCAGTTTAGATCGTTGGATTACTCTGCAGTAATTGTGGCACATTACTGCAGAGCAATCAGGGTTAAGGTGCCTTGCTCAAGGGCACTTCATCCATGACCCGTGCTGGCTGGCATTGAGATTTGAATCGTCGACCTTCTGAACACAAGCCCAGCGCTTTAACCACTAGGCCACAGCGGACCCCGAGCCGCCTTGGGCGTAATAGACTGGGTTCTAAAGGGTCAGTGCCAGAGGGTCAGCCGGGATTTGAGCAATAGTAACTCCAAAAATAAAGCTAGATAACACAATAATACACAACAAAAACGTGATAACGTAATAAAAAACATGCCTTTAGAAATGTTCTATGAACGGAGTTATCTCATTTTGGAACCAAAGTCTTCATATAGGCTACTTTATAATGGCACTGATTGATGCAAGTAAACAGGCATGAAGCAAGGCACGAGAAGAAAATAAATGAAGTAGCAATACAAATAAGTGATGTGTTTTGAAGAAGAGAGAAAAAATCATGAAATGAGAAGGAAATGTTATTAGCAGGGGTCTACTCCTCAATCCTCATGAAGTCAACCAGATGCTCTTATTTGTAAAAGTAACGTTAATATTTCAGCCAGGGATAGTAATAAAACGAGAGAAATCACCTTTAAATGAATTCACAGGTTTTACACAGGTCTAAATGCTTTCTCAAAAGACTTAAGAATGGCATTGATACAACTCTGTTCTTTCTGTTCAGAAAAACCTGAGACACATTTTACATTTATTTTGGAACTGCTCTTTCACAGTTACATTTTGGTGTGACATTTGTGATTTTATCAATTGTTATGTAAATCCTAATGTTGATTTTACATACATTAAATGTAATTTTTGGTTTTCATGAATGTGAAGAGAAAAGTGATATTTATTTTATAAACCTTATTTTTCTGTTAGCTAAATTTCACATTCACAAATCTAAATTGTCTAAATGCACTCCTCTTTTTTTGAGGTTTAAATGCGAGTTGAAAATGTACTTTGAGTAGCCTGTTGAGTTCTCTAAAAACTTAAAAGCTACAAGAACAGTGACTGTGTTTAAGGACTTTGCACCTAATCTGGATTGGAAGACTGAAGGAATTTAGTCTGGACTGAGGGAATCTGGAGCTTGTATTGACAATGGTAATGGTTGTTGTAAATGTTTGTTTTTTGTTATCTTCTACAAGCATTTAATTAAAAAAATATATATATATATAAATATATTTCAGTCAGGGATTCGAGCACTTCCGGTGGGACGGGTTCACTTCCTGCGGTTGGTGTAGCGTCGCATATGCAGGTCATCTCTTCTGATGCACATGGATGTGTAGTAAAGCTCTCACATTAACGTGTGTCTCTTGTAGACGTACAAAAGAAACAAAAGCTGATGCTCGCCGACGGCATCAGCCCGTTGTCCGAGCGCAGAGACCCAGCGCGCCCTGACGAGCGACTCTAGTAGCATGTTGGCTTGGGCAAGGCGATAGATCACCGTGGCAACCAGCTGGTGTCGCGACTGCTTTTATACGGCATACTGGCGACGCTCCAACCGACGACGGTTGGTGATGAAATTTACATTCACGTTTAACGTTGAGAACACGAGTCAGACAGAGCGTTTTTATTGTACACACTTTTGTTGAAAACGGAACTCGAAACACAATGATATTTATAAACGAGTAGTCACAGAATGACATTTCCAGACCTAGCTCATTAATTATGCAAAACAACAGCCAATGGCGGTTCTCCAAGCAATATTTGAATCGGTCATTCACAGATTGTTTGCCTCCAAATAAAGAGCTTTTGCTTATATCGTGTTGTCATTCTTTTCACCACCTAATCAATGAAATCAACGGGACTTGATGTACACATTTGTAAAAGCAAACTCTCTGTTCGATGTGAAACGGGGCTTTTAGGACATCTAGTGTAAGGAAAACAACGTTGCATGATATTACCAATCCTGTTTCGGAGCTACAGTATATACTCGTTTATGCTCTTTCGCAAATGCAACGCTTGGGGGGTGATGTGAAATTGTCATGAGATCACTTCTTTTTGATAAACGCATGGCTTTTACCAAAAGATGACCTCTACCACTAGAGGTCGTCATCACTTCTTCGATCGTTCCTAACAATTATTTATTAATAAAAATTAAAATCATATTTATTACAGTCTCTTAATCATATTTATTACAGTCTGTTGTTCATACAACGCTAATCAATATTCGGTTATGTGTGTTTGTGTGGCACTTTTAGGAGTGTCATTCATCAATTCAGTAAGTACATTTAAACTCTTTTTATACTGGCTTTTACTTCTGTAAAGAAAATGAGAATCTGATTTGTCTTCTCCTTTCAATTGAACGTTTGCACCCCTTCGCCAGTAGAGGGCGTTGTTTGATAACCGTGGACAGTTGTAAAGGTTTCCTAATGGGTTTTAGCTGCTGAATGATTGAATTCTTTAGGTTCGAGCACACAGGCTGATCTCAGACCACAGTTTCTTAGGGAGTGCCTTAAAGAAAGGTTTATTCTGCATACTCACTTTGCCATCCAACTCTTGAAGTAACTTTCTTGAACTAATATACATACATATATATATATATATATATATATAGAGAGAGAGAGAGAGAGAGAGAGAGAGAGAGAGAGAGAGCCTGTATATTGTGTACATATTGAACAAGATATTATTATGAAGGGATTAAGGGGTTTAATCCATAGTAACTCCAAAAATACAGCTAGATAACACAATAAAACACAACAAAAACATGATAACATAATAAAAAACATGCCTTTAGAAATGAGAGTTATCTCATATGCAGGTCATCTCTTCTGATGCACATGGATGTGTACACAAGTAAAGCGAGTCTCACATTAAACCGTGTCTCTTGTAGACGTACAAAAGAAACAAAAGCCGATGCACGCCGGCGATCCGACGGGCATCGGCCCGTTGTTTCCGAGCGCAGAGACCAAGCGCGCCCTGACGAGCGACTCTAGTAGCGTGTTGGCTTGGTGTCAAGGCGATAGGTCCCCGGCCCGAACAGATCTAGCAGGTGTCGCGACTGCTTTTATACGGCACATCGGCGACGCTACAGCCGACGACGGTTGGTGAGAAAATGTACATTCACGTTTAACGTTGAGAACACGAGTCAGACAGAACAGAGCATTTTTATTGTACACACTTTTGTTGAAAACGGAACTCGAAACACAATGATATTTGTAAATGAGTAGTCACAGAATGACATTTCCAGACCTAGCTCATTAATTATGCAAAACAACAGCCAATGGCGGTTCTCCAACTGCACACAAAGCAATATTTGAGTCGGTCATTCACAGATTGTTTGAAGTATATGTAACCCCCTCGCTCTATGCGTGCTCGCTAGCCTCTAGCACCGCCGCTGTTACTCTGCGCTGTGTGTGTGTTCGTGGGTGGTGGTAGAGAGAGGCGCGGACACAGAGGGGTTCCGGATCGTGGCTTGGCCTGTTTATTTCACAGCACGGCATCTGTAGCGTTGACAAGAATAACTCAACTTAAGTTTATCCATTAAAGTAAATTCGATGCACATTAAATTTCACAACAACCTCTCGTTGTTACACAATCATACCTAGCTTAGCATCAACCACCCCGTATTAATCAAACTCAAAAGATAAGACAAAAAACAAACATTTTAACTCCCCACATTACTCCGCTTTTAGTTTAGAACACAAAATATCTAAATAGACAGAACCTAAGAGTGATAACAAAGATTCTTTAAATATAAATTTCCGCTACTATTAACACATCTTACCTGTAGCGTTGACAAGAATAACTGAAGAAAAATCAACGCTACGGTACATCAAGAGGCTCAAAAACATTACTAAGAGAAAAACACACTTGTATCTGCCGTAACACAACAGTGTCATAGCGACATCTTGTGGGCAATCCAGAACACTGCCCTACATCCACCCCTTCTTTAAGTGATGGTGTCCCAGCCATCAAATTAACAAAAACTCAAGCGTGGTCTGATCTATGACAATCAAAACAATAAATGTATAGTGCAAAGTGTGTGTAAATTGTGTGTGTGTGGTAGCTAACTGTTATCAGGGTGCATGCAGCATGGCTCTGCGAATGTTCTTCAGTTCCTTTTATTTTTAGCCTTTAGCCACACCTTTCTCCCTCTTTCTATCTTTTGGAGGTCACTCTCCAGCTCCAGAACTTGGGATTCGAGTGAGAGTTTAATCGGGGGATGCCGGTTTCTTTTTGGGTTTCTCCTTAGAGGGATGGGCACTTGAGTGGAGGTGGTCCCCTTTCCGGTCATAACCACTCCCTCTCTGTCACCCGTTTCTTCTTTCCACATGTCAGCCCCTTCTGTGCTTATTTGCTCCCCCTCTTCATCGTCTGCTCCAACCAGGGCTCTGTCCACAGCCTCCTCTATACCATCGCTCTCTGTTACCTCTTCGCCTTTCCATTCAGTTCCTGCCCCACTTATCTCATCCTCTGACTCTCCATCTTTTACGATATCTCCTTCCTCCCGCTCCACTGGAAGAAACATACACTGTGTCAAGAGGTTTCTATGCAACACTCTCTCTGGTCCTCCATTCTCTGGCCGCACCACATACACAGGCAAACCTGGTTGCTTCTTGACCACAACATATGGGCGTGCCTCCCAACGATCTCTCAACTTCTGCTTCCCCTCCACATGACAGACCTTGACTAAGACTCTATCTCCTGGACTGAAGTCTTCACTCTTAGCTCTTTTGTCATAATACTTTTTCTGTTGTCCTTTCGCCAGCTGAGATGTCTGATTAGCCAGGGCATAGGCCTGCATCAGGGAGTCATACAGGGTCTGGACGTATTCGCTGTATTCACTCGGCTGGTCCGTTTTGGGGGACCCGAAGACGAGGTCCACTGGAAGCCTTGGATGCCTGCCGAACATGAGGTAGTAAGGGCTGTATCCAGTAGAGTCATGTCGCGAGCAGTTGTATGCATGTGTCATGGCATCCACATACTCATGCCATCGGGGCTTCAGGCGCGGCTCCAGTGTTCCCAGCATGTTCATCAGGGTACGGTTGAATCTTTCAGTGGTCCCGTTGCCCTGTGGGTGGTAGGGCGTGGTGTGGGTTTTAGTGATCCCAGTGCACTTGCATAACTCCTTTACAATTGCGCTTTCAAAATTACGACCTTGATCGGCGTGTAACCTTGCAGGGAATCCAAACCGACAGAAGAAATTCTTCCATAAGACCCTGGCTACTGTTCCTGCCTTCTGGTCCCTGGTGGGGTAGGCCTGCGCATAGCGAGAAAAGTGGTCTGTAACAATGAGCACATTCTCTATACCACCCTTGGATTTCTCCAGCATCAAGATGTCCACACAGACCAGATCCATAGGGGCACTGGTATGGATACTGACAAGGGGGGCCCTGACGTTGGCTGTGGGAGTTTTCCTAAGGCAGCACCTTTCACACTGTTCACACCAAGCCTTGATCTCCTGGAACATTCTTGGCCAGTAAAATCTTTCTCTTATCATCTGCAGTGTCCTCTCGAATCCCAGATGCCCTGAATCATTGTGAAGGGCTATTTTGATGGTTTCACGCAGCTTTTCAGGCAGTATTAGTTGCTCCACCAACCCTTTTTTAAAGTCTCTGATGCTACGGTACAGGATTCCTTCTTTTACTACAAGCCTCCTCCACTCTTTTAAGAGGAGACCCCCCGTGGCTCCCACTTTTATCCTCTCGCTGTGGCTTGGTTTGTGGTTTCTGCTTTTAAAGTGGAGGATGGGACCGATTACTCTGTCTTCCTTCTGCCCCGCTCGAAGCTCCTGTATGGTCATAGCAGGCAGTGCCTCCATCCCCACATCCACATACACTTCACTGGCCTCCTGACCACTTTCAGGTTCCTCTTTGCCAGCTGTATCCTCGCCTGAGAGCTCCTCAGGCTCCTGGGTGATTTGTGCCTCCTCATGTCTCAGTCCACCAGTCCTCAACTGCTGCGGGCATGACTGCAGGGTCTCCGCCACCACCTGGTTGGACATACGTGATAGAGCATCAGCGTTAGAGTTATCCTGCCCCCTCCGATACTGGATGTCAAAGTCAAATATGGACAGATGAGAAACCCAACGCTGACCTGTGGCGTCTAGTTTGGCTGAGGTCATTACATACTTCAGAGGGTTGTTGTCCGTCAGAACAGAGAACTTGCGCCCATAGAGGTGGTCATGGAACTTATCCGTCACGGCCCACTTGAGAGCAAGGAACTCAAGCTTGTGTGCTGGATATCTTGTCTCAGGTGGGCTTAGGCCTCTGCTCGCATACGCAATGACCCTTTCCACCCCATCTTGGACCTGTACTAACACCGCACCAAGCCCTACTCCTGAGGCTTCAGTCTGCAGCATAAAGGGCTGACTGTAGTCCGGATACCCTAGCACTGGAGCGTTTATCAGTTTTTCTTTTAGAGACTGAAAGGCCTCTTCGCATTCAGCAGTCCACAGAAATGGCTGGTCAGGCCCCGGGCTTTTCTGGGTCCCTCTTTTCTTCTTTTTAGGGTCACCAGAGGTAAGGCGGTATAACGGAGCAGCCATGTTCGAGTAGCTCTTCACGTACCTCCTATAATAACCCGAAAAACCCAAAAACCGCAGCACCTCCATACGATTAGTAGGCCTCACCCAATCCTTGACCTTGTTGATCTTCTCTGGGTCTGTCCTGATGCCCTGTGCAGACACCAAGTGACCCAAGTATTGCACTTCCTTCCTCACAAGCTGACACTTGGACGGCTTTAGTTTCAAGCCATGCTCCCTAAGCCTATCGAAAGTCAGCTGCAGCCTCTCCAAATGTTCAGTAAAGGACTTAGAGAAAATGATGATGTCGTCCAGGTAAATAAGGAGATGGGTGAAATTTAAGTCTCCAAAACAGGACGTCATTAGTCTTTGAAATGTGGAGGGTGCGTTTTGTAGCCCAAACGGCATCCTATTGGCCTCAAACAGCCCCATGGGAGTGCTGAATGCTGTCTTGTGCTTGTCTTGTTCCGCAACCTCCACCTGCCAGTATCCAGATGTTAGGTCAAGGGTGGAGAAGTATTTTGCTTGTCCTAAAGCCTCCAGAGCCTCCTCTATCCTTGGCAGTGGGAATGCATCTCTGGTGCCGCAGGAGTTGAGCTTCCTGTAGTCAATACACAATCGGAGTGACCCATCTTTCTTGGTCACGACCACCACAGGAGATGCATACGGACTTTTACTGGGTCGAATTACTCCTGCTGTCTCCATTTCCATCAATAACCGCCTCACATCTTGCCACTGGGAAGGGGGTATTTTGCGGTATGGCAGTCGGAAAGGCCTCGGGTCAACCAGGGGAATCTCATGGTGTACTGTTGTGGTGTGACCATAGTCCATACGATGTTGGGAGAACACATCTGCATTCTGGTCCAGCATTTCCCGAAGCAGCGCACGTTGGTCCTCACTTTCCACCGCTGCTTCACTAAGGTCAACCCCACAGCTAGTCACTACTTGGTCCAGACTGAGACATGCCCCTCTGCTCCCAGCTTCGCTATACTTTTTATCTGGAAACTCTACCACCTTGTCCACCAGGACTGCATTGGCCAGACTTGTGTGTCGTCTGATCGTAATGACTCGCTGGGAAAGATTCATCACTCTAACTGGAGCACAACCTCTTTTTACATTAGCAAGCACTTTGGCCACCAAGACCTCCTGGGGGAGTTGCGAGGGGTGATGGGCTTCAATCAAGGCTGTATAAATCTTCCTTTGAGGACCAGCTTTAATCCTACACACAGAATCAGGAACAACAAAGGTAGGTACTGCTTTGAATTCTTTCCCCAGCACTTTCAGGTCGATGTGCAGAACACCACGGTAGGGTACGATCTGACCTGCTGCACCCTCTATTGGTATCTTAGAAGACTGTAACTTCTGCTTCAGTAAAGCTGGGTGGCTCTGCCAGTAGTTGTGCGTAATACTGGTGATCTGCGATCCAGAGTCAATGAGAGCCTTGCATGTCTTCCCATTGACTTCCACTTCCCCTTCGTTCCTAGGGCCTACTAGGGGTGTTTCCCCTAGTTCAGTGTGAATCCTCTTCACAGGTGGGTGGGGTCCTTGCTGCGTACCCATGGATGCCCCGGCTGCCATGGGCACTAAGCGTTTAAATTTTGAGCAGAGTGCTTGCGTCCTTCAGCAGGGGTCTTAGGCCGCTGGGCTTCAGCTTGGCTTGGATCCAGAAGCACTGCCCTGCACACTCTGGCTGTGTGGCCTGGCTCTCCACACCGGTAACAGACAAAGCTTATACCCTGGCTTGCTGTTCCCTTTGCTGGCTGAACTGCTAATGGGGAGGCAAGGAGTGGAGAGGCCATTCTCATTTCTAGTTGGGATAGCTTAGTCATTTGTTCTTCCTGAATGAGGGCTAGTTTCTTTACCATTTCTGTCAACTCTGACATTTCCGATGTGTGGTTTGGCCTATCCAGTTTGCTGTGTCCACCCCCTCCTGATGTTACGTGCACCTGAGCATACGTTTTCTTTGCTTTACTCTGCGTCTGGAACTTCTTAGTTTCTCTGGCGTAATTTCGGAGCTCCGCCTGCAGCTCTCTGAAGCTCAAGAGCCTGGGGACCATTGGTGCGATTCTAGTGTACACCTCCTCATCAGTAAGGCCCCTCATGAACTGCCGGCTTAGTTTGCAATCTCGGTCCAGGAAGGGCTTGCCTCCTCTTTGCTTCTCCTCCACCGTCCGCAACTTAGCCTCCAGTGCTATAGCATAAGAACAGGCAGACTCCCCTGAATTCTGGCTCCGCTCATAGAAGTCAGCCAGAGGGTCTAGGGAGCCTCGTGTATCACCGTATTCAGCCCTCAGTTCCTCAAAAGCTTTCTCAGGGGTTTGATCATGTGGAGGTAAGTTAAGAATGAGATTTCGGGCTTCACCACCCAGGTGTCGCACAACAGTGGAGAAGCGAAGGTGCATTGGGAGCTCTATTGCCTCCAAGAGGTACTGCAAGTCGCGAATCCAGTCTTCCACCAGTATCCTACAGTCTGGATTTCCCGTGAAAACTTGAACATTCTTCACCTGATGAGTTTGCATGAAACCGCCATGGGCTGCTATGGGAAGGCACTGGCCGGTGACTGCAGGGGGCCTGAATTGAGCCACATGTGAGTGGGCCGTTCGGCTGGCAGTCGTAGGTGGATGGGCAACTTGAGAGAGAGCATCGACATGCACATTAAGGTGGGAGTGGGGATTCTGTGTCTGTTGAGATGACCATTCAAGAGGAGCATCAGCGGTTGTCTTGTTTGACGCTGTCTGAGGGCCATGTAAAGTCATGCTGGGAACCCATGCATTAGCAGATGGGGCCAATGAGGTGGGTCCACTATAGACTGGAACTTGAGCGGCTTGAAATGTGGCCTGCCCAGTGGTTACGTGCTTAACTGTAATGTTAGCACCTGGCGACCTCGGACATGGTGCAGGCTCAAAAGGGGGATACGAATAACCAGAGTAAGCCTGGAGGCCGGGTCTAATCGGCTGGGCTGGATATGGTGATGTAACTGGAATGGGCCCGGGTGGCTGCTGTTCATCTGGCACCTCAACAAAACTATGATGTGTAGGGCTTTGCCAAAGCGTGGCTCCTGATGGCCCAAGACCACTGCGTTTGCGAACAGAGGCATCCACTGACCTTTCCACCAGGCCACCTGTTCTTGCATCTGGGCTGTCTTCGAAACAGAGTGGCGGTACCTGCCCTGAGGCCCCAGTGCCTGGCGGCCTTGTTGCATGGGCTGGTGTCATGTACTGGCCAGCATAGAGCAGGTTCATTGGGGGTGGTGGAGCATGGCGTTCAAAGGGCAATGGTAGGTTATTTGAGGGATGCTCAGCTGGCGGTAGGAGGTTGGGTTCGTTACATGAGGAACTATGCAAGTTTTTAGTTGAGTTTGCATAGGTTTGCGCCATTGTAGGATGTAAAATTGTATTTATTATGTGCAAGTAGGTTAAATGGCAGTGTATTTGGATTGTAAGAAGATGTAATGTCAAAAGTTTCAATCTCGTACAAAAAACAAGAAAAAATATATATATATATTACTAATAAACCATCACATATTTCTTACATAACAGCAAGTCACTTCAATTATAACAACAAAACATGTTCAGATTCCCATCAGGCTGTAAAGGATATAGCAGTGACTGCGAGGCATACGCAAGATCACCAGTTTGGTTAAGAACTCAGTCTGTCTATTATAGAGTTCAGCACACAAACTCCTGGCTGTAGAAATCTTTTCGGCTTCAGTCTAGTGGTGCCACAATCCGGGTCACGGCACCAAAGATGTAACCCCCTCGCTCTATGCGTGCTCGCTAGCCTCTAGCACCGCCGCTGTTACTCTGCGCTGTGTGTGTGTTCGTGGGTGGTGGTAGAGAGAGACGCGGACACAGAGGGGTTCCGGATCGTGGCTTGGCCTGTTTATTTCACAGCACGGCATCTGTAGCGTTGACAAGAATAACTCAACTTAAGTTTATCCATTAAAGTAAATTCGATGCACATTAAATTTCACAACAACCTCTCGTTGTTACACAATCATACCTAGCTTAGCATCAACCACCCCGTATTAATCAAACTCAAAAGATAAGACAAAAAACAAACATTTTAACTCCCCACATTACTCCGCTTTTAGTTTAGAACACAAAATATCTAAATAGACAGAACCTAAGAGTGATAACAAAGATTCTTTAAATATAAATTTCCGCTACTATTAACACATCTTACCTGTAGCGTTGACAAGAATAACTGAAGAAAAATCAACGCTACGGTACATCAAGAGGCTCAAAAACATTACTAAGAGAAAAACACACTTGTATCTGCCGTAACACAACAGTGTCATAGCGACATCTTGTGGGCAATCCAGAACACTGCCCTACATATATAGACATGATATGACTTTGTTTGCTTAATAAGCAGTTTAGATCGTTGGATTACTCTGCAGTAATTGTGGCACATTACTGCAGAGCAATCAGGGTTAAGGTGCCTTGCTCAAGGGCACTTCATCCATGACCCGTGCTGGCTGGCATTGAGATTTGAATCGTCGACCTTCTGATCACAAGCCCAGCGCTTTAACCACTAGGCCACAGCGGACCCCGAGCCGCCTTGGGCGTAATAGACTGGGTTCTAAAGGGTCAGTGCCAGAGGGTCAGCCAGGATTTAAGCAATAGTAACTCCAAAAATAAAGCTAGATAACACAATAATACACAACAAAAACGTGATAACGTAATAAAAAACATGCCTTTAGAAATGTTTTATGAACGGAGTTATCTCATTTTGGAACCAAAGTCTTCATATAGGCTACTTTATAATGGCACTGATTGATGCAAGTAAACAGGCATGAAGCAAGGCACGAGAAGAAAATAAATGAAGTAGCAATACAAATAAGTGATGTGTTTTGAAGAAGAGAGAAAAAATCATGAAATGAGAAGGAAATGTTATTAGCAGGGGTCTACTCCTCAATCCTCATGAAGTCAACCTGATTCTCTTATTTGTAAAAGTAACGTTAATATTTCAGCCAGGGATAGTAATAAAACGAGAGAAATCACCTTTAAATGAATTCACAGGTTTTACACAGGTCTAAATGCTTTCTCAAAAGACTTAAGAATGGCATTGATACAACTCTGTTCTTTCTGTTCAGAAAAACCTGAGACCACTTTACATTTATTTTGGAACTGCTCTTTCACAGTTACATTTTGGTGTGACATTTGTGATTTTATCAATTGTTATGTAAATCCTAATGTTGATTTTACATACATTAAATGTAATTTTTGGTTTTCATGAATGTGAAAAGAAAAGTGATATTTATTTTATAAACCTTATTTTTCTGTTAGCTAAATTTCACATTCACAAATCTAAATTGTCTAAATGCACTCCTCTTTTTTTGAGGTTTAAATGCGAGTTGAAAATGTACTTTGAGTAGCCTGTTGAGTTCTCTAAAAACTTAAAAGCTACAAGAACAGTGACTGTGTTTAAGGACTTTGCATCTAATCTGGATTGGAAGACTAAAGGAATTTAGTCTGGACTGAGGGAATCTGGAGCTTGTATTGACAATGATAATGGTTGTTGTAAATGTTTGTTTTTTGTTATCTTCTACAAGCATTTAATAAAAAAAAAAGATATATATATAAATATATTTCAGGCAGGGATTCGAGCACTTCCGGTGGGACGGGTTCACTTCCTGCGGTTGGTGTAGCGTCGCATATGCAGGTCATTTCTTCTGATGCACATGGATGTGTAGTAAAGCTCTCACATTAACGTGTGTCTCTTGTAGACGTACAAAAGAAACAAAAGCTGATGCTCGCCGACGGCATCAGCCCGTTGTCCGAGCGCAGAGACCCAGCGCGCCCTGACGAGCGACTCTAGTAGCATGTTGGCCTGGGCCAAGGCGATAGATCACCGTGGCAACTTGCTGGTGTCGCGACTGGTTTTATACGGCATATCGGCGACGCTCCAACCGACGACGGTTGGTGAGGAAATTTACATTCACGTTTAACGTTAAGAACACGAGTCAGACAGAGCGTTTTTATTGTTCACACTTTTGTTGAAAACGGAACTCGAAACACAATGATATTTATAAACGAGTAGTCACAGAATGACATTTCCAGACCTAGCTCATTAATTATGCAAAACAACAGCCAATGGCGGTTCTCCAAGCAATATTTGAATCGGTCATTCACAGATTGTTTGCCTCCAAATAAAGAGCTTTTGCTTATATGGTGTCGTCATTCTTTTCACCACCTAATCAATGAAATCAACGGGACTTGATGTACACATTTGAAAAAGCAAACTCTCTGTTCGATGTGAAACGGGGCTTTTAGGACATCTAGTGTAAGGAAAACAACGTTGCATGATATTACCAATCCTGTTTCGGAGCTACAGTATATACTCGTTTATGCTCTTTCGCAAATGCAACGCTTGGGGGGTGATGTGAAATTGTCATGAGATATCTTCTTTTTGATAAACGCATGGCTTTTACCACAAGATGACCTCTACCACTAGATGTCGTCATCACTTCTTCGATCGTTCCTAACAATTATTTATTAATAAAAATTAAAATCATATTTATTACAGTCTCTTAATCATATTTATTACAGTCTGTTGTTCATACAACGCTAATCAATATTCGGTTATGTGTGTTTGTGTGGCACTTTTAGGAGTGTCATTCATCAATTCAGTAAGTACATTTAAACTCTTTTTATACTGGCTTTTACTTCTGTAAAGAAAATGAGAATCTGATTTGTCTTCTCCTTTCAATTGAACGTTTGCACCCCTTCGCCAGTAGAGGGCGTTGTTTGATAACCGTTGACAGTTGTAAAGGTTTCCTAATGGGTTTTAGCTGCTGAATGAATTAATTCTTTAGGTTCGAGCACACAGGCTGATCTCAGACCACAGTTTCTTAGGGAGTGCCTTAAAGAAAGATTTATTCTGCATACTCACTTTGCCATCCAACTCTTGAAGTAACTTTCTTGAACTAATATACATACATATGTATATATATATATATATATATATATATATATATATATATTTAGCCTGTATATCGTGTACATATTGAACAAGATATTATTATGAAGGGATTGAGGGATTTAAGCAATAGTAACTCCAAAAATAAAGCTAGATAACACAATTGTTCCGCCCTTCGGCGTTTTAATTTGTTTCCTAGTCGGACCCGTTAGTACGGGCAAGCGTTCGAGCCGAGCAACAGTGCGGAAATCACCCTCGTGTCTGCGTCATCACAGAGTTTGGTTAAATCTTTGTCTGTAAGTCCTTTTTTCGTCAGAATTGTGGTTTCTGTATGATGTATGTTTACTTTAAGTAATGTGTGTTATTACGTTCGTGACTCTTTCAGTTTCATCGCGTATGCTCTAGTTTGAAGCTTTTTTGTTTTCTGACTCGCTGATTTATCTGCTCAGCAACGAGCCTCGACGTTTCGCCTTAGATTAAAGGCGGGCGTACACGGTGCGAATTCTGATGGTCGGAAGATCGTATGTCCACGCACACGTCACGAGTGAGTTTATCTGAAAATCATACGGACGAGGTGATATACGACACGATTTTACGACCTGCCGATTTCCGAAGCAATCGCACAAAGTTCCGCGCCAAAAACATGGAGTCAGAGGAAGATTTGCTTTTTTTGTGGCAGCAATGGCTTGCGAAAGAATAAAAAAGAAAAGAAAAAGAAGGGCATGGCAAAGAGTTTGTGTTGAGCATCCGAGTGCGCAATTCACCTTCACTCGCGTGTAGGAAAACAAGCGAGACGTTGTTCAGTGCTGAATATCCTTTCAGTTGTATTTTTATTTAACACACTTCACTTGAACATAACATCAGTTCACTGCTCTCTCAACTTAGCAGCATGTGACGTAAAACAAACGTAACGTCTTCACGTACAAAACCGTATAACTCTTAATAAAACAATTTAGGTAGTCAATACCGTAATACAATGTATAAGGGTGCAATACGTTTAACACCCCCACTCACTCTTAGCCCATTGTATTTCTAAAACAAAAACAAAAAAAATTAGGCATCAAATATATTTATCCTCTTTACATAAATCATGTTCCAAACATGTCCCGAGAAAAAGTCTTTAACTTCTGTTTGGTGGCTGGCTTTGTCATTATGTCTGCAACCATTGTCTCCGTAGGACAATATTCCAAAATAACCTTGCCACCATTCACAATTTCTCTTATGAAATGGTATTTGATGTCAATGTGTTTACATCTTTGCCTAGAGATTGGATTTCTGGCTAGTGCAATGGTACCTTGGTTGTCTTCGTACACCTTTGTTTGTGCATATTTGTATGTGTCCATACCCTTAAGCAACTGCTCTAAGTAGATACATTCCTGCATGGCTGATGCTAAAGACATATATTCAGCCTCACAAGTAGATAATGCTACTGTCGGTTGTTTTCTTGTTTTCCATGAGATCATAGAGCTTTCTTCGCTTAGATTAACACAGTATCCTGAAGTACTACGTCTGTCTTTTGTATCCGATGCCCAGTCAGCGTCACTATACACTTTCAGACCTAGCCTCTCTGTGTCATTTCTCCTGAAACATAATTGCTGTTCTGCTGTCCCTTTAAGGTACCTGAACACATGTTTGACTGTGTTCCAGTGTTGCTCTGTTGGTTCAGCAAAATACTGAGATAGTTTACTGACGACAAAACTCAGATCTGGTCTTGTGCAAGTGGACAAGTATATCAAACTTCCTACTGCCTCCCTGAACTTCTTTGGCTCTTTCATTTTTTCAGCATTTTCTGTAAAATCAAGCTTTGGTTCACATGGAGTTTCCCTAGATTTACAGTTCTGCATGTCAAAACGATCCAGTATTCTCCTCACATATCTTTCCTGTGACATTTTGACTAGACCCTCTGCTTGTTCAAAATCTATGCCCAGGAAATGTTTCAACCTTCCCATGTCTTTCATTTTGAACCTTTGGGTGAGCATTTCTTTTACACTTTCCAGAACTTTTTCACTGTTAGCAGCTAGGATTAAATCATCAACCCATACTATCAAGATTACCTTCTCATCTGGTTTTTCTTTTGTGTAAACGCAATTGTCAGCTGGGTTCTGTGTAAAACCGTTCTCAGTCAAACATACATGTAACACAGCATTCCAGTTTCTGCCAGATTGCTTAAGGCCATAGAGAGATTTCTTTAGCTTGCATACTAATTTTGCATCTTTTTCAGATTTTTGCTTATAACCTTCCGGTTGTTCCATATAGATTTCGTGATCTATTGGTGCATGCAAGTAAGCTGTCTCAACGTCCATTTGGTGCAAGATCAGGTTTTCTTGTGCTGCCTTCTGTAAAACCACTCTCACGCTTGTCATGTCAGCTGTGGGTGAGAATGTCTCATCATAGTCAGTCCCTTGTTTCTGACTGTAACCTTTCGCCACAAATCTTGCCTTGTATTTTTCAGATCCGTCAATGTCTCTTTTAAGTGCGTAAACCCATCTTCCTCCAACTGGTTGTTTTCCTGGTGGTAATTTAGTGAGTGTGAAGGTCTTGTTCTCCTCCAATGATCGCATTTCTTTGTCCATAGCATCCTTCCATTGCTTGGATTTTGTTGATGTTATGGCTTCCTGGTAGGTTTGAGGTATATCGCATACTGCTCTGTAGCAAAAATCTATGCATGTTTGCAGTTTGTCTTCTGCATCCTCAATTTCAAAATCCTGTAGGTAAACTGGCTTCTTCCTGGTTCTTGGGGGGTTCTTTCTCATCTCGGATTCTGTAGCTCTACCTGACTGATTGGGAGCAGCTTGTTCGGGCAAAGTCTCTGAAACATCACTTTGAACACCATGAACTGGTTCATCCTCCATGTTATCGGCAGCATTGACTTCACTGCTGAAGATATTTGGATCCGTGTTTTCATACCTAGTGTATGTCTCAGATGTTTGTTTTTCTCTTTCACTGGTTGTCTGTGTTGTGAACTTCACCAATCTGTGTTTTTGGACTTTTTCGGTGTTGGGATAGTATACTAGATAGGCTGGGCTGTTCTTGTCGTAGCCTATAAAAACACCTTGTTCACATCTTGAGTCCAATTTGCTTTTCTCTTGCTTGTAAGCAAAACATATTGATCCAAATTTGTGCATTCTGGAAACATCTGGCTTTTTGCCTGTGAATAATTCGTATGGTGTTTTCTTTGTACGTCTACTGTAACACCTATTTCTCACGTAGGCTGATGTTTGCATTGCGTAGTTCCACAACTCATCTGGTAACTCACTCTCTATCAGCAAGCATCTGCTCATATCAAAAAGTGTTCTCCATCCTCTCTCTGCTGTGCCATTCTGATGAGGTGAATAAGGTGCAGATGTTTCATGTCTAATCTTATTCCTTCTCAACAGCGCTTGGAAATCTCGACTCATGAATTCAGTGCCGTTATCTGAACGAAAACACTTGATTTCTCCAAAAGGTGCAGTGTCAGCTAAAAACTTTTCAGTAGCTTGTATTGTGTCACCTTTAGTTTTCAAGAAGTAAACGAACATGGTACCTGAATAGTCATCTGTAAACGACTGTACATATCTGTGTCCTTCTTTGCTCTGTGTCGGCGTGGGACCAGCCAGATCCGTGTGAATTAATTCAAGAGGTTTCTTCGCCTTTCTGTCTGGCTCCCGGTTTCTGGTCTGCGTGAATTTTCCTTTTGTACACACTTCACATAATTTTTCCTGTCGCATTTTGTTTCCGCTTATCTCCATGCCTCTTACTACACCTTGTAGCTTCTGTACATCTTCATGGTTACAATGTCCCAAAATTTCATGCCAGGTTTGTAAATCATGACACACTTTGCACTGGTCAGGGTCCTCTTCTATTGTTGGCAGATAGTACAAGTTTCCACTTTCATGGATATCAAAACGGCTTCCGTTTTTGGTAATCAAGTGACTGTCTCCTCTTTTGAAAATGACTGTTGCTCTTCCATTTGTTGCTCTAGCTACAGAGAAAATGTCGTGTGGGTATGAGGGCATGTATAGCGCGTCTCGTAGCTGTGCAGTGTGCTGTTTTCCAGCATCATCTATGAGATAAATCACTGCCGTTCCTCTCCGTTGCGCCATTCCACTGCACTTCGTCCCGTCAGCTAATTCCACTGAATGTTTCTCTGGTTGAAATGAGCTATCAAAACCTCTGAACTTTGTGATGTCGCTCACAATATGAGATGTCGCGCCAGCGTCTACCATGATGCCTTTCATCTTCACTTTGTTCTTTGGTTTTTCATATTCTGAGTGTTCAGCTTTGAAGAGGTGATCTTGGTCATTATCGTGTTCGTCTGTAACCTTTCTGAAACCATCTTGGTCGCCCTTTTTCTTGCACAGGAACTCTGTATGTGAACTATTTTTACAATGATTGCACCACACTCTCTTGTAACATTTTCTTGCTTTGTGTCCTTTTATTCCACATTTGTAACATGTCACATTAATGTCTTCATCTTTTCTTTCTTTAGTGTGGTACCGGACGGGACCTTTTCCACGTCTTGTCTGTGTCTTCATCACATTATCTGTGGATTCGGTTCCTTTCATTTTTTCCGCCTCTTCGTAAATCCGCAGTCTTCTCTTAAAATCTGTGAACGTAACGTCGTCCTCATTCTGTGTTATGTGGACGGCTAACGGCTTGAAGAAATCTGGTAATCCACGGAGAATCATTGCTATGGTTAATCCATCACTCATGGCTTCTCCCGCATCTCTCAATGCTGTGATGATGTTTTCTGCTCTTATCAAGTAGTCAGTAACACTTTCGTCGGCTGCCATGTGTAGCTGAGTTAACGATGTGTACATATTTATTATCCGTGGCTTGCTTTTCCCTGAATAATGTTCTTTCAGTATTTTAAGGGCTTTCCTGCCATCGTCAGCAGCTTCGTGTCTTATCAGTGATAGGCTTTTATCATCTATCAGTCTTACAAGTTCAGCATAACAATCAGCATTCTTCCGTCTGTCTTCGGCTAGCTGTTCTGCGTTAGCATCAGTGGGTTCATGCAAAATAGTCTCTTTTAACTTTAGAGTGTGCAAACAGCTTAAGAATCTCGTTTCCCAAAGATCGTATTTATCTTCGGATCCATCAAACAAAGATTGTGTTGCCAGTGCTCCTACCGCTCTGTTTACCGCTCTGTTTGCCATTTTTTCGACTTTTCTTCTAATGTAACTCCAGTTTAAGCTTTATCGCTAGCTTCATAGAACGCGTTATACGCCGCGTGGGTTTTACTCACACTCGTTTGTTTCCGTGCCTGGGCCCATAACCTGTTGAGCATCCGAGTGCGCAATTCACCTTCACTCGCGTGTAGGAAAACAAGCGAGACGTTGTTCAGTGCTGAATATCCTTTCAGTTGTATTTTTATTTAACACACTTCACTTGAACATAACATCAGTTCACTGCTCTCTCAACTTAGCAGCATGTGACGTAAAACAAACGTAACGTCTTCACGTACAAAACCGTATAACTCTTAATAAAACAATTTAGGTAGTCAATACCGTAATACAATGTATAAGGGTGCAATACGTTTAACAGTTTGGCTGAAGAGCAGAGAAAAGCATGGACTTTCAGTTCTTCAAAAACAGCCGTGTATCTGTGTGCGCATGCTTTGATGTGGTCGTGGAAGATATAGCAAAGTATATAACCATAGCGTGTCACGCAAGTTTGTGCATATAGCAACGTCGTTTTTATATATTTTTTGAACAAATGTTATTGCTGGATAGTCTAGGTATAATAATTGTATACATACTGTTTTTACAGGCCAAATGTTTGATATGGAATAGCCTACATATTGTATTGTGGGAGAAAAGTGATGCAGAGTCAGCATGATGCAAAAAACTGCCTTTAGGCCTTTTGTTATATGTTTAAATCCGCTGTAAAATATCATCACGGATGACCCTGTCATGGTACACGCTGCTGGAAACATCATACAGCGCTCGCTGTTCCTGCCAGAGTTCGGCGAGTTTATCCTCTTTTTCAATAGTCTATCTTCTTCTGTGGTTTCCTAGTTCGTGATTGGTCAACTTCAGATAGATCAACAAATCGGCTCGTTCAACCGCACACATGTCACGAATTCAAACCGATAGCTCACAAACTTTTTAGACATGTTTAAAAATGTTCGGGAGGTCGGGAAGTGCTCGTAAGGCACTCTGCTCGGATCGTAATTCCTCGCACTTGATACGAGCCGCGACCATACGAGCATACACGATTTCCACACGATTGAAAAAAATCGCATGCGAACTCGTACGACAGCAAAAATCGCACCGTGTACGCCCGCCTTTAGTAGTTGATTTATTTACATCTGTTGATTCGTATATATATTATACATGTAACAGTCTAACAGGTAGTTTGGTGATATTGCGGATGTTTGTTTTATTACTATACATTAAGGACACCTGTAGTTTATTGTGTGAAAGTGTTGATATAGAGAATGCTGTATACTGTATAGAGAGTTACTGGGTAATTCATGTTTATTGTGTAAGAGACACTTCAGATGTTACACTTTTGTAATGTTATTTTCTGTTTATTATTTCATTCTTACAGACTTAAATGGAGAAAACACTAAGAAATAAAACTGAGGAAGAAAAGAGTTCAAAAGATAAAACATCATTCCTCAATAAGAAGTCTGGAGTTTCTCTTCATTGCTGTTAACTATCTGTCTAGCTGTACAAATCAGACGTCGTACATGCGAGGGCAGAATAACAATAAAACACAACAAAAACGTGATAACGTAATAAAAAACATGCCTTTAGAAATGTTTTATGAACGGAGTTATCTCATTTTGGAACCAAAGTCTTCATATAGGCTACTTTATAATGGCACTGATTGATGCAAGTAAACAGGCATGAAGCAAGGCACGAGAAGAAAATAAATGAAGTAGCAATACAAATAAGTGATGTGTTTTGAAGAAGAGAGAAAAAATCATGAAATGAGAAGGAAATGTTATTAGCAGGGGTCTACTCCTCAATCCTCATGAAGTCAACCTGATTCTCTTATTTCTAAAAGTAACATTAATATTTCAGCCAGTGATAGTAAAAAAGCGAGAGAAATCACCTTTAAATGAATTCACAGGTTTTACACAGGTCTAAATGCTTTCTCAAAAGACTTAAGAATGGCATTGATACCCTCTGTTCTTTCTGTTCAGAAAAACCTGAGTCCACTTTACATTTATTTTGGAACTGCTCTTTCACAGTTACATTTTGGTGTGACATTTGTGATTTTATCAATTGTTATGTAAATCCTAATGTTGATTTTAGGAGCACTTCCGGTGGGACGGGTTCACTTCCTGCCGTCGGTGTTTGTTTATTTGTTTATTTAAAAGGATCCCCATTAGCTGACGCCGAAACGACAGCTAGTCTTCCTGGGGTCCAAACAATACATACAAAACCCAGTAATTACAGTCACAATTACTGATAAAATATCATATATAATTACACATAAAAGAACAAAATGAAGTAACAATACAAGAAGTACTGATTAAAATAAAAATAATGCAAAACGACATAGCACATAATACAGCCTCACATAACCAATCCAGACGATGTTATTATATGTTAAAACAAATACGTTCTTAGTCTTTTTTTGAAAGCAGTTTTTCCCTTAATTTCCCGAACCCCAACTGGAAGATTGTTCCAAAACACAATTGACCTATAAAACACGGTCCTCTTCATAGAGTCAGATTTTGGTAGGGGTAAAGAAATCTGTCGACTATTCGCCCCTCTTGTGCAATGAGAATGCATATCTGAATAGTAAATTAAATTGTCATAAAAAAAATTAGGAATCCGAGTGTTAATAATTCTATGAAAATATACTAACATATTAGCGGATAGTCTGTGCTTGACCAGCGGCCAAGCCAGACTTTCATGCATCTCAGCGACACTAGTTCTCGGAGAACAACCAAGAACCAGTCTTGCAGCCTTATTTTGAGCCACTTGTAATTTTTTTAAATGACTGCTTGATGCAGCAGACCATACAACAGAACAGTAATCTAAATGACACAAAACCAATGTACAAACAACACGACTAAACGACCGTGAATTTAGAAATTGTGCACATTTCCGCGTTACTGCAACCGCTCTGCCCATTTTAGAAACAACTTTGTTGATGTGGTCAGACCATGACCATGTAGAATCAAGCCAAAGTCCAAGAAGCTTCACCTTTTTTACTTGCTGTACATTTTGACCATTTACTTGTATATTCATTTTAGGATTATCAGATAATCTATACTTAGAACCAAATATTATACTAGTAGTTTTTAAAATATTAAGGACAAGTTTATTTGTTTTAATCCAGTTATGCAATTTGCTAATCTCACAAGACAGAACCTGATTAAGCTCTGAACATGTAGAGGCTGCATAATAAAGAGTAGAATCATCCGCAAACATAGTCAATTTAGCCTTACTGAGTAAATACGGCATATCATTAGTGAAAATTGAAAATAACAAAGGTCCGAGGCAACTTCCTTGAAAAACGCCACAATCCAGGGACTTGCTAGAAGATAATGCACCGTTAAAATAAACTCTTTGCGACCTCTCCGACAAATAGCTCTTAAACCACTTGATAGATGAGGAAGTAAAACCATAACTAATAAGTTTGGAAATCAAAATTTCATGGTCAATCACATCAAAGGCAGCACTGAAGTCTAGTAGTAGTGTACCCACTAGCATTGAGTTATCAATCGATGTTAGCCAGCTATCCGACATTTGTGTCATTGCAGTGCAGGTGGAATGACCATTCCTATAAGCATGCTGAGAATTTGTAGTCAAATCATTGTTAGCAAAGTAACCTTGTACTTGCTCAGATACCATCTTTTCTAGTAATTTACTTAGAATAGGTAAAATGCTAATAGGCCTACTATTTGGACCACAGAAAGTTGATTTTGTGTCTTTGGGTAAGGGGATTATCTTACTCTCCTTCCAAAGTTTTGGACACACACCACTAATCAGACATCTGTTAAAAATGTGACAAATTGGTTTAGAAATATGTCCAGCTGATAACTTCAACAGCCGACTATCCAAGTTGTCTGTACCAGCAGACCCACCGACAGTCAAAGATCTCAGCAACTTTTCCACCTGCACAACATTAACCTGATGAAATTCAAAACTACACAGTTTATCTTTCATAATACATCGTTCAATTAGCTCATTTGAGTTGGAATCAACAGTGCATTTGATTGTCTCTCTAAGTTTAGAAACCTTATTAACAAAATAGTCATTAAAATAATTTGCAATCTGTATTGGCTTAGTCAAATAAACTCCGTTCAATTCAACAAAAGAAGTACAAGTAGATTTTTTCCCCATGATTTCATTGAGTACGTTCCACATTCTCTTGCTATCTGTACCACTGTCGTCAATTCTCTTCTGAAAATATTTTTTCTTTTTCGCTCTGTTCTCCTTGGTCACCTGATTCCTTAGAGTACAATAAAATTTTCTGTCCTCAAAGGAGTCAGAAAGAACCGCAACCTTTTTAGCCTCTTCCCTTTGAGCCATTAAGCTCCTTAACTCAGTATCAACCCAAGGAGCACTTTTGGCTTTAACTGTGAATTTCTTTAGTGGGGCATGATAGTTAACAACTCTCATAAAACAATCCATAAATAAATTAAGGGATACATCCACATCATCAATGTCACTTATCAAATTCCATTTAATCTTATCCAAGTCATTTAGAAAACTCTCCTCATTAAATACCCTATAAGATCTATTCATAATAATTTTAGGACAGGCTCTAGGTAGCTTAGTTCTCCTGGAGACAGCAATACAGTTGTGATCACTAAAGCCAACTGTTACAGAAATAGGCGTTGAGCACATATCAGGATTATAAGTGTAAATGTGATCAATACATTTTGATGTTAAAGATCCTGTATTATTACTAGAAACTCTTGTTGGTTGATCTATTAATTGAGATAAACCACAGGTGTCTGTCATGGTTTTAATCTTATTCTTCAGAGGACAAGTATCAGACAGCCAATCAATATTTAGATCACCCAGCCAGTATAACTCTCTGTTTTCTTCAGTCACCTTATCTAGCATATTACATAAACCATTTACATACTCTATCCTGGCACTAGGTGGCCTATAACAACACCCAAGAATAATTGGTTTTAGATGTGGAAGATGTACCTGTAACCATAACACTTCAACATCAACAACCATTAAGTCATGTCTCATTTTAACAGGGAAATGATCCCGTATATAGATGGCAACACCACCTCCAAACCTGTTTCGATCATTTCTATAAATAGAAAACCCCCCTATATCAACATCTGAATTGTCTATGAAGTGATCCAGATGAGTTTCGGAAATCATTAGTATGTCTATTTTGTTTAGTTGCAAAAATAAAGACAAGTCTTGAATTTTGTTCCTTAGACTACATATATTAATATGTGCGAGTATTAAACCTTTAGGTAGTTTATTTATACTGGTCATCTTAGTTGAAAGTAAATAAGTCCTATATTATAATCTGGTTGAATATCTTGTACCCTAGGTTAGTTTATCTACATCAAATAGGCTACGTACATATACGTCCTGCACACAAACACACACACATGTAAACAACCATATTTAAAATTGAGCTTAAAGCTCATTAGGCGATAACTGACTTTGTCCGTTCCTTGGGGTAATGATCAGTTTATCATACTTCAAACTCGCTTTATCCCCTCTCTCTCTGGCAGCTTTCACCTTCGGCCACAACTCTTTCCTCCTCAGTTGCACAGCTTCCGAGAAATCTTCGTTAATGTAGATCTTAGTGCCCTTTAATTTCTTGGCAGAAGAAAGAATCAGCTCTCTATCTTTAATGCGAAGAAGTTTAACAACGATTTTCCTTGGCCATTCCCTCTCCTGAAACTGACCAAGTCTCTGGGCACGCTCAATGTCCATATTTATTCCATCTAAGCCCAAGTTTTTTGAAAACATTTCTCGCACCTTTTTCTCTGATTCACACCAATTATCTCCTTTCTCGTCAGCAATGCCATCGATTACAATATTTGTTCTCCTGCTCTGGTTTTCAATGTACTCAAGCTTGTTAAACATTGCATCCAATTCCTGCTTGGAGGTAGTGATGTTTGTCTCAAATGCCCTTATCTTTGACTCGATCTCCTTGCATCCCATCTTCTCTTCTTCAAACTTTGATTGGGTAAATTCCAAGCTGGTCTTCAGCTCCTGTACTTCTCTGATAACACCATCCAATCTTTTGTTAGTTCCATCCATGATCAGCTGAATGAAACATTTGAAGTTCTCTTGCTGCTGCAATAACATATCTTTATAGATCCTGTAATGGAAATTTTCTAGTCTAGCTTCTTGATGTGTCTATCTACATGTTTATGAAGTTTTAATCTATGTTTTCTTCTCTATGTTATCATGTTTTTCTCTATACGCGTCATACCACTCTGCCTTTGCCCTCGAGCAGATGCCAAGATGTTCTGTTTGGAATAACGGGCATCACTTCTCGGAAACCAGCTCGGGATTCTGGCTAGGGGGCAAAGGGAGGGGGTTTTCACGTTTTAATATATAAACTCTGAGTGTAGGAGGAAAGAGTGCCTTTTCTCTGCACATGCTCATTGCTTATGATGCAGATTAAACGACAATAAAATACTTTGCAAAGTACCTGATGTCTCTGTATATTGCGTTTGTCAAAATTGACTCACCTTGATTAAGGAATAAGAAAATTCCACAACAATTTGGCGACGAGGTATGGGATCACAAGGCTGACGGAGAACGGACTAGAGTTGACTGATCATCCTGGACATAGCAAATCCAGCTCTAACCCCATACAGGGACGAGAGAACTCTACTCCGGACCCCAAGCTGACGTGATCCCAAAAGAACTCAGTGCAAGGCACAAAAAGGAAAAGTGGTGAGTCAGATACATTTCTAAAAAGTCTGTAGAGCGGGGACTACTCTGAAATAGTAGATTTCTAAAAGGTCTGTAGAGCAGGGACTACTCTGAAATAGTAAATTTCAAAAAAATCTGTAGAGCAGGGACTACTCTGAAATAAAATAGATTTCTAAACAGTCTGTAGAGCAGGGATTACTCTGAAATAAAATAGAATTCTAAAAAGTCTGTAGAGCAGGGACTACTCTGAAATAGAAAGAACATTTCTAAACAGTCTGTAGAGGGGGACTACTCTGAATCGTGAAAAATGGGACAAGGAAGATCCCATATGAATATGGATAAACCAACATACAGAGAAATGAGGAAAAGGTGGGGAACGGGAAGTTTACAAGGTGTACCCTATTTAATAGAAAAAGCTAACTTTCCAGGAAACGGTACATTTAGTACCACAAAATTAGAGAAAATAAGAGAACACATGGGGAAAAAGGACATATTTAAAATGTCTACAAAAGAAAGGGAAAAATATGACGAAGCGTGTAAATGTTTAGAATTATGGGAAAAGGAAGCAAATAGACGTGACTATGTTTTTAAAGAAATGGCATTTGAAGAACTACCACCACCGAAAACTCCATTGTACCCTGTTTTGCTTGAATATAATGATTTAACCCCTCTGTCTTCTTTACCCCCATCTATGACTGAGTACAACCACCAACCGGAGGATGATTGTGTCCCTCCTCACCGACATCTGAACCCGATCGAGGCAGCTCCAGTGCCCCCACCAGTGTCTCCACCAGCACCAGTGCCGTCTCCACCACAGCCCGTGGTGCGTCCAAAGCAAGAAAGAGTGCAACCAGCACCGACGTATAAAGAACTTTTGACCTTTTGCAAAGAATTCTCACCCTCAATGAAAGAATTAGAGAGACTGTTGG
Organism: Barbatula barbatula; assembly: GCF_947034865.1. NCBI lineage: Eukaryota > Metazoa > Chordata > Actinopteri > Cypriniformes > Nemacheilidae > Barbatula > Barbatula barbatula. The sequence continues at coordinate 4,860,828 of NC_136773.1, forward strand.
AAGTCAAACTGAAACCATCTGACCTAAGAAAGCTACAGTGTAAATGGCCTGTGGAGGAAGTATTTAAAGAACATTCTGGACTTCAACCTGATTCAGACGGACCGGACATTGGTCCGTTCGAAGGACATCTCAGATCCGCTTTTCTGCGGAACCTCAGAGAAGAGCTGAGACGAAAAGTGGAAAAATCATGCATCGAGCCAGATCGCGCGAGAATGAGCGAGATCATCCGTCATGCTGTACACGCCGAAAGACAAACAGACAAGAAAGAGCTTCAGAAGAAAAACACACAAGATAAAGAACTCCACATGGCTCTAATGAATATCGGAGGAGAACACGGAAGAATAGGAAGATGGCGAGGGAGAGGAGGTTTTAAACCCTCTAGCACCTATGATCCAGAGAAATGTTTCAATTGCGGAAAGACGGGGCACTGGCGGAACGACTGTCCGAAGCCTCTGAGACCAATGGGGTCAAAGAAAAGGTAGATGGAAGTGAGGAGGTGAGGCATCATTCCGAGGGTGGTGAGTATGATTTCACTTAGAATATGCAATGAAGAAATGCTTTTTCCTACTGTATGCAACGAAGATCTGCTTAGCTCACATTCCATGATGAATGAAAACGCTTTCTGAACTTTGCTAAAATGCACAATGCTTGTGTGCAACAAACCGCTTGAATTTTTGATAGATTCAGGGGCAACAAATAGCCTACTGTGACACAAGAAATGTTTAAATTTGCCAGAGTCTAAACTAGCTGTGTTTTCCCTAAATACTAGTGGCTCTAATGTAAAATAATTGATGTCAAAAGGGTGCAATGTGAGTTGGGGAGTGTCAAATATCAACACAGGTTTCTCATGTCTGACTGCTGCCCGATTCATTTGCTGGGCAGAGTCATAATGTGTATGATGACAGATTGAGCATGATACCAACACGACCCGAGTGCAGCGCTCGTACAGCTGTACGATGTAGTTTTGAATTACGTAAGTACGATGTAGAATGTATTGCCTCACAGAGCCTCATGACGTTGATTACAATGGTGTGGGGAGCTGTGGGTGTTTTGCTGACAAATATGCGCACGCCATAGAATGGGTTAAAAGGGACGACGTGCAATATTCAAATGTGTTGCATGCCCATCGTGAGAATCATGCCTGTCTGTCAGCAACAAGGGGACTTGAAGTGTTTTCACACACAAAAAGATTGATGAAGAGTATTTACATACCAGAAATTTTGGGAAAGGTGCCCGTTCAACTGTTGGTAACAGGAAAATATTATGTTGAGTTGATTAGGATTTGTGAGCCTGTTGTGATAACGCCCAAGGGTAATTTTCGTCCACGCAAACAGCAATTCCCCCTCAAAACAGAAGCCTCAAATCAGAAGCCCTCAATGGCATAAGGCCAATATTTAATGAGTTTAAAAAGATTAAAAATAAAGTCATAGTTGTGCCATGTCCAAATTCACCTGTGCGCACACCTTTGTTTCCAGTTAAAAAGATCAGAGAAAAGGGAGCACCCGTTGAATGGCGGTTCGTACAAGATTTGCAAGCAGTTAATGCCGCAGTACAGCCACGAGCACCAAACGTACCCAACCCGTATACCATTCTCAGCCAAATTCCGCCTGAGACGAAATGGTATACGGTGATTGATTTGTCAAACGCGTTTTTCAGTGTGCCAGTACACCCAGACTCACAATACTGGTTCGCCTTTTCATTTGATGGCAGGCCATATACATTCACACGTCTATGCCAAGGGTACTGCGAATCACCGACCATTTACAACGGGGCACTGCGACAATCACTGGAGCCATTCCATCTCCCGAAGGGGGTGGCATTGCTTCAGTATGTGGATGACATTCTTTTATGTGCACCCACCAAAGCGCAATGTGAAGAACACACTGTACGACTGTTAACTCATTTGGCACACGAAGGACACAAAGTGAATATCTCCAAAGTCCAGCTGGCAAAACAATTTGTTCGTTTTTTGGGTCACGAAATTACTGGCCGTGGCAGACAGCTGTCCGCAAAGCGCGTGTCTGCAATTTCAGACATCGCACGCCCAAAAACTAAGAAGCAACTAATGACATTTTTAGGGATGACCTCTTACTGGAGGAATTTCATTTTGAGGTACACAGAGATGGAAAAACATCTCACGGTATTGATTCACGGGAAGCCCATGACTGCAAATGCGCAGATTGAATGGACTGATGCAGGGGTTGAGGCTTTTGGTGATCTCAAGCGAGCTCTGCAATCTGCGCCTGCGCTAGGTATCCCAAACCCAGACAAACCATTCACACAAATGGTAGACGAAAAAGACGGCACAATGCTCTCTGTGCTGCTCCAAAAACACGAAGACCAGCTGCGCCCCGTGCTTATCTTTCATCCAGATTAGATAGTGTGGCACAAGGTCTCCCACCGTGCCTGCGCGCAGTAGCAGCAGCGGAGAAAGCAGTGCTGGCCTCTAGGGAGTTTGTTGGTTATTCTCCCCTTACTGTGTTTGTTCCCCATGCAGTGGCTATGATTCTGTTGGAACAACGAGTGTCACATTTATCTACAGCGAGGTGGCTGAGATATAATCTGACGTTGTTGGAATTGCCAAACATCACGGTAAAGAGATGTAACACACTAAACCCAGCCACGTTGCTGCCACTTCCTGACAATGGTGACCCACACAACTGTGTTGCCACTTTAGAGCAAGTCTGCTCGCCACGTGTTGATCTCAGAGACGAACCTCTGCTAAATGCAGACTTGACTTTCTATGTAGATGGCAGTGCACGAACAGATGAGGCGGGAAAGAATCATGTGGGGTTTGCTGTTGTGTCTGATTTTGAAACAGTACAGTCAGGCCGCCTGCCTGACCATTTCTCTGCTCAAACAGCAGAGCTCATTGCACTCACACGCACATGCGAATTAGCAAAGAATAAAAATGTAGACATTCACACAGATTTAGATGTGCATTTGGTGTAACTCATGATTTTGGCACACTGTGTAAACACAGAAACTTTTTAAAAGCTGATGGTAAAAACATTCTTAATCAACACAGGTTGCTGATATGCTATCTGCCATTCTTCTCCCATCAGCCATTGTTGTGTGTGACTATGCCACACACACTTTGTATCTGAAACTATTTTTTGCAGGAAGCCGACGAGCTGACCTTGCAGCAAAGCAAGCAACATCAGAGACAGACAGATTGTCTCCAGAAATCACTAACAAAACTCTTTCCCTTGCAGAGATGCAAACATTTTGCGGAACCAGCTGAATGTAAATACACAGACAATGTGCTTCACCTGTTTGCCAAAACATTTTTTCCCTGCTTTTGCAATTTTGACACGTGGTCTAGACCACGCGTCAAAAGGGGGGATGTTACAAGGCAATGTGTTTTTGTGTTTTTGCTCTCAAAATGTTTGTGCAGGTCAGAAGAGCAGGAGCAAATGGAGCTGACAAATCATTACACAGCTTCCAGGAAGTCGTAGGAAAGACATGCCTCCCACTGCAAAAAGGTCTCCAAGGAGTGGCAACTCCAACCATAGGCCCATCAAAATGGCATCCACAATGGCTCTTCGCAATGGTCGTGCTGACTGAAGCGACAGGAGGGGCACTATTGGTGCTCACAAAGGGAATCCACAGTTCGAGTCGGGGACACATCGAACCCCGAGAAATTAGAGATTATAGAATTTTGTTTCTGTGCAACACTAAATTCCAAGTTTAATAAAATGGTATGGGGAGGGACAGTGTTACCCTAATTCTGTTAGGTACTGGGGAACAAATATGTATTTGTGTAGAGGTACGTGTACCTCAGGTGATGTTGTGGATAAGGCAACAAAATTTGAAAATGTGGGCCATTATGTCCCCTGGGACGGCTAAATAAAAAGGAAAAAGAGAAAGTTTTAGACTAGCTGTAACTCAGAAAAATTTTAGTTATGAGGGAAAGGGCGTTGCTCATCTTACATGGTCAAAGTATAAAGATTTTGGTTATCATATATGATAAAAGGGGGGAATGTAATGGAAATTTTCTAGTCTAGCTTCTTGATGTGTCTATCTACATGTTTATGAAGTTTTAATCTATGTTTTCTTCTCTATGTTATCATGTTTTTCTCTATACGCGTCATACCACTCTGCCTTTGCCCTCGAGCAGATGCCAAGATGTTCTGTTTGGAATAACGGGCATCACTTCTCGGAAACCAGCTCGGGATTCTGGCTAGGGGGCAAAGGGAGGGGGTTTTCACGTTTTAATATATAAACTCTGAGTGTAGGAGGAAAGAGTGCCTTTTCTCTGCACATGCTCATTGCTTATGATGCAGATTAAACGACAATAAAATACTTTGCAAAGTACCTGATGTCTCTGTATATTGCGTTTGTCAAAATTGACTCACCTTGATTAAGGAATAAGAAAATTCCACAACAATCCCTCTCTGCTGCTCCATTAACTGAGAGAGTACACTCATTGTGACAACAGCATCCTCCTCACTAGGAGATGTTTTAGCATTTTTAGGAGGCATGATGTGTCTTACCAGGATGTACCGGGAGTTGATGAAAGTTGCAAATATTGATGGTGACAGATCTGTTTGTCCAGTCCTGGTAGGCCCAAAAGCCCAACCACTTGGGCTACAGCACAAGCTCAGCAGATAGTGGAAATATTGTCCCCAATTCTGAGACGCAATTTAAATAAAATGCCACTTGTGTCAATTAACCACTGAATTTGAGAATATCAGAAAGGATTCAGTAGATTTTTGTTAGATTCTAAGAGACCAGGTTCTCAGAGAAAACTCATGGCAGCCATCTTGAATACCTGTGTGTGTGGTGTCGCATATGCAGGTCATCTCTTCTGATGCACATGGATGTGTACACAAGTAAAGCTCTCACATTAACGTGTGTCTCTTGTAGACGTACAAAAGAAACAAAAGCTGATGCTCGCCGACGGCATCAGCCCATTATCCGAGCGCAGAGACCCAGCGCGCCCTGACGAGCGACTCTAGTAGCATGTTGGCTTGGGCAAGGCGATAGATCACCGTGGCAACCAGCTGGTGTCGCGACTGCTTTTATACGGCATACTGGTGACGCTCCAACCGACGACGGTTGGTGATGAAATTTACATTCACGTTTAACGTTGAGAACACGAGTCAGAGAGAGCGTTTTTATTGTACACACTTTTGTTGAAAACGGAACTCGAAACACAATGATATTTATAAACGAGTAGTCACAGAATGACATTTCCAGACCTAGCTCATTAATTATGCAAAACAACAGCCAATGGCGGTGCTCCAAGCAATATTTGAATCGGTCATTCACAGATTGTTTGCCTCCAAATAAAGAGCTTTTGCTTATATCGTGTCGTCATTCTTTTCACCACCTAATCAATGAAAACAACGGGACTTGATGTACACATTTGAAAAAGCAAACTCTCTGTTCGATGTGGAACAGGGCTTTTAGGACATCTAGTGTAAGGAAAACAACGTTGCATGATATTACCAATCCTGTTTCGGAGCTACAGTATATACTCGTTTATGCTCTTTTGCAAATGCAACGCTTGGGGGGTGATGTGAAATTGTCATGAGATATCTTCTTTTTGATAAACGCATGGCTTTTACCACAAGATGACCTCTACCACTAGACGTCGTCATCACTTCTTCGATCGTTCCTAACAATTATTTATTAATAAAAATTAAAATCATATTTATTACAGTCTCTTAATCATATTTATTACAGTCTGTTGTTCATACAACGCTAATCAATATTCGGTTATGTGTGTTTGTGTGGCACTTTTAGGAGTGTCATTCATCAATTCAGTAAGTACATTTAAACTCTTTTTATACTGGCTTTTACTTCTGTAAAGAAAATGAGAATCTGATTTGTCTTCTCCTTTCAATTGAACGTTTGCACCCCTTCGCCAGTAGAGGGCTTTGTCTGATAACCGTGGACAGTTGTAAAGGTTTCCTAATGGGTTTTAGCTGCTGAATGATTGAATTCTTTAGGTTCGAGCACACAGGCTGATCTCAGACCACAGTTTCTTAGGGAGTGCCTTAAAGAAAGGTTTATTCTGCATACTCACTTTGCCATCCAACTCTTGAAGTAACTTTCTTGAACTAATATACATACATATGTATATATATATATATATATATATATATATATATATATATATATTTAGCCTGTATATCGTGTACATATTGAACAAGATATTATTATGAAGGGATTGAGGGATTTAAGCAATAGTAACTCCAAAAATAAAGCTAGATAACACAATAATACACAACAAAAACGTGATAACGTAATAAAAAACATGCCTTTAGAAATGTTTTATGAACGGAGTTATCTCATTTTGGAACCAAAGTCTTCATATAGGCTACTTTATAATGGCACTGATTGATGCAAGTAAACAGGCATGAAGCAAGGCACGAGAAGAAAATAAATGAAGTAGCAATACAAATAAGTGATGTGTTTTGAAGAAGAGAGAAAAAATCATGAAATGAGAAGGAAATGTTATTAGCATACTCCTCAATCCTCATGAAGTCAACCAGATGCTCTTATTTGTAAAAGTAACGTTAATATTTCAGCCAGTGATAGTAAAAAAGCGAGAGAAATCACCTTTAAATGAATTCACAGGTTTTACACAGGTCTAAATGCTTTCTCAAAAGACTTAAGAATGGCATTGATACAACTCTGTTCTTTCTGTTCAGAAAAACCTGAGTCCACTTTACATTTATTTTGGAACTGCTCTTTCACAGTTACATTTTGGTGTGACATTTGTGATTTTATCAATTGTTATGTAAATCCTAATGTTGATTTTACATACATTAAATGTAATTTTTGGTTTTCATGAATGTGAAAAGAAAAGTGATATTTATTTTATAAACCTTATTTTTCTGTTAGCTAAATTTCACATTCACAAATCTAAATTGTCTAAATGCACTCCTCTTTTTTTGAGGTTTAAATGCGAGTTGAAAATGTACTTTGAGTAGCCTGTTGAGTTCTCTAAAAACTTAAAAGCTACAAGAACAGTGACTGTGTTTAAGGACTTTGCACCTAATCTGGATTGGAAGACTGAAGGAATTTAGTCTGGACTGAGGGAATCTGGAGCTTGTAGTGACAATGATAATGGTTGTTGTAAATGTTTGTTTTTTGTTATCTTCTACAAGCATTTAATAAAAAAAAAAGATATATATATAAATATATTTCAGGCAGGGATTCGAGCACTTCCGGTGGGACGGGTTCACTTCCTGCGGTTGGTGTAGCGTCGCATATGCAGGTCATCTCTTCTGATGCACATGGATGTGTAGTAAAGCTCTCACATTAACGTGTGTCTCTTGTAGACGTACAAAAGAAACAAAAGCTGATGCTCGCCGACGGCATCAGCCCGTTGTCCGAGCGCAGAGACCCAGCGCGCCCTGACGAGCGACTCTAGTAGCATGTTGGCTTGGGCCAAGGCGATAGATCACCGTGGCAACTTGCTGGTGTCGCGACTGGTTTTATACGGCATATCGGCGACGCTCCAACCGACGACGGTTGGTGAGGAAATTTACATTCACGTTTAACGTTAAGAACGCGAGTCAGACAGAGCGTTTTTATTGTACACACTTTTGTTGAAAACGGAACTCGAAACACAATGATATTTATAAACGAGTAGTCACAGAATTACATTTCCAGACCTAGCTCATTAATTATGCAAAACAACAGCCAATGGCGGTTCTCCAAGCAATATTTGAATCGGTCATTCACAGATTGTTTGCCTCCAAATAAAGAGCTTTTGCTTATATCGTGTCGTCATTCTTTTCACCACCTAATCAATGAAATCAACGGGACTTGATGTACACATTTGAAAAAGCAAACTCTCTGTTCGATGTGAAACGGGGCTTTTAGGACATCTAGTGTAAGGAAAACAACGTTGCATGATATTACCAATCCTGTTTCGGAGCTACAGTATATACTCGTTTATGCTCTTTCGCAAATGCAACGCTTGGGGGGTGATGTGAAATTGTCATGAGATATCTTCTTTTTGATAAACGCATGGCTTTTACCACAAGATGACCTCTACCACTAGACGTCGTCATCACTTCTTCGATCGTTCCTAACAATTATTTATTAATAAAAATTAAAATCATATTTATTACAGTCTCTTAATCATATTTATTACAGTCTGTTGTTCATACAACGCTAATCAATATTCGGTTATGTGTGTTTGTGTGGCACTTTTAGGAGTGTCATTCATCAATTCAGTAAGTACTTTTAAACTCTTTTTATACTGGCTTTTACTTCTGTAAAGAAAATGAGAATCTGATTTGTCTTCTCCTTTCAATTGAACGTTTGCACCCCTTCGCCAGTAGAGGGCGTTGTTTGATAACCGTTGACAGTTGTAAAGGTTTCCTAATGGGTTTTAGCTGCTGAATGAATGTATTCTTTAGGTTCGAGCACACAGGCTGATCTCAGACCACAGTTTCTTAGGGAGTGCCTTAAAGAAAGATTTATTCTGCATACTCACTTTGCCATCCAACTCTTGAAGTAACTTTCTTGAACTAATATACATACATATGTATATATATATATATATATATATATTTAGCCTGTATATCGTGTACATATTGAACAAGATATTATTATGAAGGGATTGAGGGATTTAAGCAATAGTAACTCCAAAAATAAAGCTAGATAACACAATAAAACACAACAAAAACGTGATAACGTAATAAAAAACATGCCTTTAGAAATGTTTTATGAACGGAGTTATCTCATTTTGGAACCAAAGTCTTCATATAGGCTACTTTATAATGGCACTGATTGATGCAAGTAAACAGGCATGAAGCAAGGCACGAGAAGAAAATAAATGAAGTAGCAATACAAATAAGTGATGTGTTTTGAAGAAGAGAGAAAAAATCATGAAATGAGAAGGACATGTTATTGGCAGGGGTCTACTCCTCAATCCTCATGAAGTCAACCTGATTCTCTTATTTCTAAAAGTAACATTAATATTTCAGCCAGTGATAGTAAAAAAGCGAGAGAAATCACCTTTAAATGAATTCACAGGTTTTACACAGGTCTAAATGCTTTCTCAAAAGACTTAAGAATGGCATTGATACCCTCTGTTCTTTCTGTTCAGAAAAACCTGAGTCCACTTTACATTTATTTTGGAACTGCTCTTTCACAGTTACATTTTGGTGTGACATTTGTGATTTTATCAATTGTTATGTAAATCCTAATGTTGATTTTAGGAGCACTTCCGGTGGGACGGGTTCACTTCCTGCCGTCGGTGTGGTGTCGCATATGCAGGTCATCTCTTCTGATGCACATGGATGTGTACACAAGTAAAGCTCTCACATTAACGTGTGTCTCTTGTAGACGTACAAAAGAAACAAAAGCTGATGCTCGCCGACGGCATCAGCCCGTTGTCCGAGCGCAGAGACCCAGCGCGCCCTGACGAGCGACTCTAGTAGCATGTTGGCTTGGGCAAGGCGATAGATCACCGTGGCAACCAGCTGGTGTCGCGACTGCTTTTATACGGTATACTGGCGACGCTCCAACCGACGACGGTTGGTGATGAAATTTACATTCACGTTTAACGTTGAGAACACGAGTCTGACAGAGCGTTTTTATTGTACACACTTTTGTTGAAAACGGAACTCGAAACACAATGATATTTATAAACGAGTAGTCACAGAATGACATTTCCAGACCTAGCTCATTAATTATGCAAAACAACAGCCAATGGCGGTGCTCCAAGCAATATTTGAATCGGTCATTCACAGATTGTTTGCCTCCAAATAAAGAGCTTTTGCTTATATCGTGTCGTCATTCTTTTCACCACCACCGTGTGTGCTCCCTGCCTTTTCTCCTCTGTCTGAAGCTGATGTCTCAAAGATCATTGGCTCCAACCACCCTACCACCTGCCCACTGGATCCCATCCCCACCCATCTCCTCCAGGCCATCTCTCCAACGGTTGTGCCTGCTCTGACCCACATCATCAACTCTTCGCTCACCACTGGGACATTTCCCACAGCTTTCAAAGAGGCCCGCATCACACCGCTTCTAAAGAAACCCACCCTGGACCCTACACTGCTAGAAAACTACAGGCCTGTCTCCCTTCTTCCCTTCATCGCCAAAGCCCTGGAGCGAGTTGTGTTCAATCAGCTCTCCTCCTTTCTCATGCAAAACAACCTCCTGGACAGCAATCAGTCTGGGTTCAAGACCGGTCATTCCACAGAGACTGCACTGCTCTCAGTCATCGAAGCCCTGAGACTGGCAAAAGCATCATCCATGTCTTCTGTGCTCATCCTACTGGATCTGTCTGCTGCCTTTGACACTGTCAATCATCACATCCTCCTGGCTTCTCTCAGTGCTATGGGTGTCTCTGGAATGGCGTTGCAATGGTTTGAGTCCTACCTCTCGGGTAGGTCATTCAGAGTATCCTGGAGAGATGAGGTCTCCGCGTCCCAACAGCTCAACACGGGGGTGCCACAGGGCTCAGTGCTTGGACCGCTACTCTTCTCCATTTACATGACATCCCTCGGCTCGGTCATTCAGAAGCATGGCTTCTCCTATCACTGCTATGCGGACGACACACAACTCTACTTGTCATTTCAACCGGACGATCCGACGGTCGCTGCTCGCATCGCGGCATGCCTTAGTGACATCTCGCTTTGGATGAAGGATCATCACCTGCAGCTAAACCTTGCAAAAACGGAACTGCTTGTGATCCCGGGCAACCCAAAGATTCACCACAACCTTGCCATTCAACTAGGCTCATCAACGATTACACCGTCTAGCACAGCCAGAAACCTGGGAGTGGTAATCGATGATCGGCTTAACCTCACAAGTCATGTTGCCAGCACCACCCGGTCCTGTAGATTCATCCTCTACAACATTAGGAAAATTAGACCATTCCTATCGGAGCACTCTACGCAAGTCCTAGTCCAGGCTCTTGTCCTGTCCAAACTGGATTATTGCAATGCGCTTCTGGCTGGACTTCCTGCTTGCACAATCAAACCTCTCCAGATGATCCAGAATGCGGCGGCAAGAGTGGTCTTCAATGAACCGAAGAGAGCGCATGTAACTCCGCTCTTCATCAGGTTACACTGGCTCCCTGTTGCCGCCCGCATAAAGTTCAAGGCTTTGCTCCTGGCCTACAAGACCAACACCGGATCTGCACCATCGTATCTCCACTCGCTAATGCAGATCTATGTTCCTGCCAGATCACTGCGGTCTGCAAAGGAACAACGACTAGTGGTACCATCCCAAAAAGGAAAAAAGTCACTCTCCCGTACCTTCACTGGATCTGTTCCACATTGGTGGAATGATCTACCAGCTGCTACAAGATCAGCAGACTCGGTTGCCATCTTTAAAAAACACCTAAAAACGCATCTCTTCCGTCAACACGTTGCTGATTGAGTTTTTCCTAATTCTCTTCCCTTTCCTTCTTAAAAAAAAAAAAAAAAACATTACTAACCTCACTATTCTTAGCTTTTATACTGTGCTAGGCTTTAATGGACTAGTTTGATGCACTTATGTATTTTTCGTTGCCTATGTTGTTATAATTGCTTCCAATGTTTCCTCATCTGTAAGTCGCTTTGGATAAAAGCGTCTGCTAAATGACTAAATGTAAATGTAAATGTAATCAATGAAAACAACGGGACTTGATGTACACATTTGAAAAAGCAAACTCTCTGTTCGATGTGGAACGGGGCTTTTAGGACATCTAGTGTAAGGAAAACAACGTTGCATGATATTACCAATCCTGTTTCGGAGCTACAGTATATACTCGTTTATGCTCTTTCGCAAATGCAACGCTTGGGGGGTGATGTGAAATTGTCATGAGATCACTTCTTTTTGATAAACGCATGGCTTTTACCACAAGATGACCTCTACCACTAGAGGTCGTCATCACTTCTTCGATCGTTCCTAACAATTATTTATTAATAAAAATTAAAATCATATTTATTACAGTCTCTTAATCATATTTATTACAGTCTGTTGTTCATACAACGCTAATCAATATTCGGTTATGTGTGTTTGTGTGGCACTTTTAGGAGTGTCATTCATCAATTCAGTAAGTACATTTAAACTCTTTTTATACTGGCTTTTACTTCTGTAAAGAAAATGAGAATCTGATTTGTCTTCTCCTTTCAATTGAACGTTTGCACCCCTTCGCCAGTAGAGGGCTTTGTCTGATAACCGTGGACAGTTGTAAAGGTTTCCTAATGGGTTTTAGCTGCTGAATGATTGAATTCTTTAGGTTCGAGCACACAGGCTGATCTCAGACCACAGTTTCTTAGGGAGTGCCTTAAAGACAGGTTTATTCTGCATACTCACTTTGCCATCCAACTCTTGAAGTAACTTTCTTGAACTAATATACATACATATATAAATATATATATATATATATAGAGAGAGAGAGAGAGCCTGTATATTGTGTACATATTGAACAAGATATTATTATGAAGGGATTGAGGGATTTAAGCCATAGTAACTCCAAAAATACAGCTAGATAACACAATAAAACACAACAAAAACATGATAACATAATAAAAAACATGCCTTTAGAAATGAGAGTTATCTCATATGCAGGTCATCTCTTCTGATGCACATGGATGTGTACACAAGTAAAGCGAGTCTCACATTAACGCGTGTCTCTTGTAGACGTACAAAAGAAACAAAAGCCGATGCGCCCGTTGTTTCCGAGCGCAGAGACCAAGCGCGCCCTGACGAGCGACTCTAGTAGCGTGTTGGCTTGGTGTCAAGGCGATAGGTCCCCGGCCCGAACAGATCTAGCAGGTTTCGCGACTGCTTTTATACGGCACATCGGCGACGCTACAGCCGACGACGGTTGGTGAGAAAATGTACATTCACGTTTAACGTTGAGAACACGAGTCAGACAGAACAGAGCATTTTTATTGTACACACTTTTGTTGAAAACGGAACTCGAAACACAATGATATTTGTAAATGAGTAGTCACAGAATGACATTTCCAGACCTAGCTCATTAATTATGCAAAACAACAGCCAATGGCGGTTCTCCAACTGCACACAAAGCAATATTTGAGTCGGTCATTCACAGATTGTTTGAAGTATATAGACATGATATGACTTTGTTTGCTTAATAAGCAGTTTAGATCGTTGGATTACTCTGCAGTAATTGTGGCACATTACTGCAGAGCAATCAGGGTTAAGGTCACTTCATCCATGACCCGTGCTGGCTGGCATTGAGATTTGAATCGTCGACCTTCTGAACACAAGCCCAGCGCTTTAACCACTAGGCCACAGCGGACCCCGAGCCGCCTTGTGCGTAATAGACTGGGTTCTAAAGGGTCAGTGCCAGAGGGTCAGCCGGGATTTGAGCAATAGTAACTCCAAAAATAAAGCTAGATAACTCGCCGACGGCATCAGCCCATTGTCCGAGCGCAGAGACCCAGCGCGCCCTGACGAGCGACTCTAGTAGCATGTTGGCTTGGGCAAGGCGATAGATCACCGTGGCAACCAGCTGGTGTCGCGACTGCTTTTATACGGCATACTGGCGACGCTCCAACCGACGACGGTTGGTGATGAAATTTACATGTCAAGTCAAGTCAAGTCAGCTTTATTTATATAGCGCTTTTTACAATTTTCATTGTTACAAAGCAGCTGTACAAGAAAAAATGACTATAAGTAAAACATAAAAGGTTATGGAATTCAAAACACAGGTCAAATATCAGACACACAATAAATTCCTATATGCAGTGTTAATTAAATAAGACTAACAAATTCTAGCAGCCCCCCCGGCCAGGCAAAACAGTGCAAAACAGTATGCAAACGGTGGCGAGGAACCCAAAACTCCATTGGAGGAGAAAAAAAACCTCGGAGGGAAACCAGGCCTAACCAGGGGATTCCAGTTCCCCTCTGGCAAAAACTGCAGCCTCTGCACAAGCTCAACAGTGCTTGCACAACAAGGCGAAAATAAAAAAATTAGATTTAAAATTATCATTAATAATCTAATAGTGGCTGAAGTTTTGTAGGGACGTCACTTCCTTCGTCCAGCATTTGTCAGGTCTAGGAATGGATTGCGCCCTGCCCGCTCCGCTCTTGTAACCTTGGAACAATGAGACAAGACTGGCTGAGAGTAGAGTACTGTTCTGCACTCTTTGATGCAACAAATGCATCAGTTGTTATTGGAAGTGTCCCTGGTTCCGGTTGATCTAACTAGTGCAGCCTAGATCTTTGAAATACATATATTATGATAATGTAGTGTATGCAAGACTAAAAAGATGCGTCTTTAGTCTAGATTTAAACTGACAGAGTGTGTCCGCCTCCCGGATATTGCAGGGAAGACTGTTCCAAAGTTTAGGCGCTAGATAAGAAAAGGATCTGCCGCCTGCACTTGATTTTGAAATTCTAGGTATTACCAACTGACCTGACGCCTGAGAGCGTAGTGCACGTGATGGACTATAATACGTTAGAAGTTCTCTCAAGTAGTGAGGAGCTAAACCATGCAAGGCTTTATAGGTAATAAGCAAGATTTTAAAATTTATGCAATGCTTTATAGGTAACCAGTGCAAGGTTGACAGAACCGGGCTAATATGCTCATACTTTTTTGTACGTGTAAGAACTCGAGCTGCCGCATTTTGGACCAGTTGGAGTTTTTGTAATAGGCCTGCAGGGCAACCACCTAATAGTGCATTACAGTAATCTAGTCTTGATGTCATAAAGGCATGTATAAGCTTCTCCGCATCTGATGATGACAGCATATGACGTAATTTAGATATATTTTTAAGATGGAAAAACCCAATCTTACAGGTGTTGGCGATCTGGTTCTCAAATGACAGAGTACTATCGAATATAAAGCCAAGATTCTTAGCTGAAGATGAGGGTTTTATGGAACATCCATCAATAGTTAAGCAGTATTCTTGGTTGTTACGTAGGGCGGTTTTCGGTCCGATAAGTAACACCTCAGTTTTGTCCGAGTTCAGTAATAAAAAATTGCTACTCATCCACTTTTTTATATCGACTATGCATTCCACTATTCGATGGAATTGCTGTGTTTCGTGAGGCTTCGAGGAAATATAAAGTTGCGTATCATCAGCATAGCAGTGAAAGCTTATTCCGTGTCGCTTTATTATATCTCCTAGGGGTAACATGTATAATGCGAAGAGCATAGGCCCTAGTACTGAGCCCTCTGGTACACCGTACTGGACTTGCGATTTGCGTGATACCTCATTGTTTATTGCTACATATTGGAAACGGTCGCATAAATAAGATCTAAGCCATTTCAAAGCTATTTCCTTAATACCGACATCATTTTCAAGTCTATGTAGGAGCATGCTGTGGTCAATGGTGTCGAATGCAGCACTAAGATCTAGCAGCACCAATAAGGAGATACAACCTCGGTCAGACGCCATAAGCAGATCATTTGTAACTCTAATCAGAGCAGTCTCTGTACTGTGATGTGCTCTAAATCCAGACTGGAAATCTTCATTAATCTCATTCCTTTGGAGGAAGGAGCATATTTGAATTGAGACTACTTTTTCCAGAACTTTAGATAAGAAAGGTAGATTCGAAATAGGTCTATAGTTAACTAGTTCTCCAGGGTCCAGATGGGGTTTTTTGACAAGGGGCCTTATAACAGCCACCTTATATGCTTTAGGCACATGTCCTAATGTCAGAGATGAGTTAATAATGCTGTGGTGAGGAAGGCGGGACGAGAGCCGTGACGCGGGGCCGGTGGCGTGAGTGATAAGTGCAATCAGCTGTGCGCGCACCGGTCCCGCATCTTATCACGGAGGAGATTGGGAGCTTAAAAGGATGTTCGGCAGGACTGTTGACGAGAGAGGACCGGGCCCGAAACTGTGTTTAGTTTGTGTATGTTTTATGGCCGACAGTCTACCGTGAGGTGGCTGTCGGCAACTTCCGTGTTTATTGTTTGTTTAATTAAAGTTTTATTATTTGAATGTTCGCCGGTTCCCGCCTCCTTCCTTCCCTTCTACGAACTTTATTACATTGGTGCCGAAACCCGGGAGGAAGGAGGGGCATGCTGTCGAAGAGCCCTCGCTGCCGAGAGGCATCGTGGTGCGGAGGAGTTCGGGCAGCGCGGACAAGGGACGTCCGCCGGCGCGCTGCCCGAGGCGGTGGTGCTGGAGCAAGAAAAATCGGCTGGGACGGAGAGCCCGCTGCCGTGCTCCTGGGCCGAGGTGGGATGGCGGCCTTAAGGAGGGAGCGGAGGGGTCGTCGCCGTTGGCCGTGGGCCGGAATCCTGTGTCCAACAACTATGAGGGTGAGGAACAGGAAACGGGGGACCCGCTGCTGGCTGCCCTCACGCTGAGGGCCATCGCCAACCGCCAGGAGGCGAAGGAGGATCGGGCCGTCCCCCCGACGTCCAGCACTACCGCATCGCACCGCGAGGAAGAGCCTCTCGGCTGGGCTGAGGACCGAGTGACAGCGTGTCAGGGAACCGGACAATTTTTTTTCTTTTCCTCTCTCCCCTCTCTCGTCCCTGTCGCTCCGGGGGCTCCCGTCTCCGTTCTTTCGTCTCGCCGGTGCATACCCCCAGGCGCTGCCGACTCCGAGACTGGCTCCCCGGGGGGGGAGTAGGTACAGTCTCGGGGGTGCCCCCCGGCCTGTAAGGGGTGATGGGGGTATGTGGTGAGGAAGGCGGGACGAGAGCCGTGACGCGGGGCCGGTGGCGTGAGTGATAAGTGCAATCAGCTGTGCGCGCACCGGTCCCGCATCTTATCACGGAGGAGATTGGGAGCTTAAAAGGATGTTCGGCAGGACTGTTGACGAGAGAGGACCGGGCCCGAAACTGTGTTTAGTTTGTGTATGTTTTATGGCCGACAGTCTACCGTGAGGTGGCTGTCGGCAACTTCCGTGTTTATTGTTTGTTTAATTAAAGTTTTATTATTTGAATGTTCGCCGGTTCCCGCCTCCTTCCTTCCCTTCTACGAACTTTATTACAAATGCTAAGTAGAGGATCTATAATTTCTGGGAGCATCTCTTTCAGAAGATTTGTAGGTATAGGGTCTAGCATGCATGTAGTCGATTTAGATGATCTAATGATTTTCGATAGTTCATCGTGATCTATAGTAGAAAATAAACATAATTTCTCCTTAGGGGTGCTGTAGTTAGTCATATGTTCAGCGGGTTTCGCATCTGGTTGCATAGCTATAATTTTCTCCCGACTATCTTGGATTTTATTTGTGAAATAGTTCATAAAATCATCACTGCTATGCTGGTATACAGCATCAGAAGTCGCTGACGATTTATTTTTGGTTAATTTAGCCACTGTATCAAATAAAAACCTAGGGTTATTTTGGTTTTCTTCTATTAATGATGAAATGTAGGCGGATCGAGACGTTTTAGGGCTTTCCTGTATTTTTTTGTACTATCCTTCCAGGCAGTACGAAATACCTCTAATTTAGTCTTCTTAAAGTTGCGCTCCATTTTTCGAGCCGCTTTCTTTAGAGCCTGAGTGTGTTCATTATTCCACGGTGTCGGTCTGTCATTTTTAATCTTCTTTAAGCGCAAGGGAGCAACTATGTCTAGCGTTTCCGAGAAGGTGGCATTAATATTTTCAATGGTAAAGTCAAGATCTTCAACGTTATTACTCATGCTAGAGATTTGAGACAATTCAGGCAAATTATCAAGAAACGCACCTTTTGTAGTCGAAGTTAATGTTCTACAATATTTGTAACTTGGAGTTTGATTTGCCACCATTGGGTATTGAAGCAAGCATGATACCAGATAATGATCTGAGATGTCTTCGCTCTGCTGAAGGATTTTAACATCGACCACGTTTATACCGTAAGACAAAATTAAATCTAAAGTATGATTACGAAGGTGAGTAGGTCCTGACACATGTTGACTAACGCCCATGGAGTTAAGAGTGTCTTTAAAAGCCATTCCTAAAGCATCTGTATCATTATCTACATGAATGTTAAAGTCCCCAGCAACAAGGACTCTGTCTGCAGACAGTACTAGTTCTGATAAGAACCCACCAAATTCTTTTATAAAATCTGTGTGGTGCCCTGGAGGCCTATATACAATAGCCAGAATAAATTTTAAAGATGTTTTGTCCTTAGTATTAGGTATTGATGCATCAAGTACCATGACTTCAAAAGAATTGTATTTAGGATTAGACTTCTGGGAAATGCTAAAAGAGTTACGGTAAAGTGCAGCAACACCTCCCCCTCTGCCTTTTAGGCGAGGCTCGTGTTTATAATAATAATCTTGGGGGACAGACTCATTTAACGCAATATAATCATCTGGCTTTAGCCATGTTTCTGTCAGACAGAGCATGTCTATTTTATGATCTGTTATCATATCATTAACAAAAAGTGCTTTATTAGAGAGAGATCTAATATTTAGCAATCCGAGTCGTAACAGTTGATTATCTGTATTATGTTCATGTTTAGATAGTTTAACGTTAACTAAATTACCTTTGAGTATTCACGTTTAACGTTGAGAACACGAGTCAGACAGAGCGTTTTTATTTTACACACTTTTGTTGAAAACGGAACTCGAAACACAATGATATTTATAAACGAGTAGTCACAGAATGACATTTCCAGACCTAGCTCATTAATTATGCAAAACAACAGCCAATGGCGGTGCTCCAAGCAATATTTGAATAGGTCATTCACAGATTGTTTGCCTCCAAATAAAGAGCTTTTGCTTATATCGTGTCGTCATTCTTTTCACCACCTAATCAATGAAAACAACGGGACTTGATGTACACATTTGAAAAAGCAAACTCTCTGTTCGATGTGGAACGGGGCTTTTAGGACATCTAGTGTAAGGAAAACAACGTTGCATGATATTACCAATCCTGTTTCGGAGCTACAGTATATACTCGTTTATGCTCTTTCGCAAATGCAACGCTTGGGGGGTGATGTGAAATTGTCATGAGATATCTTCTTTTTGATAAACGCATGGCTTTTACCACAAGATGACCTCTACCACTAGACGTCGTCATCACTTCTTCGATCGTTCCTAACAATTATTTATTAATAAAAATTAAAATCATATTTATTACAGTCTCTTAATCATATTTATTACAGTCTGTTGTTCATACAACGCTAATCAATATTCGGTTATGTGTGTTTGTGTGGCACTTTTAGGAGTGTCATTCATCAATTCAGTAAGTACATTTAAACTCTTTTTATACTGGCTTTTACTTCTGTAAAGAAAATGAGAATCTGATTTGTCTTCTCCTTTCAATTGAACGTTTGCACCCCTTCGCCAGTAGAGGGCGTTGTTTGATAACCGTGGACAGTTGTAAAGGTTTCCTAATGGGTTTTAGCTGCTGAATGATTGAATGATTGAATTCTTTAGGTTCGAGCACACAGGCTGATCTCAGACCACAGTTTCTTAGGGAGTGCCTTAAAGAAAGGTTTATTCCGCATACTCACTTTGCCATCCAACTCTTGAAGTAACTTTCTTGAACTAATATACATACATATGTATATATATATATATTTAGCCTGTATATCGTGTACATATTGAACAAGATATTATTATGAAGGGATTGAGGGATTTAAGCAATAGTAACTCCAAAAATAAAGCTAGATAACACAATAATACACAACAAAAACGTGATAACGTAATAAAAAACATGCCTTTAGAAATGTTTTATGAACGGAGTTATCTCATTTTGGAACCAAAGTCTTCATATAGGCTACTTTATAATGGCACTGATTGATGCAAGTAAACAGGCATGAAGCAAGGCACGAGAAGAAAATAAATGAAGTAGCAATACAAATAAGTGATGTGTTTTGAAGAAGAGAGAAAAAATCATGAAATGAGAAGGAAATGTTATTAGCAGGGGTCTACTCCTCAATCCTCATGAAGTCAACCTGATTCTCTTATTTCTAAAAGTAACATTAATATTTCAGCCAGTGATAGTAAAAAAGCGAGAGAAATCACCTTTAAATGAATTCACAGGTTTTACACAGGTCTAAATGCTTTCTCAAAAGACTTAAGAATGGCATTGATACCCTCTGTTCTTTCTGTTCAGAAAAACCTGAGTCCACTTTACATTTATTTTGGAACTGCTCTTTCACAGTTACATTTTGGTGTGACATTTGTGATTTTATCAATTGTTATGTAAATCCTAATGTTGATTTTAGGAGCACTTCCGGTGGGACGGGTTCACTTCCTGCCGTCGGTGTGGTGTCGCATATGCAGGTCATCTCTTCTGATGCACATGGATGTGTACACAAGTAAAGCTCTCACATTAACGTGTGTCTCTTGTAGACGTACAAAAGATACAAAAGCCGATGCTCGCCGACGGCACCAGCCCGTTGTCCGAGCGCAGAGACCCAGCGCGCCCTGACGAGCGACTCTAGTAGCATGTTGGCTTGGGCAAGGCGATAGATCACCGTGGCAACCAGCTGGTGTCGCGACTGCTTTTATACGGCATACTGGCGACGCTCCAACCGACGACGGTTGGTGTTGAAATTTACATTCACGTTTAACGTTAAGAACACGAGTCAGACAGAGCGTTTTTATTGTACACACTTTTGTTGAAAACGGAACTCGAAACACAATGATATTTATAAACGAGTAGTCACAGAATGACATTTCCAGACCTAGCTCATTAATTATGCAAAACAACAGCCAATGGCGGTTCTCCAAGCAATATTTGAATCGGTCATTCACAGATTGTTTGCCTCCAAATAAAGAGCTTTTGCTTATATCGTGTCGTCATTCTTTTCACCACCTAATCAATGAAATCAACAGTACTTGATGTACACATTTGAAAAAGCAAACTCTCTGTTCGATGTGAAACGGGGCTTTTAGGACATCTAGTGTAAGGAAAACAACGTTGCATGATATTACCAATCCTGTTTCGGAGCTACAGTATATACTCGTTTATGCTCTTTCGCAAATGCAACGCTTGGGGGGTGATGTGAAATTGTCATGAGATATCTTCTTTTTGATAAACGCATGGCTTTTACCACAAGATGACCTCTACCACTAGACGTCGTCATCACTTCTTCGATCGTTCCTAACAATTATTTATTAATAAAAATTAAAATCATATTTATTACAGTCTCTTATTCATATTTATTACAGTCTGTTGTTCATACAACGCTAATCAATATTCGGTTATGTGTGTTTGTGTGGCACTTTTAGGAGTGTCATTCATCAATTCAGTAAGTACTTTTAAACTCTTTTTATACTGGCTTTTACTTCTGTAAAGAAAATGAGAATCTGATTTGTCTTCTCCTTTCAATTGAACGTTTGCACCCCTTCGCCAGTAGAGGGCGTTGTTTGATAACCGTTGACAGTTGTAAAGGTTTCCTAATGGGTTTTAGCTGCTGAATGAATTAATTCTTTAGGTTCGAGCACACAGGCTGATCTCAGACCACAGTTTCTTAGGGAGTGCCTTAAAGAAAGATTTATTCTGCATACTCACTTTGCCATCCAACTCTTGAAGTAACTTTCTTGAACTAATATACATACATATGTATATATATATATATATATATATATATATATATATATATATATATATATATTTAGCCTGTATATCGTGTACATATTGAACAAGATATTATTATGAAGGGATTGAGGGATTTAAGCAATAGTAACTCCAAAAATAAAGCTAGATAACACAATAAAACACAACAAAAACGTGATAACGTAATAAAAAACATGCCTTTAGAAATGTTTTATGAACGGAGTTATCTCATTTTGGAACCAAAGTCTTCATATAGGCTACTTTATAATGGCACTGATTGATGCAAGTAAACAGGCATGAAGCAAGGCACGAGAAGAAAATAAATGAAGTAGCAATACAAATAAGTGATGTGTTTTGAAGAAGAGAGAAAAAATCATGAAATGAGAAGGAAATGTTATTAGCAGGGGTCTACTCCTCAATCCTCATGAAGTCAACCTGATTCTCTTATTTCTAAAAGTAACATTAATATTTCAGCCAGTGATAGTGAAAAAGCGAGAGAAATCACCTTTAAATGAATTCACAGGTTTTACACAGGTCTAAATGCTTTCTCAAAAGACTTAAGAATGGCATTGATACCCTCTGTTCTTTCTGTTCAGAAAAACCTGAGTCCACTTTACATTTATTTTGGAACTGCTCTTTCACAGTTACATTTTGGTGTGACATTTGTGATTTTATCAATTGTTATGTAAATCCTAATGTTGATTTTAGGAGCACTTCCGGTGGGACGGGTTCACTTCCTGCCGTCGGTGTGGTGTCGCATATGCAGGTCATCTCTTCTGATGCACATGGATGTGTACACAAGTAAAGCTCTCACATTAACGTGTGTCTCTTGTAGACGTACAAAAGAAACAAAAGCTGATGCTCGCCGACGGCATCAGCCCGTTGTCCGAGCGCAGAGACCCAGCGCGCCCTGACGAGCGACTCTAGTAGCATGTTGGCTTGGGCAAGGCGATAGATCACCGTGGCAACCAGCTGGTGTCGCGACTGCTTTTATACGGCATACTGGCGACGCTCCAACTGACGACGGTTGGTGATGAAATTTACATTCACGTTTAACGTTGAGAACACGAGTCAGACAGAGCGTTTTTATTGTACACACTTTTGTTGAAAACGGAACTCGAAACACAATGATATTTATAAACGAGTAGTCACAGAATGACATTTCCAGACCTAGCTCATTAATTATGCAAAACAACAGCCAATGGCGGTGCTCCAAGCAATATTTGAATCGGTCATTCACAGATTGTTTGCCTCCAAATAAAGAGCTTTTGCTTATATCGTGTCGTCATTCTTTTCACCACCTAATCAATGAAAACAACGGGACTTGATGTACACATTTGAAAAAGCAAACTCTCTGTTCGATGTGGAACGGGGCTTTTAGGACATCTAGTGTAAGGAAAACAACGTTGCATGATATTACCAATCCTGTTTCGGAGCTACAGTATATACTCGTTTATGCTCTTTCGCAAATGCAACGCTTGGGGGGTGATGTGAAATTGTCATGAGATCACTTCTTTTTGATAAACGCATGGCTTTTACCACAAGATGACCTCTACCACTAGAGGTCGTCATCACTTCTTCGATCGTTCCTAACAATTATTTATTAATACAAATTAAAATCATATTTATTACAGTCTCTTAATCATATTTATTACAGTCTGTTGTTCATACAACGCTAATCAATATTCGGTTATGTGTGTTTGTGTAGCACTTTTAGGAGTGTCATTCATCAATTCAGTAAGTACATTTAAACTCTTTTTATACTGGCTTTTACTTCTGTAAAGAAAATGAGAATCTGATTTGTCTTCTCCTTTCAATTGAACGTTTGCACCCCTTCGCCAGTAGAGGGCGTTGTTTGATAACCGTGGACAGTTGTAAAGGTTTCCTAATGGGTTTTAGCTGCTGAATGATTGAATTCTTTAGGTTCGAGCACACAGGCTGATCTCAGACCACAGTTTCTTAGGGAGTGCCTTAAAGAAAGGTTTATTCTGCATACTCACTTTGCCATCCAACTCTTGAAGTAACTTTCTTGAACTAATATACATACATATATAAATATATATATATATATAGAGAGAGAGAGAGAGAGAGAGCCTGTATATTGTGTACATATTGAACAAGATATTATTATGAAGGGATTGAGGGATTTAAGCCATAGTAACTCCAAAAATACAGCTAGATAACACAATAAAACACAACAAAAACATGATAACATAATAAAAAACATGCCTTTAGAAATGAGAGTTATCTCATATGCAGGTCATCTCTTCTGATGCACATGGATGTGTACACTAGTAAAGCGAGTCTCACATTAACGCGTGTCTCTTGTAGACGTACAAAAGAAACAAAAGCAGATGCGCCCGTTGTTTCCGAGCGCAGAGACCAAGCGCGCCCTGACGAGCGACTCTAGTAGCGTGTTGGCTTGGTGTCAAGGCGATAGGTCCCCGGCCCGAACAGATCTAGCAGGTTTCGCGACTGCTTTTATACGGCACATCGGCGACGCTACAGCCGACGACGGTTGGTGAGAAAATGTACATTCACGTTTAACGTTGAGAACACGAGTCAGACAGAACAGAGCATTTTTATTGTACACACTTTTGTTGAAAACGGAACTCGAAACACAATGATATTTATAAACGAGTAGTCACAGAATGACATTTCCAGACCTAGCTCATTAATTATGCAAAACAACAGCCAATGGCGGTGCTCCAAGCAATATTTGAATCGGTCATTCACAGATTGTTTGCCTCCAAATAAAGAGCTTTTGCTTATATCGTGTCGTCATTCTTTTCACCACCTAATCAATGAAATCAACGGGACTTGATGTACACATTTGAAAAAGCAAACTCTCTGTTCGATGTGAAACGGGGCTTTTAGGACATCTAGTCTAAGGAAAACAACGTTGCATGATATTACCAATCCTGTTTCGGAGCTACAGTATATACTCGTTTATGCTCTTTCGCAAATGCAACGCTTGGGGGGTGATGTGAATTTGTCATGAGATATCTTCTTTTTGATAAACGCATGGCTTTTACCACAAGATGACCTCTACCACTAGACGTCGTCATCACTTCTTCGATCGTTCCTCACAATTATTTATTAATAAAAATTAAAATCATATTTATTACAGTCTCTTATTCATATTTATTACAGTCTGTTGTTCATACAACGCTAATCAATATTCGGTTATATATATATATATATATTTAGCCTGTATATCGTGTACATATTGAACAAGATATTATTATGAAGGGATTGAGGGATTTAAGCAATAGTAACTCCAAAAATAAAGCTAGATAACACAATAAAACACAACAAAAACGTGATAACGTAATAAAAAACATGCCTTTAGAAATGTTTTATGAACGGAGTTATCTCATTTTGGAACCAAAGTCTTCATATAGGCTACTTTATAATGGCACTGGTTGATGCAAGTAAACAGGCATGAAGCAAGGCACGAGAAGAAAATAAATGAAGTAGCAATACAAATAAGTGATGTGTTTTGAAGAAGAGAGAAAAAATCATGAAATGAGAAGGAAATGTTATTGGCAGGGGTCTACTCCTCAATCCTCATGAAGTCAACCTGATTCTCTTATTTCTAAAAGTAACATTAATATTTCAGCCAGTGATAGTAAAAAAGCGAGAGAAATCACCTTTACATGAATTCACAGGTTTTACACAGGTCTAAATGCTTTCTCAAAAGACTTAAGAATGGCATTGATACCCTCTGTTCTTTCTGTTCAGAAAAACCTGAGTCCACTTTACATTTATTTTGGAACTGCTCTTTCACAGTTACATTTTGGTGTGACATTTGTGATTTTATCAATTGTTATGTAAATCCTAATGTTGATTTTAGGAGCACTTCCGGTGGGACGGGTTCACTTCCTGCCGTCGGTGTGGTGTCGCATATGCAGGTCATCTCTTCTGATGCACATGGATGTGTACACAAGTAAAGCTCTCACATTAACGTGTGTCTCTTGTAGACGTACAAAAGAAACAAAAGCTGATGCTCGCCGACGGCATCAGCCCGTTGTCCGAGCGCAGAGACCCAGCGCGCCCTGACGAGCGACTCTACACACTAAAAAATGCTGGGTTATTTAATCTACCCAACCGCTGGGTTATGAAATGGTTTACCCATTATGGGTTATTTATGTCAACATTTGGGTTATATTAATATAATATTGGGTTATTTTGTGCAACTCATGCGTTGAGTTAAAATCAATCAACCCAACATACATCGGTTGACCCAGCACTTGGGTTGTTTGTGCTTCGAACGTCATCACATCGTCTCCAGAGTCCACACACCGTGTGCTCGTCACAGCAGAAAACCTGACTGATCATCCAGCGAGGTAAATAAATAATAAAAGGTTTGTGGAACTTATACTATTCACATTGTCTGTGTTGCGTTACCTGTTAAAGTAGTATCTTTATATTGTCGAGGCTTTGGTTTGGCTATCTGAAGAACATTTAAACAATGTTCTGCGCGTTCAAAAATTGGAGAGAGGCCAGTTCATGAAACGTTGGCATTTATTGATCAGAATCCTCAAACAAACAGCTGTTTCGGTGGATCCTCAGACTCAGAACAGTCTTAACAAAGGATCGACCCCGAAAAACAGTTTCACTGGTATTTATATGTATTTCTCGCCGAAACTCTTCTTCAGCCGGGGTCCAATCAGATCGCCTTCCCTTTGTCTGCATTTCAGCCAATCAGCTCACTGCCTTGTTTTTCAAACCCGACATCTGTAACAAATTTGCACACAAGACCCTCACCCATTCCATGGGGCCCCCCGTGTAATCTAATCTTTTCACACACACATAGTAACATCCTATGGAAAAACCCCACAATATCAGCGATTATGGCTTGGTTACACACAACTCACACACTGGTTATATTTTCAACATATTATGCATAGTTAGTAATCAATGGTAAAATCATATTAAATGTAAAGGCACGTTTAAACCACAATAAGATCCTTGAGTGTACACATTTCTTCCCCAAAAATAAGATCTGGTTATTGTTACACATTTACACAAGCAGATCCTGCAACCCCCCTCTCACTGACCACATTCCGATCTCTGGCAACATCTGGCAACTGAAGAACTCTCAACTTCAAGCTTTTGTTCACAATCATGTCATGTAGGAAAATACATCTGATTTAAACAACATCAATCATCCATTTTTATATCGATCCATATACGGATCTAAATTCCCATAATCCCTCTCTTGACCATTAAAAAATGGTCACAAATCATCACAAACATCATTATCATCTTCATCTAGGAAATGATCGCCAGACAATAGAGGCATGGTATATTTCGGAGGGGTTAGGTCTGTCTTTTCTATTGCCGATAATATCACTCTGTTACATAGTGATCTGATACAGGGAATACAACAGCATCCGCATGAGACCAAAATACCTGCAAATACAGCTATTGATAACACAATCGACATTAAAACGGATTTCCATTTGCCTAGTGCCTTGTCTAGCCAATCTCCAATAGGATTATTCACTCCTGAATGTTCCTTCATTTCGATAGACAAAGTTCTCAAACCTTCCAATGCCCTAGTGACTGATCCGTCTGGTGCTGTATTATTAGGAATGTAAGTACAGCAAAGATCACCAAACATAACACATACTCCTCCCTTTTCTGCCAACAACATGTCCAGAGCCATACGGTTCTGTATAGCCATAAGTGAAGTTGGTGCTAGCTGTTCTGCTAAACCATCTACTGCATCCCTTGTCATATTTGCTAACCTCATCACATTATAATGTACATAATTAATCCTATCTACATTCTTGTTTGGGGTGACTGGAAAAATAGCAGCTATTATGGGGATATTCTCAAAACCTGCTGCCACTTGGTTCGCTAGCTTATATTCATCTGGAACACCTCTGGGAATCCCTATCGCGTCAATGTACGTCGGACTATTTAATGATAAATCTACACTTGATCCTATTGCTCTCTTTGTCATGATGTGTCTCCTACGTCTTCTAGTCAATGTTGCTGAATTCACGGTTTCCGTTCTAACTGCTCTGTCTCCTATCAGAGTTATTGGGGCTCCCAGTCTCACCATGGCACACACTCCCTTTGCCTTCTCAGGTATCCTAGTAAACAATCTTCGATCTCCACAATAATAATACAAACCTGCTCTAGCCCACGTACCTATCTCAGTCCCATTATCTACTATGATCTGATCACACCACTCCTTATTTATCTCCCCCAGGTTGCTGGTTGGTGATAGACGTTTAATATCAAAACAGGTATAATTTGCTTTCTTTGGTGTAAATGGACCTGCCCGTGAAAGGTTGGTTATTGGTGGGAATATTGCTGCCAATGTGGTACAATTTTTTGGACTGGCCATCCGTGTCAATGCCAGCATACACTCATAACCCCACGTATCGTTTTGGTACAACGGGGCTGGTTCAATATATAAATGAGGTCTTGCATTAGCACATCCAACACAATCGTCTAAGCTCTGTTCTCTGGCTGTGGTAATTATCCATTCCAGCCACAAATTATTTTCCCCATATCCTGTGGCTCTTTCTATCATATCTTCTGGTTTTAACATGGTGTAATCTATTTCTACCACTCCATACTTTTGTCCTACCGATAATGGCTCAGCTACTGTCCCATTTCTTTCCTCCTCAGGTGAACTGTCCACAACAAATTTTATTACTGCTTTTTTATCTGTTCCTGGGCTGTGCACCCCCATTATAAGGAAAAACTCCCCTGTATAATTGGCTGATCCCGTTCTAGTGGATATTGAAAGGGTGAGTGGATTTTGACTTGCACTATAATCTCTTTGCATTTTAAAATCAAATTTTGCCGAGGTACGGGTCCAAAGGCTAGGTTCTTTCGGAGTCCAAGCACCGGTGTATGCTATCACGTTGTTCCATGACGGACACCATTCACCCCTATGGGTTCGCCTAGACTGGTATGCCTTACAAACACTGTCCGTATTCCAGTCCATACATACATATACCTCGTACCCCCTCCATGAGCTATTTTTTCCCCCACAATTTATGACAGCGCATAGGTCGAAAGTAAATGAGGTGGTCTTACCCCAAACATAGTTAATTACGAGTTGTTCACATGGTAACCTCGTATCGGCTATGGCTCTTTTGTAACTCGGTTTCGATATGTTGTTGTTGCTGCTTTCCTGACCCTCAGTTATGCTAAAAATTATTCCTACTATAACCCCTGAAATTATTAATAGGATCCCTGACAGCTTACAGTTTTCCCACAGCTTCATCTCGTTACCCTCTCTTGGACTTTAAAGGAACAATAAACACACTCTTGGAAATTTAAATGGTTAAACACACAGTACACTTAATGGGAATATGAAATTCAGAAAAAATATATGGTTAAAATCCCACAAAATAGAAATGTAAGGAATAAATGGTTATACGTTAATGAATATGACAATATAAAATCACAATAGCAACATAAAAATATAGAAAATATGGGAAATACTGAATATGAAATATGAAAACTGTGAATATAAAAATATGAAAAATAGCAAATATGGAAAATGTGAATATTAAAATTGAAGGATCACAATAACAACAATATATATTGCTTATAAAGGATTAGAAAGAAAATTAATATATAAAGATTTGGTAAAGGTAAATACGAAAATGTTGATAACCCTTGATTATAATGAGTATATAGTCTACACACCAGTTTCTTATTTGTTTTAAGCTCTGGGTGTGATCATCATAAATTGGATAGTCCGTGCACCTTGCTTTTGTGACTAAATGGAAGATAGTTCTACTGTCTTCCTCATGAGTCACTGCACAATCACCTGTTCTTTTATTTTGTCGTCTCACGTTCTCCACTCCGTACCTGTTTTTAAATGTCACTGCTTGAAAAAATGTCACCTTTTTTGCACTGGATTTTTAATTTTTAATGCCCCTGTTGTTGATGCTTGTATGTCACTTTCTGCTCCACTTTCTGCTCCAGAGATACCCTCCCCCTCTTGGACCTGAGCCCTTAGGTCCACAGCAGTCTCTGACAGCGACCTGTTTGGTGGATCACAGTTAACACAAGAAGACAAGTGATACCAGGTGTCGCCCTTGCCAGATAGACGGACACAATGTGATGTCCTGGCCGTCACTTTCAGAGGCTCCGTCCAGCGTGGCTCATTCCACTTCCTTCGAAACTTCTTCAGGCGAACCCACTGCGAACCGGGCTCGACAGGATCTCCAGCAATGTCAGAGGGAGTCTGCTGAGAGAAATGTTGAATCATAGCAGTCAGTTTGTCAAAGTATACACAATGTGAAAGTGGTACACAGGTGTCCGGCTTCAGCGGCGTCGACGGTCCTGGAAAAGATCTACCTGTAAGCAATTCAAAAGGTGTAAAGCCAGTGATTCTGTTAACAGAGGAACGTACAGACATTAGAGCCAACGGAAGAGCTGATAGCCATGATAATTTGGTCTGTGCACAGATTTTAGCCAATTTAAGTTTCAGTGTTAGGTTCATCCGTTCGACCTTACCTTGCGATTCGGGATGATAGACGGCCCCAAACGCATGCGTTAGACCCAGCGATTTCTCTACGATTTTTAAATGCTCATTTTTGAAGTGTGAGCCGTTATCTGACCGGATATGCCGGGGGAAACCGTAATGCGGGATGTACAAATTAATGAGACACTTAATGACTGCAGTGCTGTCTTCTTTCCCACAAGGAAAAGCCTCAGGCCAACCTGTGAATTGGTCAACTATCACCAACAAATACCGTTTCCCTTGCACCCTCTCTACCATGTCTGTAAAGTCAATCACGATTTCCTCTCCTGGGCCTCGTAATGGCAAAAATGTGCCCTTTAACTGTTTTAAAGTTGGTTTGATGTTATGTTTTTGACAAATGTCGCATGAAAGTACAAAGTTAGACACCATAGCCGTCAAAAAAGGATGCCACCAATATTGCAATGTTTTCATCATCTGTTTTGAACTCACGTGTGACATAGTGTGTGCTTGGGTCATGATAGAGCGTGACAGGCTCATGGGCAATGCTGGTCTGCCATCTGGGGCCTGCCACAGACCATCTGGTGCACACAGGGCCCCATACTCTGTCCACGTTGACAGTTCCTCTGGTGTGCATTTGCCATGTTCGGCCACAAGTGTTTCTCTGCTGAAAGATGGTAACAGTTTCACATATGAACAGTCAGTCTGTACCATCATGGTCACCTGATAGCCTGCAGCTGTTTTGGCAGCCAAGTCAGCAGCCTCATTTCCCCGTGCTACAGCACTGTCTGTTTTACAGTGGCCCTGACATTTTATGACAGCAACAGCTGCTGGAATTTTCAATGCGTCCAACAGTGCACGTACTTCTGCATCATGTGCTATAGGTTTACCAGACGTAGTGACGAACCCACTCCTTTGCCAAACTGCGAGTTCGACATGAACAGCACCCACGACATAAGCTGAGTCACTATAAATGTTGACTTTGCCAGACCCTGCAAGTTTAAGTGCTTGTGTGACCGCAATTAGTTCTGCTCTCTGTGCCGACTGTTTGCCTTCTATTTTCTCTGCTTCCCTAGTAGTGTAACCTAAGTCTGTTTGCTGCACAACAGAGTAAGCTGAGACCAAAGAGCCATCATGAGCTCTAAAACAGCACCCGTCCGTGAAAAATGTAATCACGTCCGAGGCTTCAGGGATAGGGGTTGCAGTTAAGTCCTGGCGAACACGAGATGCCAGGTCAGTGATTGGTGCACAGTCATGTGGTTCCCCTTTGGTGAACAAATCTGCCATGTTAATGCCATCGTGTTTGTATGTTATGTTTGGCGCCGTTAGACATTTGGACAGTTTTCTCTGCCTCAACGGTGAAAACGTAAATGATGCAGAATTGACAAACGACATGACAGAGTGCGTGGTCAGGACCGTCAACTGATGACCCATCACAATGTGTGATGTCTTTTCAATAATCTTTGCTAATCCTGCAGTAAACCTGGCACAAACCGGCTGGCGTTGTTCAATGGCGTCCATTAGGACACTGACATACATGAGCACACGTCTAGCACTAGACTGCTTCTGAAAAAGTACTCCATGTGCGCTATTCCCTGTTTCAGAAACGTCTAGGAAAAATGCCTTACTGTAATCAGGGCTATGCAGATATGCTGCATGTGACAGCTCCCCTTTCAATTTAATGAACGCAGTTTCTGCTTCAGGGGTCCATGTTAACTTCGCCTGCACATTTCTCATGCCTTGTTCCTTGACCATGTCTCGTAATGGCTTGGTGACCGCTACATACATAGGGATATAATTTCTGCTGAAACCTGTCAATCCCAGAAAGGAAAGCATGTCCTTCACATTGTGTGGCTTCGGGTGTGACAAAATGCCATCACGTTGGCGATCAGACAATGTTGTGCCTTGGCCTGTGATTAAACGGCCCATGAAAGTAACAGATGGCCTGCTGACCTGCAGTTTTTCTTTACTAACCTTGAACCCAGACGCATACAGCTGTCTCAGAATGACGCCCGTTGCTTTTAAGCAATCTTCATTGGTTACGGCTGCTAGCAAAAGATCATCAACATACATTATTAGAATGCAATCCACAGGTAACACACAATTTATCAGCTGATTTTTTAGGACCTGATTGAATATCCCTGGCGATAAAATAAAGCCCTGTGGAAGTCTGTTATAAGAATATTGACATTTTCGGTAAGTGAAAGTCAGGCACGATTTACATTCTTCCGAGATTGGTATACAGAAAAAAGCGTTGGCCAAATCAATGCATGTGAACCATTGGTGAGCTGGGGTCAAATTTGAGATGGCAGTATATGGGTTTGGTACGGCCATTGTTGGTGTTGTCACCAGGCTGTTTACTCGACGCAGATCATGGACTAATCTATATTTGTTTGTGCCTGGTTTTTTTACAGGAAAAATCGGGGTGTTCCATGGCGATCGCCATGGAATAATGACACCTTTCTCCACTAAACCTTGAACAGTGGGCGCAATGCCTTCCTCTGCCTCCCTTTTGTTAGGATATTGTGGGACCCAAACTGGTTCTGTCGATTTTAACTGAAATTTGACTGGCTCAATGTTACAGAGGCCAACGTCCGTTGGACCTTGTGACCAGAGGTCGTCCGGCTGGCTGTTAATTAACTGCTCAGCTCCGGGACCGTCTGTCAGTTCGCGACCATGGCTTCTTGTAATTTCGAGGTGAGTTAATTGGCCCCTATCGGTCGTTTTTTGTGGTACCCAATATGAATCTGTCATACGCGAATGCAAAACCCCAACAATGCCAGAGGGCTCCCAATCGGTCACCAAGCGCAACCTTTTTGTCATAGCTCCTAACTCTCGAGCTTCATGGCCTGGATGCAGTGCCATAGAAATGTGAGGTTCAGCTGTGTCTGCCATTTCATACCATATCTGTTGTTCTGGTGTCAGTGTAACCGGAACTACTACACCCTCTTGTCCTACATATAGACCCTCCCCTGTGAGTGTCCACATTTGGCCCTCAATTTCATGGAACATTTCCTGGTATGTGACAGTGTCATTCCGGTCATAAAATAGTGTACAATGCAGGGGGTCGATGGGAGGTAAATAGACAGCTAAGTCTTTGATCCAGGGCCACTGACTCTTATACAGTGCTCTGGCTCCCGATTGTGAATCATCTAGTTCCACCCAATATATGTCTGCCATCTCTTGCAAGGGTCCTCCCAGCAAAACCTGCTGGTGGCCCTCTCTACTGTGTGCCTGTGAACAGTCGACTTTAGTGCCGTCCGGGAACGTGACTGTGACACCTTCTGGTGAGCATAAAATATTTGCACCCAATTTAATCAACAGATCTCTGCCCAATAGGGGAACAGGTGCTTTTGTGGAATATAGAAATGAGTGTGACAGGGACTGATTTGCCACTTTCGTGGTAAGAGGAACAGTAAGATGCCAGTGTTCGAACCTTCCAGAGAACCCCATAACTCCAACAGTCTTATCACTTAGATCTTTGTCAGTGATTGTGCCCCTCGTTACTGTGGAGTATGTTGCTCCGGTATCTACCAAAGCTGTTAGTGGTCTGTTGTTAACCACTAAAATCATGTAAGGCTCAGCCAGACCTCGCATGATTGTTCTCTGTTGGCCTCGTCAACAATCCGCGCCTTCCCCCTGGCCCCAAGATGGGTTCAAGGGCGCCTGAATCGAGTGGGGAGGTGGGCCTTGTTGCTCCGGGTATTTTGGAGTTTGTGGTCCTCTGCCACGACCACTGGGCCCACCTCTATGAGGATCCCATCCCCCCGCAGGTGGTCCCATATACTGGCTGTCCCCTGTCATGGGACAATGTCTCCTCCAATGATCAGTCCCCCCACACTGATGACATGCATCCCTGTAGCGCACCCCTCCCCCACTCGGCTTCCCCCTAGCCCATCCGCTATTGCCCCGTGGCCTATACCCTCCCCATGGTTTTATTAATTGGAAATTAGGGACATGTCCTCCCTGAGCATAGCCAAAAGTTTCAGGTGTGACTATGGGAAAAGGTGGGGTCTTCCCCCCGGGCTGCCCGTCAAAGCCGCTGCTCACAGGACGTTGTGAC
Source organism: Barbatula barbatula (assembly GCF_947034865.1). Taxonomy (NCBI): domain Eukaryota; kingdom Metazoa; phylum Chordata; class Actinopteri; order Cypriniformes; family Nemacheilidae; genus Barbatula; species Barbatula barbatula. Next base: position 4,894,755 of record NC_136773.1, read on the forward strand.
ATTTGTTTGGATTTTTTGGTATCTGACTTAGCCATTTCTAATTGTAGTTTTAACAATTGTTGCTTTGTCTTTTCTAATTCCTCCTGTTCTTTATCCTGCTTATCGACTGATCTGTCAATATGGAACACTAGATGTCTTTCCCACATTTCGTTGCTGGCAACTGGAGTGTCAGGATTACATTCCATTGCCTGCTTGACACCATTGGGGGCCCCTGTCATTACGGCAGTTCTAAATATATTACGCGTAATCGGATTATTTAAACTATTTTCTTCTACCATCTGCTCCCATTCAGCTGCGCATCTAAAATAGTAACTTGCTCCAGTCTCACCAGGCTTAATGCGGAACTTAATGTTTTGGTATACGGTTGGGGGTGTTGGAAATTTTGCTCTGAGGGCCCTGGCGATCGCTGTACTGGCAGTGGTATACTGTGCGTCATTGGGTTCGTCTTCAATGTTTGCATCCTTCTCAAACTCTGCCATCTGCGAAACAGTAAAAACTTGGCCTAAAAGGCATCTTATGTCTCCTACCGCCAAGGTGGTGCCGTGGCACAATGCCATCAACTTTATAAGCCATCTGCCTCCACCAGATGTAATGGGGGGCAATTTTGCCAGCACAGCTGTCATGTCACTATGGCTCCAGGGCTGGTACTTTGGTACCCCACGGTTGCCCTGTAACAGAGGCATGTTAGTTGCCCCTCCTGACATCAGCTGGGCGTTTGGCACATTAACATTCCTTTCATCATACTCACTACCTGGGCGACACATACTGTCCCATTGTCTCTCTTGAGGGGGAGTGAATTGACAGGCTGGCGTGGATTGACAGGCTCTGGTACGACTCCTAGTACCCTGTGACACTGGGGTAGACATCATAGTTCCTTTAATAACTACGTCCCTACATACCTGCAGTGACCCTCCATCCTCACTGTTATTACATGCTTCCTGTCCCTTCATGTCTCTGCCTTCCTCCTCATTGTGCACTACTTGTGCTCTTTGGTTTGTTATGCTATCCTTTCTTTGTAAGGTTTCCTGTCTATTTACCATTAGGTCTAATTGTGCTGTCAACACGTTTATTTGATCCTTTAAAACATCTAGATCTGGCATGTCTACCTCCACCAATGAATCTTTCACATTCACTTGCACTTGCTGTGAAGCTGGTATGTAGGGCGGTGGCAACAGCTTATTCAAATCAGGATATAAGGGGGCGGTCTCAGTATGACGCGAAATACTGGCTCCTGCACTTCCTGACTCTCTCACCATTTCTTTCTCTGACTCCTCCGATTGCACATGTCCTGTGCCCCCCCTAGGGGAACTCAAAGCAATTGCAGTTAGAGCAATCCGTGTCCAACGGCGTAATTCTTCTCTCAATCTCTCTTCCTCCTTTTTATGCTTATTTTTATCTAACCACTTCACATCTTTTCCTCCTTCTACATGTTTGTTTAAACTTGCATGCGCTTTTTCCTCCATTTCCCTGATTTTTGGAGTGATCTTAATCAACACTTTCTCAGATTCCTTCCACACATTCTCCATGCAAATTTCACTCCATTTTTGTTTCCAGATTTTGCTGTCTTTCTTACGAGTTTTCGGCTCTGATTGGGCCATTAACATATCAACAATTTTTTCCCACTGCATAGCCACAGGGGAACAGCTATACTCCGCACATTTTCTCTCAAAATCAGACATTTTACACTGTATACAATACACAATATGCACAATTTAATCGGCTTTTAGTGTACCTTTATAAATACACTCGTGACGCGGCCTTTCACCGGTCTTGTTAACGTAAATACACCGTGACGGGCCTTTCACCGCGTCTTGTTAACGTAAATAAAACTCGTGACGGGCCTTTCACCGCGTCTTGTTAATGAAAATAAACCGTGACGGGCCTTTCACCGCGTCTTGTTAACGTAAATAAAACTCGTGACGGGCCTTTCACCGCGTCTTGTTAATGAAAATAAACCGTGACGGGCCTTTCACCGCGTCTTGTTAACGTAAATAAAACTCGTGACGGGCCTTTCACCGCGTCTTGTTAACGTAAATAAAACTCGTGACGGGCCTTTCACCGCGTCTTGTTAATGAAAATAAACCGTGACGGGCCTTTCACCGCGTCTTGTTAACGTAAATAAAACTCGTGACGGGCCTTTCACCGCGTCTTGTTAACGTAAATAAAACTTGTGACGGGCCTTTCACCGCGTCTTGTTAACGTAAATAAAATCGTGACACGGCCTTTTATTCTGATCAACAAATATCAATGATCTTTAATTTCTACTCAAATGGTACAGATATACTTCAAACTCAACACATAAATTTGGAATATCCAATCTGCAGAAGTTCGTTTAAACAGGCTCTGCTCACCTTTTTTTAATTCTGTCGACAGCGTGTTGAAGTTAAAAGTTGTCTCGTCCCAATTTTCGGTCACTCTCCGAGTTTTACAATTCTCTTTTGGTGGCTCTGTCTCCAACCGCGTTCGGGGTCACCATCTGAAGAACATTTAAACAATGTTCTGCGCGTTCAAAAATTGGAGAGAGGCCAGTTCATGAAACGTTGGCATTTATTGATCAGAATCCTCAAACAAACAGCTGTTTCGGTGGATCCTCAGACTCAGAACAGTCTTAACAAAGGATCGACCCCGAAAAACAGTTTCACTGGTATTTATATGTATTTCTCGCCGAAACTCTTCTTCAGCCGGGGTCCAATCAGATCGCCTTCCCTTTGTCTGCATTTCAGCCAATCAGCTCACTGCCTTGTTTTTCAAACCCGACATCTGTAACAAATTTGCACACAAGACCCTCACCCATTCCATGGGGCCCCCCGTGTAATCTAATCTTTTCACACACACATAGTAACATCCTATGGAAAAACCCCACAATATCAGCGATTATGGCTTGGTTACACACAACTCACACACTGGTTATATTTTCAACATATTATGCATAGTTAGTAATCAATGGTAAAATCATATTAAATGTAAAGGCACGTTTAAACCACAATAAGATCCTTGAGTGTACACATTTCTTCCCCAAAAATAAGATCTGGTTATTGTTACACATTTACACAAGCAGATCCTGCAACCCCCCTCTCACTGACCACATTCCGATCTCTGGCAACATCTGGCAACTGAAGAACTCTCAACTTCAAGCTTTTGTTCACAATCATGTCATGTAGGAAAATACATCTGATTTAAACAACATCAATCATCCATTTTTATATCGATCCATATACGGATCTAAATTCCCATACAACGTAGCCATTTAGCCGTTATCATGGATAGCCTAACGTTACAGCTTATCCGTTTGCTCTGAATTATATTAATGAATTAATTAAACAAGTTCATAATGCCCATGGGGATGTTTATTGAGCTCACCAGTCTAATTTGCCAGCTAGTTTCAAGCTAGCCAGGTGATTAGGCAGTTAACTAGTTTACTAGCCAACATGCTCTCAGTTAGTTGCTTTGCTAGCTATATTATTTTAACTAGCTATAAATGAGCGCGCTTTTTTACTGAAGCTTTTCATGTGAAGGCATAACACAGTGTTTGACTGATTAAAGTATGTAAAAAACGGTGAGATAACCTGATATGTCTGACTTAATGCATTTATTTAAGTAACGTTAATGTAGTTAACGTAATTTGACCGACAATAGATAAGAACAAATTCTTATTTAAAATGGCGGCCTGGCAAACGACAAGGGCCACTTGAGTGAGGGGTTAAGAAATATAAAATAAAAAGTTTGGGAACCACTGCTGTAGCCACAAATATTCTTGTGAAGTAAAAACATAGACAATATACATGCATGCATTTTGTCATATGAATTGTATAAGGAGAAAGGGAGGATTGTTTTCTCTATATTTTGTGATGCTAAATAAAATGGCTGTTATCTTCACATTGGGTTACATTTTGCTGCTAGTCTGCATTGCTTTTGCATAGTGACATCTGAATAGTTAATACAATAGCAATTGTATTTTTGCTTAAGCTCTTTTTGTGTTTGTTTCAGATCAATGGACAGCTTTGTCATTAACATTTTGACAGAGTGGCAGCTGACAGACCTTGTCGACAAATTTAAAGGTAAGAAATATTTGTTTTCCCATCCACAGCATATCAAGTCTGCATTGCTACTCAAGCCCTACACAATACAGCTCACTCCTCCTAGAAACGCTTCTGTGCTGTTTGATGCCCACTGTTATGCACTAAGCAACAGGAACAATAATTGATCTACTGAGGACAGACAGACGTACAGACAAACCCTGTTCTAACCGTAGCCCACGCTGTCAAAGTCAAACATGCCTCATCTCTATTCATTAAAGATTTTGATTTCTTGGCAGGAAATATGGTACACCCCAGGACGGAGCCACCGGCCAGCCACTGGATTCCGGGAGGAAAGGCTGCTGAACGTCAGAAAGCGGCTGAGATCAACCAGCAAGTCGCGGAGCATGGCACAGACACCATCACAAGCGCCAGATAATGGAGCTCTTGCAAGGGCTCTCATACCAGGTAATTATTAAACTGAAAAATTATTTGATCAAGCAAAACATCCATATTTCAGTGACTGACTACTTGTTCTTTTTTACAGAATGTACCATATCAGATGAACGTGCGTCACAGTTTAGAGAATGGATGAGAAACAATTCTCAGCCCCTCAGCCAGATAGAGACCTACATGGAGAACACGGCAGTCTACAGGGCCAAGTGCATTAGGGACAACAATCCCTCACCTAATGACCAAAGGCATGGTAGGTATAGGGAAATCTGATCTTGTATATGAGGATGCATTATTTATAACCTTTTATTATTGTGCCACATTGAATTGGTTTTAAAATGTGTTTTTCATTTTATAGATTGCACAGGACTTTCTTGTCCTGCATGGGGATGCTGCATCAAAATTGTTTGAAACTTGGCTACCCATTTATGCTGAGAAGATCCTGTGCCTGGCAAGACAGGAGGGGAAGCTGACATTACCCCTGGATGGATTATCACCAGGTAATAGTTTCTTGTCTGCATATCTTGTAAAAGCAGGGTTTTCCCTGGCTTCTTAGGGGGCTCTACCAAAAACTGCAATTTCACATCATTTTGGCCACTATCATTATCAGAATCAGAACTATAGCTAACAAAAAAAAGAAAGTGTAAATTTGCTTTAGATGTATTTGTACACCTGTATTTGCACAATTCACAGCCTTCTCGAACATGAGCTCTGAGAATAGTGAGTGATATCATAATAGGAATAGAGTTAAATAAATCTGTCAGCCTCTTTATGCTAATTGAGTACAAAAAAGTTTTCACAGCAGAGTTAACACGGCAGTACCGGTGTAACTAATAACATTACGTTTTTTTGTGATTGTTGCGGGAAAAAATCCTTGATTATGTGGCACGTCATCGCAAAAAATGCGATGGAATAGACATTATATTTATGCAATTTTATGCGATGAAATTGCGGGGATTATGAAATCATGCAAATATTCTAATTTGACCTTGCATTACAAGATCGCCATTATCCTAACAGACTGGTGACGGTAAGAAAAAATGCAAGTAAAACAAGCCATGGTCACGTTTACTGCCAAAGAAACGCAGTGCTCCGGTGCTCTTTTAAATACTTAAATCTCTGCCGCCGTCCGGCCCACTAATGGGAGGATTAACTACACTACAAACTAACCAGCTGCAGGGCGCGAATTAACAGCACGTAACAGTTCTCATGGGTTTTATTTTAGTTGGATATTGAATGACAAAATCACAGGTATGCCATTCCACATCGTATTGACACCTATGTCTTCCTACAGATAGCGTTGGGGACCTCGCCCTGAGGCAGCTGCCAGCCTTGCTTCCACCTACAACTTACAAAGTTGGCCGTGGCCGCGGTGTGAAAGTGGTTCGCCACACCATTCAGGAATGCAGCTTGGCCTTCATCGACCATAAGCTTGTAAGTCCTCAAGCACATCTAAAGGGGAAACTTTATTCATTTTATCAACATATCTGAGCTTAAAAATGTGTCCACACACACATGCATATCCAGGTTTGTTTTACTATACTTTTGTGGACAGGCATCAAATATAGCCTGACAGTATTATATAGCCCACCTATCTGACCACCTAACTCGGCTGCCTATCAGCCAGATAGGATAGTCAGATTTTCTGATCATGTTTATTGTAATGATAGATCATCAATAGATTTATGGCTTTTTAGGTCAATTGAGAACATATGATACAGATCAACGTTTTGAATTAGAGATGCACTGAATCTTTTCCAAATTAAATTCCAAGCTAACTAGACTTTATAATAAAACAATAATTTCTCTAGTGAGGACCAGGAAAATGGTCCTCACAATGTCTATATTTGAATTATTCTATAGTAGTCTGTAAACATTTGGTCCTTACTCACTCGCACTCTCTCACTTGCTCTTTTGTATTCTTTCTTTTTTAGCCTGGAATAAACATGGTGGAGTACCTCCATGAGGCCAAGGCATGTAAACCATACCCCCACATCCTGACGCTTGGCAATGATCATGGTGCATTTCAGGTCTTTGTGATAATAGCTGGACAGGAATATATGAAATCCCAGGAGGGGAGTCTAAATTAGTCAAGTTTATTCAAAGTAGAATACTTGCTTGCAAGTAGAGCTAATGGCTCTCAATAGCAACTTAGACTTTGAATTTCGTGAATTTGTTCAAGAGATTTGACTGTTGGCATGTTGAATGTTAAGCCAGTTCATTCATAATTATTGTTTTGATAAGAATGTTTTCTACCTAAGTGATATTAAAGCTATTGTTGATATTAATTAATGTAATATAATAAATGTTTTCTAAGATTCCATTGTTGTTTTGTTTTTGTATTTTTTATTGCATAATATATGCATAAATATATCATGTATTCTGCTCTAGGTTTGTAGTTTAACAGTTTTATAGCTATGGGTAGTCTATTGCAATTTATTTTCTTAAATTGTACTGTAATGTGTTAGAATTATCTGGCATATGGGTTAATTTGACCCAACATTTGGGTACACTATATAACCAATATGTAGTTGAATCAACCCAGCATTGTAATTAATTTGACCCAACATTTGGGTACACTATTTAACCAAAATATGTAGTTAAATCAACCCATAATTGTAATTGGTTTTAACCCTGCATTTGGGTAGAATATTTAACTCATCTGTTGGGTTAAATATGACCGACCCATCATGCTGGGTCAAATTAACTAATGCTGGGCTGGTGCAATATTTAACCAGCGGCTGAGTTATAAAACAACCCAAGTTGAGTTATTTTTAACCCAGCATTTTTTAGAGTGTAGTAGCATGTTGGCTTGGGCAAGGCGATGGATCACCATGGCAACCAGCTGGTGTCGCGACTGCTTTTATACGGCATACTGGCGACGCTCCAACTGACGACGGTTGGTGATGAAATTTACATTCACGTTTAACGTTGAGAACACGAGTCAGACAGAGCGTTTTTATTGTACACACTTTTGTTGAAAACGGAACTCGAAACACAATGATATTTATAAACGAGTAGTCACAGAATGACATTTCCAGACCTAGCTCATTAATTATGCAAAACAACAGCCAATGGCGGTTCTCCAACTGCACACAAAGCAATATTTGAGTCGGTCATTCACAGATTGTTTGAAGTATATAGACATGATATGACTTTGTTTGCTTAATAAGCAGTTTAGATCGTTGGATTACTCTGCAGTAATTGTGGCACATTACTGCAGAGCAATCAGGGTTAAGGTCACTTCATCCATGACCCGTGCTGGCTGGCATTGAGATTTGAATCGTCGACCTTCTGAACACAAGCCCAGCGCTTTAACCACTAGGCCACAGCGGACCCCGAGCCGCCTTGTGCGTAATAGACTGGGTTCTAAAGGGTCAGTGCCAGAGGGTCAGCCGGGATTTGAGCAATAGTAACTCCAAAAATAAAGCTAGATAACACAATAATACACAACAAAAACGTGATAACGTAATAAAAAACATGCCTTTAGAAATGTTTTATGAACGGAGTTATCTCATTTTGGAACCAAAGTCTTCATATAGGCTACTTTATAATGGCACTGATTGATGCAAGTAAACAGGCATGAAGCAAGGCACGAGAAGAAAATAAATGAAGTAGCAATACAAATAAGTGATGTGTTTTGAAGAAGAGAGAAAAAATCATGAAATGAGAAGGAAATGTTATTAGCAGGGGTCTACTCCTCAATCCTCATGAAGTCAACCAGATGCTCTTATTTGTAAAAGTAACGTTAATATTTCAGCCAGGGATAGTAATAAAACGAGAGAAATCACCTTTAAATGAATTCACAGGTTTTACACAGGTCTAAATGCTTTCTCAAAAGACTTAAGAATGGCATTGATACAACTCTGTTCTTTCTGTTCAGAAAAACCTGAGACCACTTTACATTTATTTTGGAACTGCTCTTTCACAGTTACATTTTGGTGTGACATTTGTGATTTTATCAATTGTTATGTAAATCCTAATGTTGATTTTACATACATTAAATGTAATTTTTGGTTTTCATGAATGTGAAAAGAAAAGTGATATTTATTTTATAAACCTTATTTTTCTGTTAGCTAAATTTCACATTCACAAATCTAAATTGTCTAAATGCACTCCTCTTTTTTTGAGGTTTAAATGCGAGTTGAAAATGTACTTTGAGTAGCCTGTTGAGTTCTCTAAAAACTTAAAAGCTACAAGAACAGTGACTGTGTTTAAGGACTTTGCACCTAATCTGGATTGGAAGACTGAAGGAATTTAGTCTGGACTGAGGGAATCTGGAGCTTGTATTGACAATGATAATGGTTGTTGTAAATGTTTGTTTTTTGTTATCTTCTACAAGCATTTAATTAAAAAAAAAGATATATATATAAATATATTTCAGGCAGGGATTCGAGCACTTCCGGTGGGACGGGTTCACTTCCTGCGGTTGGTGTATAGCGTCGCATATGCAGGTCATCTCTTCTGATGCACATGGATGTGTAGTAAAGCTCTCACATTAACGTGTGTCTCTTGTAGACGTACAAAAGAAACAAAAGCCGATGCTCGCCGACGGCATCAGCCCGTTGTCCGAGCGCAGAGACCCAGCGCGCCCTTACGAGCGACTCTAGTAGCATGTCGGCTTGGGCCAAGGCGATAGATCACCGTGGCAACTTGCTGGTGTCGCGACTGGTTTTATACGGCATATCGGCGACGCTCCAACCGACGACGGTTGGTGAGGAAATTTACATTCACGTTTAACGTTGAGAACACGAGTCAGACAGAGCGTTTTTATTGTACACACTTTTGTTGAAAACGGAACTCGAAACACAATGATATTTATAAACGAGTAGTCACAGAATGACATTTCCAGACCTAGCTCATTAATTATGCAAAACAACAGCCAATGGCGGTGCTCCAAGCAATATTTGAATCGGTCATTCACAGATTGTTTGCCTCCAAATATAGAGCTTTTGCTTATATCGTGTCGTCATTCTTTTCACCACCTAATCAATGAAAACAACGGGACTTGATGTACACATTTGAAAAAGCAAACTCTCTGTTCGATGTGGAACGGGGCTTTTAGGACATCTAGTGTAAGGAAAACAACGTTGCATGATATTACCAATCCTGTTTCGGAGCTACAGTATATACTCGTTTATGCTCTTTCGCAAATGCAACGCTTGGGGGGTGATGTGAAATTGTCATGAGATATCTTCTTTTTGATAAACGCATGGCTTTTACCACAAGATGACCTCTACCACTAGATGTCGTCATCACTTCTTCGATCGTTCCTAACAATTATTTATTAATAAAAATTAAAATCATATTTATTACAGTCTCTTATTCATATTTATTACAGTCTGTTGTTCATACAACGCTAATCAATATTCGGTTATGTGTGTTTGTGTGGCACTTTTAGGAGTGTCATTCATCAATTCAGTAAGTACTTTTAAACTCTTTTTATACTGGCTTTTACTTCTGTAAAGAAAATGAGAATCTGATTTGTCTTCTCCTTTCAATTGAACGTTTGCACCCCTTCGCCAGTAGAGGGCGTTGTTTGATAACCGTTGACAGTTGTTAAGGTTTCCTAATGGGTTTTAGCTGCTGAATGAATTAATTCTTTAGGTTCGAGCACACAGGCTGATCTCAGACCACAGTTTCTTAGGGAGTGCCTTAAAGAAAGATTTATTCTGCATACTCACTTTGCCATCCAACTCTTGAAGTAACTTTCTTGAACAAATATACATACATATGTATATATATATATATATATATATATATATATATATATATGTATATATATATATATATATATATATATATATATATATATTTAGCCTGTATATCGTGTACATATTGAACAAGATATTATTATGAAGGGATTGAGGGATTTAAGCAATAGTAACTCCAAAAATAAAGCTAGATAACACAATTGTTCCGCCCTTCGGCGTTTTAATTTGTTTCCTAGTCGGACCCGTTAGTACGGGCAAGCGTTCGAGCCGAGCAACAGTGCGGAAATCACCCTCGTGTCTGCGTCATCACAGAGTTTGGTTAAATCTTTGTCTGTAAGTCCTTTTTTCGTCAGAATTGTGGTTTCTGTATGATGTATGTTTACTTTAAGTAATGTGTGTTATTACGTTCGTGACTCTTTCAGTTTCATCGCGTATGCTCTAGTTTGAAGCTTTTTTGTTTTCTGACTCGCTGATTTATCTGCTCAGCAACGAGCCTCGACGTTTCGCCTTAGATTAAAGGCGGGCGTACACGGTGCGAATTCTGATGGTCGGAAGATCGTATGTCCACGCACACGTCACGAGTGAGTTTATCTGAAAATCATACGGACGAGGTGATATACGACACGATTTTACGACCTGGGCCCAGTTTTTCAAAAGGTTTAATCCGGATAAAATTGATCCGGATTTAGTAATCCTTTTTTTGCGATCCGTGATCACGTAATCCAGCTTACTTTTGGAGCCAGTTTTTTAAAGCAACATCGGATTGGATCAATCTGATCCAGATAGGAACTTTTCAGGATCACCAAATCTGGATAACCAGTGCTCAAACAGGATAGGAACTCACAATGTAGAACTATAGATATGTAAAGAGCAACAAGTAGAATAGCCAATGTGGGGGTCAATATAAGTTTATTTTGATTTGAAATGAAAACACACACATTTAAAAAAAACTAAAAACAAGAAAAACCCCACCCCATCCTCTTCCTGCAGTCCGCTCATCTGACACCTACAACACAAACACTGTACATTGAGGATATTTATAACAAGTATCAAGTACAGATATATTGAATAAAAAAAAGACTTACTGTCAAATACTACACAATAATTTCAGACTTCCTCATCTGATGTGGAGAGACCAGCTTGTCTGAGCGTAGCCTTTAGGATGCGGATCTCAAGTCTAGCCTTGGTTTGCTGCAGTTTGGTCAGAGTCAGTTGTTCCTCTGCCAGACGAAGCTGTGCTTCTGCCCTTTCAGTCTCTTTTTGCAGAAGTGCCTTGTAATCATCATCTTTGTTTGATGAAGGGCACTTCAAGCCTTTCCTCTGAGATCCTGTGGCAACTACCACTGGCTCAACCAATGAGGATCCAGCTTCTTCCTCAGGAACAGAGCTGAGATTCAATATAAATACGCTCTCTGGATCAGCCTCAGGAGGAACTGGCAGATTCTCCTCCTCAATCCAAGGCTTGCCATCCCCTACAACACCTTGAAAACCATGGAGAGCTTGCGACTTCTCACCTCCAATGATGTCGAGGACCACATCTGTGTAATCTCCCCTCTTAAATGGCTTGTTGCCTGTTTGTGGGTTTTTGGCTTCAGCATGGTCCTTTGTTGCCCTGGCCTTAAGATTCTTCCACCGCCATTTGATTTGGTCTGTGGTCCTCTTCTGGCCAGACCCTATGGCATTCACATTTTCTGTGATTAAAATCCAAACATCATTTTTCTTTTTGTTGGTATCCTTAGCAGAATTAAAACTTCCCACTATTGCTCCATAATTGCACCGAACACCCTCTAGGTGGGTTTGAAAAGACCAACTACACAGCCATATAAATCAGCCTTTCTCAGAGGATTCACAGAGAGACAGTGAAATGGCCGGTGTTGTCCACCGCCACCACCACTTTGCCAGGAGAGGATACCGTCAAAGGGTGTATGTTGAACGTACCAAGCCACTGGAGCAATACACCACTGAGGAGCTGTATGTCCGGTTTCGCTTTGGGAAGGCCAAAACTTCAACACAGAACCCAAAGGAGTCACGGTCTGTCTGTGGAAGACCAGATCCTCATTGCGCTCCGATTTTATGCATGTGGGACTTTCTATCAAGTTGTTGGTGACTATATGGGAGTGGTGAAATCAGCTGTGTGTGATGTGGTGAGAGATGTGTCAATCGCACTGGCCAGCCTGGTCAATGAATTTGTTTCTTTTCCAAAGGACAACCAGATTGCCCAGGCCAAGCGCAGCTTTTTTCTTTTGGGGAATATGCCCAATACTATTGGAGCAATCGACTGCACACATGTGCATGTACAAGCACCTTGTGAGAATGAATGGGAGTTTATAAACAGAAAGGGCAGGCACAGCATCAATGTCCAACTTGTGTGTGATGCTGACCTCATCATCACCAACTGCGTTGTCAAGTGGCCTGGGTCTGTCCATGATGCACGCATCCTGAGGGAGAGCGCTCTATATAGAGACCTCCAAACCAACCGACCGGATGGCATAATATTAGGAGACAGTGCCTACCCACTCCTACCATGGCTGATGACTCCTTTTCTAACAGCAAATACACTGGCGCAGGCACGCTTCAACACTGCTCATTGCAGAGCAAGATGTGCAATTGAGCGTTTTAAATGGAGTTCTTAAGAGGCGCTTTGCATGCCTTATCTACCTGAGAGCGGAACCACAGAAAGCATGCAACATAACCCTTGCCTGTATTGTCCTGCACAACATCGCTACTAAGCGCAATGTCCCTCTCTGTGCTGACAATGATGCACCTGAGCCCCTTGGAGACACTAACCAACCGCCTGCATTCTGCCAGAACGAGCAAAGAGGACGTGCAACAAGGGACACAATAGTTAGACACTATTTCTGATTTGGATTTGTTTTGTATTTCAAAAATCATTGTGATTGCCATTCTTTGCATTTTTTTGGTTATTCTGTAATCATTGCATGCATCACTAATAAATATTCTAAAAACAAAAATAATTTTGATTGTGATATATATATACACATCAATTAGTGACAGAATAAAATTTATTGTTTTTGGTCAATTTTGACAGCTGTTTGGACAAACTCTTTCTACTTTGCTGTAGGCCTTTACTGAAAGGCTGAATATGTTAAAGCCTACCTAATCACTGTAGCCTGACGGATGAACAAATAAAAATAAAACCTTATGAATAAATAGGATATCTTGTAAAATTCTGCATGATCCAAATATAGTATTATTTGATACTTTTTTAAAGTTTTCATTACATTTTGGGCATGAAATCCACGCTGAATCCACCCTTCTGATGGGATCAATTTAATCCAGATTTTTTGGATCAAAGTGATCCAAATCCTACAAAAAAGTTCTGAAAAACCCAAACTAAAGGTTTGATCAGGATCAAAACCAAAATTGGATTACGTGATCTAATCCGATTATGTGATCCGTTTTTTCTTTTTGAAAAACACATTTTCAAGATTTGATCCAATCCGTTATCCAAAATCCTAGTGGATTACTTTTGAAAAACTGGGCCCTGCCGATTTCCGAAGCAATCGCACAAAGTTCCGCGCCAAAAACATGGAGTCAGAGGAAGATTTGCTTTTTTTGTGGCAGCAATGGCTTGCGAAAGAATAAAAAATTAAAGAAAAAGAAGGGCATGGCAAAGAGTTTGGCTGAAGAGCAGAGAAAAGCATGGACTTTCAGTTCTTCAAAAACAGCCGTGTATCTGTGTGCGCATGCTTTGATGTGGTCGTGGAAGATATAGCAAAGTATATAACCATAGCGTGTCACGCAAGTTTGTGCATATAGCAACGTCGTTTTTATATATTTTTTGAACAAATGTTATTGCTGGATAGTCTAGGTATAATAATTGTATACATACTGTTTTTACAGGCCAAATGTTTGATATGGAATAGCCTACATATTGTATTGTGGGAGAAAAGTGATGCAGAGTCAGCATGATGCAAAAAACTGCCTTTAGGCCTTTTGTTATATGTTTAAATCCGCTGTAAAATATCATCACGGATGACCCTGTCATGGTACACGCTGCTGGAAACATCATACAGCGCTCGCTGTTCCTGCCAGAGTTCGGCGAGTTTATCCTCTTTTTCAATAGTCTATCTTCTTCTGTGGTTTCCTAGTTCGTGATTGGTCAACTTCAGATAGATCAACAAATCGGCTCGTTCAACCGCACACATGTCACGAATTCAAACCGATAGCTCACGAACTTTTTAGACATGTTTAAAAATGTTCGGGAGGTCGGGAAGTGCTCGTAAGGCACTCTGCTCGGATCGTAATTCCTCGCACTTGATACGAGCCGCGACCATACGAGCATACACGATTTCCACACGATTGAAAAAAATCCACACGATTGAAAAAAATGCGAACTCGTACGACAGCAAAAATCGCACCGTGTACGCCCGCCTTTAGTAGTTGATTTATTTACATCTGTTGATTCGTATATATATTATACATGTAACAGTCTAACAGGTAGTTTGGTGATATTGCGGATGTTTGTTTTATTACTATACATTAAGGACACCTGTAGTTTATTGTGTGAAAGTGTTGATATAGAGAATGCTGTATACTGTATAGAGAGTTACTGGGTAATTCATGTTTATTGTGTAAGAGACACTTCAGATGTTACACTTTTGTAATGTTATTTTCTGTTTATTATTTCATTCTTACAGACTTAAATGGAGAAAACACTAAGAAATAAAACTGAGGAAGAAAAGAGTTCAAAAGATAAAACATCATTCCTCAATAAGAAGTCTGGAGTTTCTCTTCATTGCTGTTAACTATCTGTCTAGCTGTACAAATCAGACGTCGTACATGCGAGGGCAGAATAACAATAAAACACAACAAAAACGTGATAACGTAATAAAAAACATGCCTTTAGAAATGTTTTATGAACGGAGTTATCTCATTTTGGAACCAAAGTCTTCATATAGGCTACTTTATAATGGCACTGATTGATGCAAGTAAACAGGCATGAAGCAAGGCACTAGAAGAAAATAAATGAAGTAGCAATACAAATAAGTGATGTGTTTTGAAGAAGAGAGAAAAAATCATGAAATGAGAAGGAAATGTTATTGGCAGGGGTCTACTCCTCAATCCTCATAAGGTCAACCTGATTCTCTTATTTCTAAAAGTAACATTAATATTTCAGCCAGTGATAGTAAAAAAGCGAGAGAAATCACCTTTAAATGAATTCACAGGTTTTACACAGGTCTAAATGCTTTCTCAAAAGACTTAAGAATGGCATTGATACCCTCTGTTCTTTCTGTTCAGAAAAACCTGAGTCCACTTTACATTTATTTTGGAACTGCTCTTTCACAGTTACATTTTGGTGTGACATTTGTGATTTTATCAATTGTTATGTAAATCCTAATGTTGATTTTAGGAGCACTTCCGGTGGGACGGGTTCACTTCCTGCCGTCGGTGTGGTGTCGCATATGCAGGTCATCTCTTCTGATGCACATGGATGTGTACACAAGTAAAGCTCTCACATTAACGTGTGTCTCTTGTAGACGTACAAAAGAAACAAAAGCTGATGCTCGCCGACGGCATCAGCCCGTTGTCCGAGCGCAGAGACCCAGCGCGCCCTGACGAGCGACTCTAGTAGCATGTTGGCTTGGGCAAGGCGATAGATCACCGTGGCAACCAGCTGGTGTCGCGACTGCTTTTATACGGCATACTGGCGACGCTCCAACCGACGACGGTTGGTGATGAAATTTACATTCACGTTTAACGTTGAGAACACGAGTCAGACAGAGCGTTTTTATTGTAGACACTTTTGTTGAAAACGGAACTCGAAACACAATGATATTTATAAACGAGTAGTCACAGAATGACATTTCCAGACCTAGCTCATTAATTATGCAAAACAACAGCCAATGGCGGTGCTCCAAGCAATATTTGAATCGGTCATTCACAGATTGTTTGCCTCCAAATAAAGAGCTTTTGCTTATATCGTGTCGTCATTCTTTTCACCACCTAATCAATGAAATCAACGGGACTTGATGTACACATTTGTAAAAGCAAACTCTCTGTTCGATGTGAAACGGGGCTTTTAGGACATCTAGTGTAAGGAAAACAACGTTGCATGATATTACCAATCCTGTTTCGGAGCTACAGTATATACTCGTTTATGCTCTTTCGCAAATGCAACGCTTGGGGGGTGATGTGAAATTGTCATGAGATATCTTCTTTTTGATAAACGCATGGCTTTTACCACAAGATGACCTCTACCACTAGACGTCGTCATCACTTCTTCGATCGTTCCTAACAATTATTTATTAATAAAAATTAAAATCATATTTATTACAGTCTCTTATTCATATTTATTACAGTCTGTTGTTCATACAACGCTAATCAATATTCGGTTATGTGTGTTTGTGTGGCACTTTTAGGAGTGTCATTCATCAATTCAGTAAGTACTTTTAAACTCTTTTTATACTGGCTTTTACTTCTGTAAAGAAAATGAGAATCTGATTTGTCTTCTCCTTTCAATTGAACGTTTGCACCCCTTCGCCAGTAGAGGGCGTTGTTTGATAACCGTTGACAGTTGTAAAGGTTTCCTAATGGGTTTTAGCTGCTGAATGAATTAATTCTTTAGGTTCGAGCACACAGGCTGATCTCAGACCACAGTTTCTTAGGGAGTGCCTTAAAGAAAGATTTATTCTGCATACTCACTTTGCCATCCAACTCTTGAAATAACTTTCTTGAACTAATATACATACATATGTATATATATATATATACATATGTATATATATATATATATATATATATATTTAGCCTGTATATCGTGTACATATTGAACAAGATATTATTATGAAGGGATTGAGGGATTTAAGCAATAGTAACTCCAAAAATAAAGCTAGATAACACAATAAAACACAACAAAAACGTGATAACGTAATAAAAAACATGCCTTTAGAAATGTTTTATGAACGGAGTTATCTCATTTTGGAACCAAAGTCTTCATATAGGCTACTTTATAATGGCACTGATTGATGCAAGTAAACAGGCATGAAGCAAGGCACGAGAAGAAAATAAATGAAGTAGCAATACAAATAAGTGATGTGTTTTGAAGAAGAGAGAAAAAATCATGAAATGAGAAGGAAATGTTATTAGCAGGGGTCTACTCCTCAATCCTCATGAAGTCAACCAGATGCTCTTATTTCTAAAAGTAACATTAATATTTCAGCCAGTGATAGTAAAAAAGCGAGAGAAATCACCTTTAAATGAATTCACAGGTTTTACACAGGTCTAAATGCTTTCTCAAAAGACTTAAGAATGGCATTGATACCCTCTGTTCTTTCTGTTCAGAAAAACCTGAGTCCACTTTACATTTATTTTGGAACTGCTCTTTCACAGTTACATTTTGGTGTGACATTTGTGATTTTATCAATTGTTATGTAAATCCTAATGTTGATTTTAGGAGCACTTCCGGTGGGACGGGTTCACTTCCTGCCGTCGGTGTGGTGTCGCATATGCAGGTCATCTCTTCTGATGCACATGGATGTGTACACAAGTAAAGCTCTCACATTAACGTGTGTCTCTTGTAGACGTACAAAAGAAACAAAAGCTGATGCTCGCCGACGGCATCAGCCCGTTGTCCGAGCGCAGAGACCCAGCGCGCCCTGACGAGCGACTCTAGTAGCATGTTGGCTTGGGCAAGGCGATAGATCACCGTGGCAACCAGCTGGTGTCGCGACTGCTTTTATACTGCATACTGGCGACGCTCCAACCGACGACGGTTGGTGATGAAATTTACATTCACGTTTAACGTTGAGAACACGAGTCTGACAGAGCGTTTTTATTGTACACACTTTTGTTGAAAACGGAACTCGAAACACAATGATATTTATAAACGAGTAGTCACAGAATGACATTTCCAGACCTAGCTCATTAATTATGCAAAACAACAGCCAATGGCGGTGCTCCAAGCAATATTTGAATCGGTCATTCACAGATTGTTTGCCTCCAAATAAAGAGCTTTTGCTTATATCGTGTCGTCATTCTTTTCACCACCTAATCAATGAAATCAACGGGACTTGATGTACACATTTGAAAAAGCAAACTCTCTGTTCGATGTGAAACGGGGCTTTTAGGACATCTAGTGTAAGGAAAACAACGTTGCATGATATTACCAATCCTGTTTCGGAGCTACAGTATATACTCGTTTATGCTCTTTCGCAAATGCAACGCTTGGGGGGTGATGTGAAATTGTCATGAGATATCTTCTTTTTGATAAACGCATGGCTTTTACCACAAGATGACCTCTACCACTAGACGTCGTCATCACTTCTTCGATCGTTCCTAACAATTATTTATTAATAAAAATTAAAATCATATTTATTACAGTCTCTTATTCATATTTATTACAGTCTGTTGTTCATACAACGCTAATCAATATTCGGTTATGTGTGTTTGTGTGGCACTTTTAGGAGTGTCATTCATCAATTCAGTAAGTACTTTTAAACTCTTTTTATACTGGCTTTTACTTCTGTACAGAAAATGAGAATCTGATTTGTCTTCTCCTTTCAATTGAACGTTTGCACCCCTTCGCCAGTCGAGGGCGTTGTTTGATAACCGTTGACAGTTGTAAAGGTTTCCTAATGGGTTTTAGCTGCTGAATGAATTAATTCTTTAGGTTCGAGCACACAGGCTGATCTCAGACCACAGTTTCTTAGGGAGTGCCTTAAAGAAAGATTTATTCTGCATACTCACTTTGCCATCCAACTCTTGAAATAACTTTCTTGAACTAATATACATACATATGTATATATATATATATATATATATTTAGCCTGTATATCATGTACATATTGAACAAGATATTATTATGAAGGGATTGAGGGATTTAAGCAATAGTAACTCCAAAAATAAAGCTAGATAACACAATAAAACACAACAAAAACGTGATAACGTAATAAAAAACATGCCTTTAGAAATGTTTTATGAACGGAGTTATCTCATTTTGGAACCAAAGTCTTCATATAGGCTACTTTATAATGGCACTGATTGATGCAAGTAAACAGGCATGAAGCAAGGCACGAGAAGAAAATAAATGAAGTAGCAATACAAATAAGTGATGTGTTTTGAAGAAGAGAGAAAAAATCATGAAATGAGAAGGAAATGTTATTAGCAGGGGTCTACTCCTCAATCCTCATGAAGTCAACCAGATGCTCTTATTTGTAAAAGTAACGTTAATATTTCAGCCAGGGATAGTAATAAAACGAGAGAAATCACCTTTAAATTAATTCACAGGTTTTACACAGGTCTAAATGCTTTCTCAAAAGACTTAAGAATGGCATTGATACAACTCTGTTCTTTCTGTTCAGAAAAACCTGAGACCACTTTACATTTATTTTGGAACTGCTCTTTCACAGTTACATTTTGGTGTGACATTTGTGATTTTATCAATTGTTATGTAAATCCTAATGTTGATTTTACATACATTAAATGTAATTTTTGGTTTTCATGAATGTGAAAAGAAAAGTGATATTTATTTTATAAACCTTATTTTTCTGTTAGCTAAATTTCACATTCACAAATCTAAATTGTCTAAATGCACTCCTCTTTTTTTGAGGTTTAAATGCGAGTTGAAAATGTACTTTGAGTAGCCTGTTGAGTTCTCTAAAAACTTAAAAGCTACAAGAACAGTGACTGTGTTTAAGGACTTTGCACCTAATCTGGATTGGAAGACTGAAGGAATTTAGTCTGGACTGAGGGAATCTGGAGCTTGTATTGACAATGATAATGGTTGTTGTAAATGTTTGTTTTTTGTTATCTTCTACAAGCATTTAATAAAAAAAAAAGATATATATATAAATATATTTCAGGCAGGGATTCGAGCACTTCCGGTGGGACGGGTTCACTTCCTGCGGTTGGTGTAGCGTCGCATATGCAGGTCATCTCTTCTGATGCACATGGATGTGTAGTAAAGCTCTCACATTAACGTGTGTCTCTTGTAGACGTACAAAAGAAACAAAAGCCGATGCTCGCCGACGGCATCAGCCCGTTGTCCGAGCGCAGAGACCCAGCGCGCCCTGACGAGCGACTCTAGTAGCATGTTGGCTTGGGCCAAGGCGATAGATCACCGTGGCAACTTGCCGGTGTCGCGACTGGTTTTATACGGCATATCGGCGACGCTCCAACCGACGACGGTTGGTGAGGAAATTTACATTCACGTTTAACGTTAAGAACACGAGTCAGACAGAGCGTTTTTATTGTACACACTTTTGTTGAAAACGGAACTCGAAACACAATGATATTTATAAACGAGTAGTCACAGAATGACATTTCCAGACCTAGCTCATTAATTATGCAAAACAACAGCCAATGGCGGTTCTCCAAGCAATATTTGAATCGGTCATTCACAGATTGTTTGCCTCCAAATAAAGAGCTTTTGCTTATATCGTGTCGTCATTCTTTTCACCACCTAATCAATGAAATCAACGGGACTTGATGTACACATTTGTAAAAGCAAACTCTCTGTTCGATGTGGAACGGGGCTTTTAGGACATCTAGTGTAAGGAAAACAACGTTGCATGATATTACCAATCCTGTTTCGGAGCTACAGTATATACTCGTTTATGCTCTTTCGCAAATGCAACGCTTGGGGGGTGATGTGAAATTGTCATGAGATCACTTCTTTTTGATAAACGCATGGCTTTTACCACAAGATGACCTCTACCACTAGAGGTCGTCATCACTTCTTCGATCGTTCCTAACAATTATTTATTAATAAAAATTAAAATCATATTTATTACAGTCTCTTAATCATATTTATTACAGTCTGTTGTTCATACAACGCTAATCAATATTCGGTTATGTGTGTTTGTGTGGCACTTTTAGGAGTGTCATTCATCAATTCAGTAAGTACATTTAAACTCTTTTTATACTGGCTTTTACTTCTGTAAAGAAAATGAGAATCTGATTTGTCTTCTCCTTTCAATTGAACGTTTGCACCCCTTCGCCAGTAGAGGGCTTTGTCTGATAACCGTGGACAGTTGTAAAGGTTTCCTAATGGGTTTTAGCTGCTGAATGATTGAATTCTTTAGGTTCGAGCACACAGGCTGATCTCAGACCACAGTTTCTTAGGGAGTGCCTTAAAGAAAGGTTTATTCTGCATACTCACTTTGCCATCCAACTCTTGAAGTAACTTTCTTGAACTAATATACATACATATGTATATATATATATATATTTAGCCTGTATATCGTGTACATATTGAACAAGATATTATTATGAAGGGATTGAGGGATTTAAGCAATAGTAACTCCAAAAACAAAGCTAGATAACACAATAAAACACAACAAAAACGTGATAACGTAATAAAAAACATGCCTTTAGAAATGTTTTATGAACGGAGTTATCTCATTTTGGAACCAAAGTCTTCATATAGGCTACTTTATAATGGCACTGATTGATGCAAGTAAACAGGCATGAAGCAAGGCACGAGAAGAAAATAAATGAAGTAGCAATACAAATAAGTGATGTGTTTTGAAGAAGAGAGAAAAAATCATGAAATGAGAAGGAAATGTTATTGGCAGGGGTCTACTCCTCAATCCTCATGAAGTCAACCAGATGCTCTTATTTGTAAAAGTAACGTTAATATTTCAGCCAGGGATAGTAATAAAACGAGAGAAGTCACCTTTAAATGAATTCACAGGTTTTACACAGGTCTAAATGCTTTCTCAAAAGACTTAAGAATGGCATTGATACCCTCTGTTCTTTCTGTTCAGTAAAACCTGAGACCACTTTACATTTATTTTGGAACTGCTCTTTCACAGTTACATTTTGGTGTGACATTTGTGATTTTATCAATTGTTATGTAAATCCTAATGTTGATTTTACATACATTAAATGTAATTTTTGGTTTTCATGAATGTGAAAAGAAAAGTGATATTTATTTTATAAACCTTATTTTTCTGTTAGCTAAATTTCACATTCACAAATCTAAATTGTCTAAATGCACTCCTCTTTTTTTGAGGTTTAAATGCGAGTTGAAAATGTACTTTGAGTAGCCTGTTGAGTTCTCTAAAAACTTAAAAGCTACAAGAACAGTGACTGTGTTTAAGGACTTTGCACCTAATCTGGATTGGAAGACTGAAGGAATTTAGTCTGGACTGAGGGAATCTGGAGCTTGTATTGACAATGATAATGGTTGTTGTAAATGTTTGTTTTTTGTTATCTTCTACAAGCATTTAATTAAAAAAAAAGATATATATATAAATATATTTCAGGCAGGGATTCGAGCACTTCCGGTGGGACGGGTTCACTTCCTGCGGTTGGTGTAGCGTCGCATATGCAGGTCATCTCTTCTGATGCACATGGATGTGTAGTAAAGCTCTCACATTAACGTGTGTCTCTTGTAGACGTACAAAAGAAACAAAAGCCGATGCTCGCCGACGGCATCAGCCCGTTGTCCGAGCGCAGAGACCCAGCGCGCCCTGACGAGCGACTCTAGTAGCATGTTGGCTTGGGCCAAGGCGATAGATT
Organism: Barbatula barbatula; assembly: GCF_947034865.1. Classification (NCBI taxonomy): domain Eukaryota; kingdom Metazoa; phylum Chordata; class Actinopteri; order Cypriniformes; family Nemacheilidae; genus Barbatula; species Barbatula barbatula. Next base: position 4,917,424 of record NC_136773.1, read on the forward strand.
ACCGTGGCAACTTGCTGGTGTCGCGACTGGTTTTATACGGCATATCGGCGACGCTCCAACCGACGACGGTTGGTGAGGAAATTTACATTCACGTTTAACGTTAAGAACACGAGTCAGACAGAGCGTTTTTATTGTACACACTTTTGTTGAAAACGGAACTCGAAACACAATGATATTTATAAACGAGTAGTCACAGAATAACATTTCCAGACCTAGCTCATTAATTATGCAAAACAACAGCCAATGGCGGTTCTCCAAGCTATATTTGAATCGGTCATTCACAGATTGTTTGCCTCCAAATAAAGAGCTTTTGCTTATATCGTGTCGTCATTCTTTTCACCACCTAATCAATGAAATCAACGGGACTTGATGTACACATTTGAAAAAGCAAACTCTCTGTTCGATGTGAAACGGGGCTTTTAGGACATCTAGTGTAAGGAAAACAACGTTGCATGATATTACCAATCCTGTTTCGGAGCTACAGTATATACTCGTTTATGCTCTTTCGCAAATGCAACGCTTGGGGGGTGATGTGAAATTGTCATGAGATATCTTCTTTTTGATAAACGCATGGCTTTTACCACAAGATGACCTCTACCACTAGACGTCGTCATCACTTCTTCGATCGTTCCTAACAATTATTTATTAATAAAAATTAAAATCATATTTATTACAGTCTCTTAATCATATTTATTACAGTCTGTTGTTCATACAACGCTAATCAATATTCGGTTATGTGTGTTTGTGTGGCACTTTTAGGAGTGTCATTCATCAATTCAGTAAGTACTTTTAAACTCTTTTTATACTGGCTTTTACTTCTGTAAAGAAAATGAGAATCTGATTTGTCTTCTCCTTTCAATTGAACGTTTGCACCCCTTCGCCAGTAGAGGGCGTTGTTTGATAACCGTTGACAGTTGTAAAGGTTTCCTAATGGGTTTTAGCTGCTGAATGAATTAATTCTTTAGGTTCGAGCACACAGGCTGATCTCAGACCACAGTTTCTTAGGGAGTGCCTTAAAGAAAGATTTATTCTGCATACTCACTTTGCCATCCAACTCTTGAAGTAACTTTCTTGAACTAATATACATACATATGTATATATATATATATATATATATATATATATATATATATATATATATATATATATATATATATATATATTTAGCCTGTATATCGTGTACATATTGAACAAGATATTATTATGAAGGGATTGAGGGATTTAAGCAATAGTAACTCCAAAAATAAAGCTAGATAACACAATAAAACACAACAAAAACGTGATAACGTAATAAAAAACATGCCTTTAGAAATGTTTTATGAACGGAGTTATCTCATTTTGGAACCAAAGTCTTCACATAGGCTACTTTATAATGGCACTGATTGATGCAAGTAAACAGGCATGAAGCAAGGCACGAGAAGAAAATAAATGAAGTAGCAATACAAATAAGTGATGTGTTTTGAAGAAGAGAGAAAAAATCATGAAATGAGAAGGAAATGTTATTGGCAGGGGTCTACTCCTCAATCCTCATGAAGTCAACCTGATTCTTTTACTTCTAAAAGTAACATTAATATTTCAGCCAGTGATAGTAAAAAAGCGAGAGAAATCACCTTTAAATGAATTCACAGGTTTTACACAGGTCTAAATGCTTTCTCAAAAGACTTAAGAATGGCATTGATACCCTCTGTTCTTTCTGTTCAGAAAAACCTGAGTCCACTTTACATTTATTTTGGAACTGCTCTTTCACAGTTACATTTTGGTGTGACATTTGTGATTTTATCAATTGTTATGTAAATCCTAATGTTGATTTTAGGAGCACTTCCGGTGGGACGGGTTCACTTCCTGCCGTCGGTGTGGTGTCGCATATGCAGGTCATCTCTTCTGATGCACATGGATGTGTACACAAGTAAAGCTCTCACATTAACGTGTGTCTCTTGTAGACGTACAAAAGAAACAAAAGCTGATGCTCGCCGACGGCATCAGCCCGTTGTCCGAGCGCAGAGACCCAGCGCGCCCTGACGAGCGACTCTAGTAGCATGTTGGCTTGGGCAAGGCGATAGATCACCGTGGCAACCAGCTGGTGTCGCGACTGCTTTTATACGGCATACTGGCGACGCTCCAACCGACGACGGTTGGTGATGAAATTTACATTCACGTTTAACGTTGAGAACACGAGTCAGACAGAGCGTTTTTATTGTACACACTTTTGTTGAAAACGGAACTCGAAACACAATGATATTTATAAACGAGTAGTCACAGAATGACATTTCCAGACCTAGCTCATTAATTATGCAAAACAACAGCCAATGGCGGTGCTCCAAGCAATATTTGAATCGGTCATTCACAGATTGTTTGCCTCCAAATAAAGAGCTTTTGCTTATATCGTGTCGTCATTCTTTTCACCACCTAATCAATGAAATCAACGGGACTTGATGTACACATTTGTAAAAGCAAACTCTCTGTTCGATGTGAAACGGGGCTTTTAGGACATCTAGTGTAAGGAAAACAACGTTGCATGATATTACCAATCCTGTTTCGGAGCTACAGTATATACTCGTTTATGCTCTTTCGGAAATGCAACGCTTGGGGGGTGATGTGAAATTGTCATGAGATATCTTCTTTTTGATAAACGCATGGCTTTTACCACAAGATGACCTCTACCACTAGACGTCGTCATCACTTCTTCGATCGTTCCTAACAATTATTTATTAATAAAAATTAAAATCATATTTATTACAGTCTCTTAATCATATTTATTACAGTCTGTTGTTCATACAACGCTAATCAATATTCGGTTATGTGTGTTTGTGTGGCACTTTTAGGAGTGTCATTCATCAATTCAGTAAGTACTTTTAAACTCTTTTTATACTGGCTTTTACTTCTGTAAAGAAAATGAGAATCTGATTTGTCTTCTCCTTTCAATTGAACGTTTGCACCCCTTCGCCAGTAGAGGGCGTTGTTTGATAACCGTTGACAGTTGTAAAGGTTTCCTAATGGGTTTTAGCTGCTGAATGAATTAATTCTTTAGGTTCGAGCACACAGGCTGATCTCAGACCACAGTTTCTTAGGGAGTGCCTTAAAGAAAGATTTATTCTGCATACTCACTTTGCCATCCAACTCTTGAAGTAACTTTCTTGAACTAATATACATACATATGTATATATATATATATATATATATATATATATATATATATATATATATTTAGCCTGTATATCGTGTACATATTGAACAAGATATTATTATGAAGGGATTGAGGATTTAAGCAATAGTAACTCCAAAAATAAAGCTAGATAACACAATAATACACAAGAAAAACGTGATAACGTAATAAAAAACATGCCTTTAGAAATGTTTTATGAACGGAGTTATCTCATTTTGGAACCAAAGTCTTCATATAGGCTACTTTATAATGGCACTGATTGATGCAAGTAAACAGGCATGAAGCAAGGCACGAGAAGAAAATAAATGAAGTAGCAATACAAATAAGTGATGTGTTTTGAAGAAGAGAGAAAAAATCATGAAATGAGAAGGAAATGTTATTAGCAGGGGTCTACTCCTCAATCCTCATGAAGTCAACCAGATGCTCTTATTTGTAAAAGTAACGTTAATATTTCAGCCAGGGATAGTAATAAAACGAGAGAAATCACCTTTAAATGAATTCACAGGTTTTACACAGGTCTAAATGCTTTCTCAAAAGACTTAAGAATGGCATTGATACAACTCTGTTCTTTCTGTTCAGAAAAACCTGAGACCACTTTACATTTATTTTGGAACTGCTCTTTCACAGTTACATTTTGGTGTGACATTTGTGATTTTATCAATTGTTATGTAAATCCTAATGTTGATTTTACATACATTAAATGTAATTTTTGGTTTTCATGAATGTGAAAAGAAAAGTGATATTTATTTTATAAACCTTATTTTTCTGTTAGCTAAATTTCACATTCACAAATCTAAATTGTCTAAATGCACTCCTCTTTTTTTGAGGTTTAAATGCGAGTTGAAAATGTACTTTGAGTAGCCTGTTGAGTTCTCTAAAAACTTAAAAGCTACAAGAACAGTGACTGTGTTTAAGGACTTTGCACCTAATCTGGATTGGAAGACTGAAGGAATTTAGTCTGGACTGAGGGAATCTGGAGCTTGTATTGACAATGATAATGGTTGTTGTAAATGTTTGTTTTTTGTTATCTTCTACAAGCATTTAATTAAAAAAAAGATATATATATAAATATATTTCAGGCAGGGATTCGAGCACTTCCGGTGGGACGGGTTCACTTCCTGCGGTTGGTGTAGCGTCGCATATGCAGGTCATCTCTTCTGATGCACATGGATGTGTACACAAGTAAAGCTCTCACATTAACGTGTGTCTCTTGTAGACGTACAAAAGAAACAAAAGCTGATGCTCGCCGAAGGCATCAGCCCGTTGTCCGAGCGCAGAGACCCAGCGCGCCCTGACGAGGGACTCTAGTAGCATGTTGGCTTGGGCAAGGCGATAGATCACCGTGGCAACCAGCTGGTGTCGCGACTGCTTTTATACGGCATACTGGCGACGCTCCAACCGACGACGGTTGGTGTTGAAATTTACATTCACGTTTAACGTTAAGAACACGAGTCAGACAGAGCGTTTTTATTGTACACACTTTTGTTGAAAACGGAACTCGAAACACAATGATATTTATAAACGAGTAGTCACAGAATGACATTTCCAGACCTAGCTCATTAATTATGCAAAACAACAGCCAATGGCGGTTCTCCAAGCAATATTTGAATCGGTCATTCACAGATTGTTTGCCTCCAAATAAAGAGCTTTTGCTTATATCGTGTCGTCATTCTTTTCACCACCTAATCAATGAAATCAACGGTACTTGATGTACACATTTGAAAAAGCAAACTCTCTGTTCGATGTGAAACGGGGCTTTTAGGACATCTAGTGTAAGGAAAACAACGTTGCATGATATTACCAATCCTGTTTCGGAGCTACAGTATATACTCGTTTATGCTCTTTCGCAAATGCAACGCTTGGGGGGTGATGTGAAATTGTCATGAGATATCTTCTTTTTGATAAACGCATGGCTTTTACCACAAGATGACCTCTACCACTAGACGTCGTCATCACTTCTTCGATCGTTCCTAACAATTATTTATTAATAAAAATTAAAATCATATTTATTACAGTCTCTTATTCATATTTATTACAGTCTGTTGTTCATACAACGCTAATCAATATTCGGTTATGTGTGTTTGTGTGGCACTTTTAGGAGTGTCATTCATCAATTCAGTAAGTACTTTTAAACTCTTTTTATTCTGGCTTTTACTTCTGTAAAGAAAATGAGAATCTGATTTGTCTTCTCCTTTCAATTGAACGTTTGCACCCCTTCGCCAGTAGAGGGCGTTGTTTGATAACCGTTGACAGTTGTAAAGGTTTCCTAATGGGTTTTAGCTGCTGAATGAATTAATTCTTTAGGTTCGAGCACACAGGCTGATCTCAGACCACAGTTTCTTAGGGAGTGCCTTAAAGAAAGATTTATTCTGCATACTCACTTTGCCATCCAACTCTTGAAGTAACTTTCTTGAACTAATATACATACATATGTATATATATATATATATATATATATTTAGCCTGTATATCGTGTACATATTGAACAAGATATTATTATGAAGGGATTGAGGGATTTAAGCAATAGTAACTCCAAAAATAAAGCTAGATAACACAATAAAACACAACAAAAACGTGATAACGTAATAAAAAACATGCCTTTAGAAATGTTTTATGAACGGAGTTATCTCATTTTGGAACCAAAGTCTTCATATAGGCTACTTTATAATGGCACTGATTGATGCAAGTAAACAGGCATGAAGCAAGGCACGAGAAGAAAATAAATGAAGTAGCATTACAAATAAGTGATGTGTTTTGAAGAAGAGAGAAAAAATCATGAAATGAGAAGGAAATGTTATTGGCAGGGGTCTACTCCTCAATCCTCATGAAGTCAACCTGATTCTCTTATTTCTAAAAGTAACATTAATATTTCAGCCAGTGATAGTAAAAAAGCGAGAGAAATCACCTTTAAATGAATTCACAGGTTTTACACAGGTCTAAATGCTTTCTCAAAAGACTTAAGAATGGCATTGATACCCTCTGTTCTTTCTGTTCAGAAAAACCTGAGTCCACTTTACATTTATTTTGGAACTGCTCTTTCACAGTTACATTTTGGTGTGACATTTGTGATTTTATCAATTGTTATGTAAATCCTAATGTTGATTTTAGGAGCACTTCCGGTGGGACGGGTTCACTTCCTGCCGTCGGTGTGGTGTCGCATATGCAGGTCATCTCTTCTGATGCACATGGATGTGTACACAAGTAAAGCTCTGACATTAACGTGTGTCTCTTGTAGACGTACAAAAGAAACAAAAGCTGATGCTCGCCGACGGCATCAGCCCGTTGTCCGAGCGCAGAGACCCAGCGCGCCCTGACGAGCGACTCTAGTAGCATGTTGGCTTGGGCAAGGCGATAGATCACCGTGGCAACCAGCTGGTGTCGCGACTGCTTTTATACGGCATACTGGCGACGCTCCAACCGACGACGGTTGGTGATGAAATTTACATTCACGTTTAACGTTGAGAACACGAGTCAGACAGAGCGTTTTTATTGTACACACTTTTGTTGAAAACGGAACTCGAAACACAATGATATTTATAAACGAGTAGTCACAGAATGACATTTCCAGACCTAGCTCATTAATTATGCAAAACAACAGCCAATGGCGGTGCTCCAAGCAATATTTGAATCGGTCATTCACAGATTGTTTGCCTCCAAATAAAGAGCTTTTGCTTATGTCGTGTCGTCATTCTTTTCACCACCTAATCAATGAAAACAACGGGACTTGATGTACACATTTGAAAAAGCAAACTCTCTGTTCGATGTGGAACGGGGCTTTTAGGACATCTAGTGTAAGGAAAACAACGTTGCATGATATTACCAATCCTGTTTCGGAGCTACAGTATATACTCGTTTATGCTCTTTCGCAAATGCAACGCTTGGGGGGTGATGTGAAATTGTCATGAGATCACTTCTTTTTGATAAACGCATGGCTTTTACCACAAGATGACCTCTACCACTAGAGGTCGTCATCACTTCTTCGATCGTTCCTAACAATTATTTATTAATAAAAATTAAAATCATATTTATTACAGTCTCTTAATCATATTTATTACAGTCTGTTGTTCATACAACGCTAATCAATATTCGGTTATGTGTGTTTGTGTGGCACTTTTAGGAGTGTCATTCATCAATTCAGTAAGTACATTTAAACTCTTTTTATACTGGCTTTTACTTCTGTAAAGAAAATGAGAATCTGATTTGTCTTCTCCTTTCAATTGAACGTTTGCACCCCTTCGCCAGTAGAGGGCTTTGTCTGATAACCGTGGACAGTTGTAAAGGTTTCCTAATGGGTTTTAGCTGCTGAATGATTGAATTCTTTAGGTTCGAGCACACAGGCTGATCTCAGACCACAGTTTCTTAGGGAGTGTCTTAAAGAAAAGTTTATTCTGCATACTCACTTTGCCATCCAACTCTTGAAGTAACTTTCTTGAACTAATATACATACATATATATATATATATAGAGCCTGTATATTGTGTACATATTGAACAAGATATTATTATGAAGGGATTGGGGGATTTAAGCCATAGTAACTCCAAAAATACAGCTAGATAACACAATAAAACACAACAAAAACATGATAACATAATAAAAAACATGCCTTTAGAAATGAGAGTTATCTCATATGCAGATCATCTCTTCTGATGCACATGGATGTGTACACAAGTAAAGCGAGTCTCACATTAACGCGTGTCTCTTGTAGACGTACAAAAGAAACAAAAGCTGATTCACGCCGGCGATCCGACGGGCATCGGGCCGTTGTTTCCGAGCGCAGAGACCAAGCGCGCCCTGACGAGCGACTCTAGTAGCGTGTTGGCTTGGTGTCAAGGCGATAGGTCCCCGGCCCGAACAGATCTAGCAGGTGTCGCGACTGGTTTTATACGGCACATCGGCGACGCTACAGCCGACGACGGTTGGTGAGAAAATGTACATTCACGTTTAACGTTGAGAACACGAGTCAGACAGAACAGAGCATTTTTATTGTACACACTTTTGTTGAAAACGGAACTCGAAACACAATGATATTTATAAACGAGTAGTCACAGAATGACATTTCCAGACCTAGCTCATTAATTATGCAAAACAACAGCCAATGGCGGTTCTCCAACTGCACACAAAGCAATATTTGAGTCAGTCATTCACAGATTGTTTGAAGTATATAGACATGATATGACTTTGTTTGCTTAATAAGCAGTTTAGATCATTGGATTACTCTGCAGTAATTGTGGCACATTACTGCAGAGCAATCAGGGTTAAGGTGCCTTGCTCAAGGGCACTTCATCCATGACCCGTGCTGGCTGGCATTGAGATTTGAATCGTCGACCTTCTGATCACAAGCCCAGCGCTTTAACCACTAGGCCACAGCGGACCCCGAGCCGCCTTGGGCGGAATAGACTGGGTTCTAAAGGGTCAGTGCCAGAGGGTCAGCCGGGATTTAAGCAATAGTAACTCCAAAAATAAAGCTAGATAACACAATAATACACAACAAAAACGTGATAACGTAATAAAAAACATGCCTTTAGAAATGTTTTATGAACGGAGTTATCTCATTTTGGAACCAAAGTCTTCATATAGGCTACTTTATAATGGCACTGATTGATGCAAGTAAACAGGCATGAAGCAAGGCACGAGAAGAAAATAAATGAAGTAGCAATACAAATAAGTGATGTGTTTTGAAGAAGAGAGAAAAAATCATGAAATGAGAAGGAAATGTTATTAGCAGGGGTCTACTCCTCAATCCTCATGAAGTCAACCAGATGCTCTTATTTGTAAAATTAACGTTAATATTTCAGCCAGTGATAGTAAAAAAGCGAGAGAAATCACCTTCAAATGAATTCACAGGTTTTACACAGGTCTAAATGCTTTCTCAAAAGACTTAAGAATGGCATTGATACAACTCTGTTCTTTCTGTTCAGAAAAACCTGAGACCACTTTACATTTATTTTGGAACTGCTCTTTCACAGTTACATTTTGGTGTGACATTTGTGATTTTATCAATTGTTATGTAAATCCTAATGTTGATTTTACATACATTAAATGTAATTTTTGGTTTTCATGAATGTGAAAAGAAAAGTGATATTTATTTTATAAACCTTATTTTTCTGTTAGCTAAATTTCACATTCACAAATCTAAATTGTCTAAATGCACTCCTCTTTTTTTGAGGTTTAAATGCGAGTTGAAAATGTACTTTGAGTAGCCTGTTGAGTTCTCTAAAAACTTAAAAGCTACAAGAACAGTGACTGTGTTTAAGGACTTTGCATCTAATCTGGATTTGAAGACTGAAGGAATTTAGTCTGGACTGAGGGAATCTGGAGCTTGTATTGACAATGATAATGGTTGTTGTAAATGTTTGTTTTTTGTTATCTTCTACAAGCATTTTGTTGAACTTAGTTACACTGTTGTTGCAGTTAGCGTTGTGTTCGGGGAAAAATAAACGAGAGATGGATCCTCTTTAGCCGCTCTTGGCATATTTATTTTTCGTTGCTGACACATCAGTCTCACGGTCAGACAGCCATCAGTAAGAATACCGTAAAACAACTTAAACAAACATAATAACTCAAACGCGTCTTCTGTGGCTTAAACTTTAGTGCCCCCTTGTGGCATACACACAGTACAGCATTACATAAATATACAACTGAGGACATAATGAACATATTTTAACACCCCCACTTGTACTCAGGTTGCTACAAAAGAAATATATATATAAAGTATAATGAATGTGGACCCCTGTCATACACATATCAATCCCCAAAAAGAGCACCTGCAAACCTATCCAGTTTCAACTTATTTACAGGTTTGGTCATTACATCAGCAATCATGTTATCAGTAGGACAATACATCAAGGTCATTCTTCCATCGTTCACAATAGACCTGATAAAGTGATACCTTATGTCTATGTGTTTGCATCTCCGTCTGTTTATAGGGTTTTTGGCGAGAGCAATTGTTCCCTGATTGTCCTCATGTACTACAGTTTGCGTGTACTTGTAGTTATCTATACCTCCCAGTAACTGTTCTAGGTATAAACACTCTTGTATGGTTGAAGCTAGTGCCATATATTCCGCTTCGCATGTGGATAGCGCCACAGTTGGCTGCTTTCTAGTCTTCCACGAGACTAGAGAGCTGTTTTGGCTCAGTCTCACACAGTACCCCGTAGTACTGCGTCTGTCACTGGTATCAGCTGCCCAGTCAGCATCACTGTAGGCTTGTATACCTAGTTTCTCGCAGTCGTTTCTCCTAAAACTTAACCCCTTCTCTGCTGTACCTTTCAGATACCTAAGAACATGCTTCACAGTGACCCACTGTTCCTCTGTAGGTTCAGCAAAATACTGTGATAACCTGCTCACTACGAAACTCAAATCGGGTCTGGTTCAAGTAGTCAGGTATATAAGACTTCCCACAGCTTCTCTGTACATTCTGACATCTTTCATCTTTACTGCATCCTCAGTATACACTAACTTTTGCTCGCATGGTGTTTCTCTGGTCCTACAGTTTTGCATGTCAAAACGCTGTAGTATCTTGTTAGTGTACTTTTCTTGTGTCATTTTTACACACCCATCAGACTGATTGAAATCGATACCCAGAAAATGTTTGAGTTGGCCCAGATCTTTCATTTTAAACCTTTCTGAAAGTATCTCTTTCACTTCTTTCAGTCTCTCTTGATTGCTCGCTGCAATAATTAAATCATCGACCCATGTAATTATAAACACTTTCTCTTCTTTTGTCTCTTTAGCATAAACACAGTGGTCGGCTGGGTTTTGTGTGAATCCATTCTCAATTAAACAATCGTGCAAAACCTTATTCCAATTTCGCCCGGATTGTTTTAATCCGTAAAGTGATTTCTGTAGCTTGTAAACTATACCCACTTTTTCTTGGTAACCCTCTGGTGGATTGATGTAAATCTCATAGTCTATAGGGGCGTGCAGGTAAGCGGTTTTCACGTCCATTTGATGCAGGAGTAAATTTTCCTGTGCTGCTTTCTGTAGCACCACCCTTACACTTGTCAAATCTGCCGTAGGTGAAAATGTCTCCCCATAGTCTATTCCCATTCTCTGGTTGTACCCCTTGGCCACAAACCTTGCTTTGTATTTGTCTCTTCCATCTACATCAGTCTTGATAGAGTAAACCCATCTACCCCCCACTGTTTTCTTACCTATTGGCAGTGTTGTCGGAGTAAACGTTTTGTTTTCATTTAGAGACTGGATTTCCTCATCCATGGCTTTTAACCATTCTTTTGAGTTAGTTGACCTCATTGCTCCCTCGAAATTCTGTGGAATGCCACACACCGCTCTGCAGCAATAGTCTACCGTGATATTAACCCCATCACTATCACTGTCTTCGGTTACAAAATCATCTAAGTAACTGGGTGTTTTTCTTTCTCTTGTCGGATACCTCATACTCTCGGATTTACCACTTGTCACATTCTGTTGTGTCGGATTTTGGTCGCTAGACCTCGTTTCTTCACCTACACTATCACTATGTGTACTTCTACCCTGTTCACTTGGCTCTTGAGCTCTTTCTGTACTCCTACTCTGTGTGGTCTCACCGGTTTTGGGTTTCACACTACCATAGCCATCGCTTAGATCTGGCTCACCAGTCTGTGTCTGTTTTTCCACAGCTGCCTTGCTCACAAACTTCACTAGCCTGTGTTTTTGCACTTTGTTTGTATCTGGATGATACACCAAATACGCCGGGCTGTTCTTATCATAGCCTACAAAAAGACCCTGGTCGCACCTGGAATCGAATTTTCCCTTATCATGTTTATACGTGTAGCATACAGATCCAAACTTTTGCATTTTTGACACATTAGGCTTCTTGTCTGTCAACGACTCATAACGAGTCTGCCCTGTACGTTGGTTGAAACACCTGTTGCGTATAATTGCTGCTGTTTGTACTGCGTAGTGCCATAGCTGTTTTGGTAGTGAGCTTTCAACTATCATACACCTACCCATCTCAAAAAGAGTACGCCAACCCCTCTCTGCAGTTCCGTTCTGGTGTGGGGAATACGGAGCTGACGTTTCATGTCTAATTTTGTTTATCCTCAACAGTGCTTGAAAATCACTGCATGTAAACTCGGTTCCGTTGTCGGATCTGATACACCTTACTTTCCCGTAAGGGGATACATCTGCTAGGAACTTTTCAGTAGCCTGTACGGTGTCACTTTTCCTCTTTAGGAAATATACGAACACTGCGCTTGAGTAATCGTCAGTGAATGATTGCACATATTTGTAACCGTCTATCGACTCTGTTGCTACTGGACCTGCAAGGTCTGTGTGTACCATCTGTAAAGGAGCATTTGCTCTAGTATCAGGGTCCCTATTTCTGGTTTGGGCAAACTTTCCCTGAATACACACCTCACACTCTTGTTCGGGTCTGCCTGTTTTACCCTTGATCTGCATACCTTCAACAACACTCTGTAACTTAAGAACATCGTTATAGTTACAGTGGCCTAAAATCTCGTGCCATGTTTGTATGTCGTGACATGCATTACACTTATCATTGGATTCGGTTCCAGTATGCAAAAAATATAACTTGCCATATACGTGCATGTTAAACCTGTTACCGTCTCTGGTTATCAGGGTGTCTTTATCTTCTTTAAAGACAACCGTAGCCCCACTTGTGGTCGCTGCCTTCACTGAAAAGATATTTTGGGGGTACGACGGTACAAAAAGAACGTCTTTCAGCACCGCCTTGCGTTGCTGTCCTTTGCTGTCGATGAGGGAAACCTCAGCATTTCCCCTCCGCTGAGCGACCCCGTTGCACCGAGTGCCGTCTGCCAGCTCAACACTGTGCGTTTCTGGTCTGAACGCGCTGTCAAAACTCTTGAACATGTTTATATCCGTTATGATATGAGAAGTAGCCCCTGTGTCCACCATTAGACCCCTCTCGTGGATGCTGAATGTCCGCTGCTGCTGGACCCCGGTCCCTCCGTCTCTCATCTTGAACACATAGTCCTCGACATCTTCTGATGTTTTACACGCACCATCGTTTTTGTCTTTAATGTACTTGTCTTTACGCCTACACGTTGCGTCTTTGTGTGTATCACTTCTGCAGATACTACACCACACTTTCTGTCGACATCCTCTAGCTCGATGGCCTTTAGTACCACACTTGAAGCACACTAGCTCTGCGTCGTCCTTGATCCACCTTTCCCTTGAGTCTTCATCACACTGTCACTCGACTCTTATCTTTTCTGTTTCTTCAAAACTACGTAGTTTAGTCTTGAACTCCGCAAACGTGATTTTATCATCTGTATGCGCCACATGTATTGCGAAAGGCTTAAAACTTTCAGGCAGTCCCTTTAAGACCATAGCCACTAGCAGCCCGTCTCCTAACGTTTCACCTGCGTTTCGCAGTGCTGTGATGGCAGTCTCTGCTCTGATGATATAGTCCATTACGCTTTCATCATTTGACTTTTGAAGCGATGTCAACGTGGTGTATAAGCTGATTATGCGGGGCTTTCCCTTCCCTGCATAATATTCTCTCAATATTTCCAGAGCTTTTCTTCCGTTATTGGGCGCATCCCTCATAATTAACGAGAGGCTTTTATCATCTAACAGTAAAATCAATTCGGCATATGCGTCAGCATTTTTCTTTGCATCCGCTGCTATCTCAGCTTCCGACTGCGGTTCTTTTAGCACCGTGTCCTTTAGCCCTGATAAATGAAAATGTCCCAACATTTTGGTCTCCCAAATCTCATACTTAGTCTCATCTCCGTCGAATGTCAGTCGAGGCAAACTGTACGTCCTCCGTTGTTCCGCCATGTTAGCACGCGGTTCGTCGCAACTTTCTAAGCGGTGGAAAACAACAAACTTATCCTCCGAACAACTCCTGGGCCCATAACCTGTTGAACTTAGTTACACTGTTGTTGCAGTTAGCGTTGTGTTCGGGGAAAAATAAACGAGAGATGGATCCTCTTTAGCCGCTCTTGGCATATTTATTTTTCGTTGCTGACACATCAGTTTCACGGTCAGACAGCCATCAGTAAGAATACCGTAAAACAACTTAAACAAACATAATAACTCAAACGCGTCTTCTGTGGCTTAAACTTTAGTGCCCCCTTGTGGCATACACACAGTACAGCATTACATAAATATACAACTGAGGACATAATGAACATATTTTAACACATTTAATTAAAAAAAAAGATATATATATAGATATATTTCAGGCAGGGATTCGAGCACTTCCGGTGGGACGGGTTCACTTCCTGCGGTTGGTGTAGCGTCGCATATGCAGGTCATCTCTTCTGATGCACGTGGATGTGTAGTAAAGCTCTCACATTAACGTGTGTCTCTTGTAGACGTACAAAAGAAACAAAAGCAGATGCTCGCCGACGGCATCAGCCCGTTGTCCGAGCGCAGAGACCCAGCGCGCCCTGACGAGCGACTCTAGTAGCATGTTGGCTTGGGCCAAGGCGATAGATCACCGTGGCAAATTGCTGGTGTTGCGACTGATTTTATACGGCATATCGGCGACGCTCCAACCGACGACGGTTGGTGAGGAAATTTACATTCACGTTTAACGTTAAGAACACGAGTCAGACAGAGCGTTTTTATTGTACACACTTTTGTTGAAAACGGAACTCGAAACACAATGATATTTATAAACGAGTAGTCACAGAATGACATTTCCAGACCTAGCTCATTAATTATGCAAAACAACAGCCAATGGCGGTGCTCCAAGCAATATTTGAATCGGTCATTCACAGATTGTTTGCCTCCAAATAAAGAGCTTTTGCTTATATCGTGTCGTCATTCTTTTCACCACCTAATCAATGAAAACAACGGGACTTGATGTACACATTTGAAAAAGCAAACTCTCTGTTCGATGTGGAACGGGGCTTTTAGGACATCTAGTGTAAGGAAAACAACGTTGCATGATATTACCAATCCTGTTTCGGAGCTACAGTATATACTCGTTTATGCTCTTTCGCAAATGCAACGCTTGGGGGGTGATGTGAAATTGTCATGAGATCACTTCTTTTTGATAAACGCATGGCTTTTACCACAAGATGACCTCTACCACTAGAGGTCGTCATCACTTCTTCGATCGTTCCTAACAATTATTTATTAATAAAAATTAAAATCATATTTATTACAGTCTCTTAATCATATTTATTACAGTCTGTTGTTCATACAACGCTAATCAATATTCGGTTATGTGTGTTTGTGTGGCACTTTTAGGAGTGTCATTCATCAATTCAGTAAGTACATTTAAACTCTTTTTATACTGGCTTTTACTTCTGTAAAGAAAATGAGAATCTGATTTGTCTTCTCCTTTCAATTGAACGTTTGCACCCCTTCGCCAGTAGAGGGCTTTGTCTGATAACCGTGGACAGTTGTAAAGGTTTCCTAATGGGTTTTAGCTGCTGAATGATTGAATTCTTTAGGTTCGAGCACACAGGCTGATCTCAGACCACAGTTTCTTAGGGAGTGCCTTAAAGAAAGGTTTATTCTGCATACTCACTTTGCCATCCAAATCTTGAAGTAACTTTCTTGAACTAATATACATACATATATAAATATATATATATATAGAGAGAGAGAGAGAGAGAGCCTGTATATTGTGTACATATTGAACAAGATATTATTATGAAGGGATTGAGGGATTTAAGCCATAGTAACTCCAAAAATACAGCTAGATAACACAATAAAACACAACAAAAACATGATAACATAATAAAAAACATGCCTTTAGAAATGAGAGTTATCTCATATGCAGGTCATCTCTTCTGATGCACATGGATGTGTACACAAGTAAAGCGAGTCTCACATTAACGCGTGTCTCTTGTAGACGTACAAAAGAAACAAAAGCCGATGCGCCCGTTGTTTCCGAGCGCAGAGACCAAGCGCGCCCTGACGAGCGACTCTAGTAGCGTGTTGGCTTGGTGTCAAGGCGATAGGTCCCCGGCCCGAACAGATCTAGCAGGTTTCGCGACTGCTTTTATACGGCACATCGGCGACGCTACAGCCGACGACGGTTGGTGAGAAAATGTACATTCACGTTTAACGTTGAGAACACGAGTCAGACAGAACAGAGCATTTTTATTGTACACACTTTTGTTGAAAACGGAACTCGAAACACAATGATATTTGTAAATGAGTAGTCACAGAATGACATTTCCAGACCTAGCTCATTAATTATGCAAAACAACAGCCAATGGCGGTTCTCCAACTGCACACAAAGCAATATTTGAGTCGGTCATTCACAGATTGTTTGAAGTATATAGACATGATATGACTTTGTTTGCTTAATAAGCAGTTTAGATCGTTGGATTACTCTGCAGTAATTGTGGCACATTACTGCAGAGCAATCAGGGTTAAGGTGCCTTGCTCAAGGGCACTTCATCCATGACCCGTGCTGGCTGGCATTGAGATTTGAATCGTCGACCTTCTAAACACAAGCCCAGCGCTTTAACCACTAGGCCACAGCGGACCCCGAGCCGCCTTGGGCGTAATAGACTGGGTTCTAAAGGGTCAGTGCCAGAGGGTCAGCCGGGATTTGAGCAATAGTAACTCCAAAAATAAAGCTAGATAACACAATAATACACAACAAAAACGTGATAACGTAATAAAAAACATGCCTTTAGAAATGTTTTATGAACGGAGTTATCTCATTTTGGAACCAAAGTCTTCATATAGGCTACTTTATAATGGCACTGATTGATGCAAGTAAACAGGCATGAAGCAAGGCACGAGAAGAAAATAAATGAAGTAGCAATACAAATAAGTGATGTGTTTTGAAGAAGAGAGAAAAAATCATGAAATGAGAAGGAAATGTTATTAGCAGGGGTCTACTCCTCAATCCTCATGAAGTCAACCAGATGCTCTTATTTGTAAAAGTAACGTTAATATTTCAGCCAGGGATAGTAATAAAACGAGAGAAATCACCTTTAAATGAATTCACAGGTTTTACACAGGTCTAAATGCTTTCTCAAAAGACTTAAGAATGGCATTGATACAACTCTGTTCTTTCTGTTCAGAAAAACCTGAGACCACTTTACATTTATTTTGGAACTGCTCTTTCACAGTTACATTTTGGTGTGACATTTGTGATTTTATCAATTGTTATGTAAATCCTAATGTTGATTTTACATACATTAAATGTAATTTTTGGTTTTCATGAATGTGAAAAGAAAAGTGATATTTATTTTATAAACCTTATTTTTCTGTTAGCTAAATTTCACATTCACAAATCTAAATTGTCTAAATGCACTCCTCTTTTTTTGAGGTTTAAATGCGAGTTGAAAATGTACTTTGAGTAGCCTGTTGAGTTCTCTAAAAACTTAAAAGCTACAAGAACAGTGACTGTGTTTAAGGACTTTGCACCTAATCTGGATTGGAAGACTGAAGGAATTTAGTCTGGACTGAGGGAATCTGGAGCTTGTATTGACAATGATAATGGTTGTTGTAAATGTTTGTTTTTTGTTATCTTCTACAAGCATTTAATTAAAAAAAAAGATATATATATAAATATATTTCAGGCAGGGATTCGAGCACTTCCGGTGGGACGGGTTCACTTCCTGCGGTTGGTGTAGCGTCGCATATGCAGGTCATCTCTTCTGATGCACATGGATGTGTAGTAAAGCTCTCACATTAACGTGTGTCTCTTGTAGACGTACAAAAGAAACAAAAGCCGATGCTCGCCGACGGCATCAGCCCGTTGTCCGAGCGCAGAGACCCAGCGCGCCCTGACGAGCGACTCTAGTAGCATGTTGGCTTGGGCCAAGGCGATAGATCACCGTGGCAACTTGCTGGTGTCGCGACTGGTTTTATACGGCATATCGGCGACGCTCCAACCGACGACGGTTGGTGAGGAAATTTACATTCACGTTTAACGTTAAGAACACGAGTCAGACAGAGCGTTTTTATTGTACACACTTTTGTTGAAAACGGAACTCGAAACACAATGATATTTATAAACGAGTAGTCACAGAATGACATTTCCAGACCTAGCTCATTAATTATGCAAAACAACAGCCAATGGCGGTTCTCCAAGCAATATTTGAATCGGTCATTCACAGATTGTTTGCCTCCAAATAAAGAGCTTTTGCTTATATCGTGTCGTCATTCTTTTCACCACCTAATCAATGAAATCAACGGTACTTGATGTACACATTTGAAAAAGCAAACTCTCTGTTCGATGTGAAACGGGGCTTTTAGGACATCTAGTGTAAGGAAAACAACGTTGCATGATATTACCAATCCTGTTTCGGAGCTACAGTATATACTCGTTTATGCTCTTTCGCAAATGCAACGCTTGGGGGGTGATGTGAAATTGTCATGAGATATCTTCTTTTTGATAAACGCATGGCTTTTACCACAAGATGACCTCTACCACTAGACGTCGTCATCACTTCTTCGATCGTTCCTAACAATTATTTATTAATAAAAATTAAAATCATATTTATTACAGTCTCTTATTCATATTTATTACAGTCTGTTGTTCATACAACGCTAATCAATATTCGGTTATGTGTGTTTGTGTGGCACTTTTAGGAGTGTCATTCATCAATTCAGTAAGTACTTTTAAACTCTTTTTATACTGGCTTTTACTTCTGTAAAGAAAATGAGAATCTGATTTGTCTTCTCCTTTCAATTGAACGTTTGCACCCCTTCGCCAGTAGAGGGCGTTGTTTGATAACCGTTGACAGTTGTAAAGGTTTCCTAATGGGTTTTAGCTGCTGAATGAATTAATTCTTTAGGTTCGAGCACACAGGCTGATCTCAGACCACAGTTTCTTAGGGAGTGCCTTAAAGAAAGATTTATTCTGCATACTCACTTTGCCATCCAACTCTTGAAGTAACTTTCTTGAACTAATATACATACATATATATATATATATATATATATATATATATATTTAGCCTGTATATCGTGTACATATTGAACAAGATATTATTATGAAGGGATTGAGGGATTTAAGCAATAGTAACTCCAAAAATAAAGCTAGATAACACAATAATACACAACAAAAACGTGATAACGTAATAAAAAACATGCCTTTAGAAATGTTTTATGAACGGAGTTATCTCATTTTGGAACCAAAGTCTTCATATAGGCTACTTTATAATGGCACTGATTGATGCAAGTAAACAGGCATGAAGCAAGGCACGAGAAGAAAATAAATGAAGTAGCAATACAAATAAGTGATGTGTTTTGAAGAAGAGAGAAAAAATCATGAAATGAGAAGGAAATGTTATTAGCAGGGGTCTACTCCTCAATCCTCATGAAGTCAACCTGATTCTCTTATTTGTAAAAGTAACGTTAATATTTCAGCCAGGGATAGTAATAAAACGAGAGAAATCACCTTTAAATGAATTCACAGGTTTTACACAGGTCTAAATGCTTTCTCAAAAGACTTAAGAATGGCATTGATACAACTCTGTTCTTTCTGTTCAGAAAAACCTGAGACCACTTTACATTTATTTTGGAACTGCTCTTTCACAGTTACATTTTGGTGTGACATTTGTGATTTTATCAATTGTTATGTAAATCCTAATGTTGATTTTACATACATTAAATGTAATTTTTGGTTTTCATGAATGTGAAAAGAAAAGTGATATTTATTTTATAAACCTTATTTTTCTGTTAGCTAAATTTCACATTCACAAATCTAAATTGTCTAAATGCACTCCTCTTTTTTTGAGGTTTAAATGCGAGTTGAAAATGTACTTTGAGTAGCCTGTTGAGTTCTCTAAAAACTTAAAAGCTACAAGAACAGTGACTGTGTTTAAGGACTTTGCATCTAATCTGGATTGGAAGACTAAAGGAATTTAGTCTGGACTGAGGGAATCTGGAGCTTGTATTGACAATGATAATGGTTGTTGTAAATGTTTGTTTTTTGTTATCTTCTACAAGCATTTAATAAAAAAAAAAGATATATAAATATATTTCAGGCAGGGATTCGAGCACTTCCGGTGGGACGGGTTCACTTCCTGCGGTTGGTGTAGCGTCGCATATGCAGGTCATTTCTTCTGATGCACATGGATGTGTAGTAAAGCTCTCACATTAACGTGTGTCTCTTGTAGACCTACAAAAGAAACAAAAGCCGATGCTCGCCGACGGCATCAGCCCGTTGTCCGAGCGCAGAGACCCAGCGCGCCCTGACGAGCGACTCTAGTAGCATGTTGGCCTGGGCCAAGGCGATAGATCACCGTGGCAACTTGCTGGTGTCGCGACTGGTTTTATACGGCATATCGGCGACGCTCCAACCGACGACGGTTGGTGAGGAAATTTACATTCACGTTTAACGTTAAGAACACGAGTCAGACAGAGCGTTTTTATTGTACACACTTTTGTTGAAAACGGAACTCGAAACACAATGATATTTATAAACGAGTAGTCACAGAATGACATTTCCAGACCTAGCTCATTAATTATGCAAAACAACAGCCAATGGCGGTTCTCCAAGCAATATTTGAATCGGTCATTCACAGATTGTTTGCCTCCAAATAAAGAGCTTTTGCTTATATCGTGTCGTCATTCTTTTCACCACCTAATCAATGAAATCAACGGGACTTGATGTACACATTTGAAAAAGCAAACTCTCTGTTCGATGTGAAACGGGGCTTTTAGGACATCTAGTGTAAGGAAAACAACGTTGCATGATATTACCAATCCTGTTTCGGAGCTACAGTATATACTCGTTTACAGAGCCGGACAGTAACGGAGTACATTTACTCGAGTACAGTACTTAAGTACAATTTTGAGGGATCTGTACTTTACTTGAGTATCATTTTTGGGGAGTACTCATGACTTTACTCAAGTACATTTGAGAGGTAAATATTGTACTCTTTACTCCGCTACATTTCTATCCATAACCGTAAGTACACGTTACTTCTAAAAAGGAAAAAGAAAAATCTCGGAAACCACCAATTTGTTTTTTCCCTCTCAAACGTGATTGGATTGTGCAGGCGCCACATATTGGGCGAGCCTATCAGCAACAATCACTCAGACCTCAGAGCTCTATCATTTGCTGTACACAGCTGTCAATCATCTCACGTCTGCATGACACGTCCTATACACTTCCTCATTCACGACATCCGCGATGAAGCTAAAGTAACATTTCTTCACCAAAACAAGAAGCTAATAAATGCACGATTGAAGAATATGTGTTTTGTGTGTATTTTTATATGAATAAAGAATAAAGGTAAGGGAAGAGTAGCCAATAGCGTCATATAAAATGCTAAATATAACATGAAATGAACTTGAAAACATCGCGACCGGTCAGCTGATTTTCTTTAATCATTATTATTTTCTCTTCTTTGCTCTATGCTGCGTGTATAACACGGTCAGGTTCAGAGGTGTGTCAGAACATTGCTATATCGCCTTCTTTGCTGTTTTAGGTTTATTGATTTCAGGGGCGGCGTTTGTGTATGGCCCTAGCGTTCAGAAAACATTGTTGAAACAAAGTAGGCCTACGTGTGCATAATGAGACTCATTATAGATAATTAAACTACTTTACACTGATCTGTACATGTAGCATAGGCGTCGGAAGCATGTGTATTTGAGAATGTATAAACACCGTTAATTCACATAGCGTCATTGACGTATAGTCGGTAAGACCGAAGATATGTAGTTTTGACGTGACATCATCGTAATGTTGGTTCGAAGCTCTTTTTGGCTAAACTCGTTTGTCTGCATTTTCCACATTTAAGATCATATACAGGCATTTATTTTCAATAAAACAAAGAAACTGTCTACAAAATGCCTAACAGTGGTTTTGGAATCAAGTGTGAGGTTATGGGTAGTGGGGATGGTCTTTATTTTCCCAATTAGTTGGCATCCATTTAATAATTTTAATAAATCGAATAATTTACACTATTGTTATTGTATTTCATTCATAATGTACAACGCTATCTGTGAAAAATTAAAAAAATATATTGTACGGAAAGACTTTGTAGTGCAGTCGCAGTTTAGGCTATTATGTATTTTGCGATTTGCCACTAGCTATGCCAGGATTAGCTTAAAAATGAAAAGAATCAAGGCTTAACAACCCTGCGACAAGGTAAGACATGTTTTATATTTAATCTTGTTTGCTGAATCTGATCAATGGTTGGTTTATATTTTAGTCTCATAGTCGATTAACGTAGTCGTTGGTGGTGGTTATGACAACATCTGGCTGGGTTATTTTTTACTACTTTAAGTTTTGTGGTTACATATATGTGGTATCATTTGGTTTCATTGTGGTTCGTTTTTGTATGGTCTGAGGAAATTTCGCCATACCCTAGGTTTTGATGAAACGCCACTACTGATTGATGAAAAAACAGAGAAACTCACATGTACACAAAATTGTTAGCTGAATTGTATTTTCTAATACTACTCATTAATGTAAGCCGAGTATTTGCTTTGATGTTCTTGAGTATGCGGTGTGTTGTTTAAAACTGTTCGGTTCAAATGTGGGTGCAAAAAATCCATTAAAACTCTAGCAGAGGTAAAAAGAATAAAGCATGGTAAAAAGATTAAAATTACTTTATTTTACTTTAAATTCCTTTAACATTCTCCAAGGTATTAACATTAACATTTTTCATAACTCCATGTAGGACGTTTCTGTACATAAATGTAAGCACTGTGGCAGTAGTAATGCAATATTTAGAAAATGTACTCTTGTACTCTTGATACTCAAGTACTTTTAAAAACATGTACTTCAGTACTTTTACTTAAGTACACATCTGACTGTAGTACTTTTACTTGTACTTGAGTAAAATTTAGCAAGGGGTATCTGTACTTTTACTCAAGTAATGAACCTGTGTACTCTGTCCGCCTCTGCTCGTTTATGCTCTTTCGCAAATGCAACGCTTGGGGGGTGATGTGAAATTGTCATGAGATATCTTCTTTTTGATAAACGCATGGCTTTTACCACAAGATGACCTCTACCACTAGATGTCGTCATCACTTCTTCGATCGTTCCTAACAATTATTTATTAATAAAAATTAAAATCATATTTATTACAGTCTCTTAATCATATTTATTACAGTCTGTTGTTCATACAACGCTAATCAATATTCGGTTATGTGTGTTTGTGTGGCACTTTTAGGAGTGTCATTCATCAATTCAGTAAGTACATTTAAACTCTTTTTATACTGGCTTTTACTTCTGTAAAGAAAATGAGAATCTGATTTGTCTTCTCCTTTCAATTGAACGTTTGCACCCCTTCGCCAGTAGAGGGCGTTGTTTGATAACCGTTGACAGTTGTAAAGGTTTCCTAATGGGTTTTAGCTGCTGAATGAATTAATTCTTTAGGTTCGAGCACACAGGCTGATCTCAGACCACAGTTTCTTAGGGAGTGCCTTAAAGAAAGATTTATTCTGCATACTCACTTTGCCATCCAACTCTTGAAGTAACTTTCTTGAACTAATATACATACATATGTATATATATATATATATATATATTTAGCCTGTATATCGTGTACATATTGAACAAGATATTATTATGAAGGGATTGAGGGATTTAAGCAATAGTAACTCCAAAAATAAAGCTAGATAACACAATAAAACACAACAAAAACGTGATAACGTAATAAAAACATGCCTTTAGAAATGTTTTATGAACGGAGTTATCTCATTTTGGAACCAAAGTCTTCATATAGGCTACTTTATAATGGCACTGATTGATGCAAGTAAACAGGCATGAAGCAAGGCACGAGAAGAAAATAAATGAAGTAGCAATACAAATAAGTGATGTGTTTTGAAGAAGAGAGAAAAAATCATGAAATGAGAAGGAAATGTTATTGGCAGGGGTCTACTCCTCAATCCTCATGAAGTCAACCTGATTCTCTTATTTCTAAAAGTAACATTAATATTTCAGCCAGTGATAGTAAAAAAGCGAGAGAAATCACCTTTAAATGAATTCACAGGTTTTACACAGGTCTAAATGCTTTCTCAAAAGACTTAAGAATGGCATTGATACCCTCTGTTCTTTCTGTTCAGAAAAACCTGAGTCCACTTTACATTTATTTTGGAACTGCTCTTTCACAGTTACATTTTGGTGTGACATTTGTGATTTTATCAATTGTTATGTAAATCCTAATGTTGATTTTAGGAGCACTTCCGGTGGGACGGGTTGACTTTCTGCCGTCGGTGTGGTGTCGCATATGCAGGTCATCTCTTCTGATGCACATGGATGTGTACACAAGTAAAGCTCTCACATTAACGTGTGTCTCTTGTAGACGTACAAAAGAAACAAAAGCCGATGCTCGCCGACAGCATCAGCCCGTTGTCCGAGCGCAGAGACCCAGCGCGCCCTGACGAGCGACTCTAGTAGCATGTTGGCTTGGGCCAAGGCGATAGATCACCGTGGCAACTTGCTGGTGTCGCGACTGGTTTTATACGGCATATCGGCGACGCTCCAACCGACGACGGTTGGTGAGGAAATTTACATTCACGTTTAACGTTAAGAACACGAGTCAGACAGAGCGTTTTTATTGTACACACTTTTGTTGAAAACGGAACTCGAAACACAATGATATTTATAAACGAGTAGTCACAGAATGACATTTCCAGACCTAGCTCATTAATTATGCAAAACAACAGCCAATGGCGGTTCTCCAAGCAATATTTGAATCGGTCATTCACAGATTGTTTGCCTCCAAATAAAGAGCTTTTGCTTATATCGTGTCGTCATTCTTTTCACCACCTAATCAATGAAATCAACGGGACT
Source organism: Barbatula barbatula (assembly GCF_947034865.1). Taxonomy (NCBI): domain Eukaryota; kingdom Metazoa; phylum Chordata; class Actinopteri; order Cypriniformes; family Nemacheilidae; genus Barbatula; species Barbatula barbatula. The sequence goes on from NC_136773.1 coordinate 4,942,254, forward strand.
TGATGTACACATTTGAAAAAGCAAACTCTCTGTTCGATGTGAAACGGGGCTTTTAGGACATCTAGTGTAAGGAAAACAACGTTGCATGATATTACCAATCCTGTTTCGGAGCTACAGTATATACTCGTTTATGCTCTTTCGCAAATGCAACGCTTGGGGGGTGATGTGAAATTGTCATGAGATATCTTCTTTTTGATAAACGCATGGCTTTTACCACAAGATGACCTCTACCACTAGACGTCGTCATCACTTCTTCGATCGTTCCTAACAATTATTTATTAATAAAAATTAAAATCATATTTATTACAGTCTCTTAATCATATTTATTACAGTCTGTTGTTCATACAACGCTAATCAATATTCGGTTATGTGTGTTTGTGTGGCACTTTTAGGAGTGTCATTCATCAATTCAGTAAGTACTTTTAAACTCTTTTTATACTGGCTTTTACTTCTGTAAAGAAAATGAGAATCTGATTTGTCTTCTCCTTTCAATTGAACGTTTGCACCCCTTCGCCAGTCGAGGGCGTTGTTTGATAACCGTTGACAGTTGTAAAGGTTTCCTAATGGGTTTTAGCTGCTGAATGAATTAATTCTTTAGGTTCGAGCACACAGGCTGATCTCAGACCACAGTTTCTTAGGGAGTGCCTTAAAGAAAGATTTATTCTGCATACTCACTTTGCCATCCAACTCTTGAAGTAACTTTCTTGAACTAATATACATACATATGTATATATATATATATATATATATATATATATATTTAGCCTGTATATCGTGTACATATTGAACAAGATATTATTATGAAGGGATTGAGGGATTTAAGCAATAGTAACTCAAAAAATAAAGCTAGATAACACAATAAAACACAACAAAAACGTGATAACGTAATAAAAAACATGCCTTTAGAAATGTTTTATGAACGGAGTTATCTCATTTTGGAACCAAAGTCTTCATATAGGCTACTTTATAATGGCACTGATTGATGCAAGTAAACAGGCATGAAGGAAGGCACGAGAAGAAAATAAATGAAGTAGCAATACAAATAAGTGATGTGTTTTGAAGAAGAGAGAAAAAATCATGAAATGAGAAGGAAATGTTATTGGCAGGGGTCTACTCCTCAATCCTCATGAAGTCAACCAGATGCTCTTATTTGTAAAAGTAACGTTAATATTTCAGCCAGGGATAGTAATAAAACGAGAGAAATCACCTTTAAATGAATTCACAGGTTTTACACAGGTCTAAATGCTTTCTCAAAAGACTTAAGAATGGCATTGATACCCTCTGTTCTTTCTGTTCAGAAAAACCTGAAACCACTTTACATTTATTTTGGAACTGCTCTTTCACAGTTACATTTTGGTGTGACATTTGTGATTTTATCAATTGTTATGTAAATCCTAATGTTGATTTTACATACATTAAATGTAATTTTTGGTTTTCATGAATGTGAAAAGAAAAGTGATATTTATTTTATAAACCTTATTTTTCTGTTAGCTAAATTTCACATTCACAAATCTAAATTGTCTAAATGCACTCCTCTTTTTTTGAGGTTTAAATGCGAGTTGAAAATGTACTTTGAGTAGCCTGTTGAGTTCTCTAAAAACTTAAAAGCTACAAGAACAGTGACTGTGTTTAAGGACTTTGCTGCACCTAATCTGGATTGGAAGACTGAAGGAATTTAGTCTGGACTGAGGGAATCTGGAGCTTGTATTGACAATGATAATGGTTGTTGTAAATGTTTGTTTTTTGTTATCTTCTACAAGCATTGAATTAAAAAAAAAGATATATATATAAATATATTTCAGGCAGGGATTCGAGCACTTCCGGTGGGACGGGTTCACTTCCTGCGGTTGGTGTAGCGTCGCATATGCAGGTCATCTCTTCTGATGCACATGGATGTGTAGTAAAGCTCTCACATTAACGTGTGTCTCTTGTAGACGTACAAAAGAAACAAAAGTCGATGCTCGCCGACGGCATCAGCCCGTTGTCCGAGCGCAGAGACCCAGCGCGCCCTGACGAGCGACTCTAGTAGCATGTTGGCTTGGGCCAAGGCGATAGATCACCGTGGCAACTTGCTGGTGTCGCGACTGGTTTTATACGGGATATCGGCGACGCTCCAACCGACGACGGTTGGTGAGGAAATTTACATTCACGTTTAACGTTAAGAACACGAGTCAGACAGAGCGTTTTTATTGTACACACTTTTGTTGAAAACGGAACTCGAAACACAATGATATTTATAAACGAGTAGTCACAGAATGACATTTCCAGACCTAGCTCATTAATTATGCAAAACAACAGCCAATGGCGGTTCTCCAAGCAATATTTGAATCGGTCATTCACAGATTGTTTGCCTCCAAATAAAGAGCTTTTGCTTATATCGTGTCGTCATTCTTTTCACCACCTAATCAATGAAATCAACGGGACTTGATGTACACATTTGAAAAAGCAAACTCTCTGTTCGATGTGAAACGGGGCTTTTAGGACATCTAGTGTAAGGAAAACAACGTTGCATGATATTACCAATCCTGTTTCGGAGCTACAGTATATACTCGTTTATGCTCTTTCGCAAATGCAACGCTTGGGGGGTGATGTGAAATTGTCATGAGATATCTTCTTTTTGATAAACGCATGGCTTTTACCACAAGATGACCTCTACCACTAGACGTCGTCATCACTTCTTCGATCGTTCCTAACAATTATTTATTAATAAAAATTAAAATCATATTTATTACAGTCTCTTAATCATATTTATTACAGTCTGTTGTTCATACAACGCTAATCAATATTCGGTTATGTGTGTTTGTGTGGCACTTTTAGGAGTGTCATTCATCAATTCAGTAAGTACTTTTAAACTCTTTTTATACTGGCTTTTACTTCTGTAAAGAAAATGAGAATCTGATTTGTCTTCTCCTTTCAATTGAACGTTTGCACCCCTTCGCCAGTAGAGGGCGTTGTTTGATAACCGTTGACAGTTGTAAAGGTTTCCTAATGGGTTTTAGCTGCTGAATGAATTAATTCTTTAGGTTCGAGCACACAGGCTGATCTCAGACCACAGTTTCTTAGGGAGTGCCTTAAAGAAAGATTTATTCTGCATACTCACTTTGCCATCCAACTCTTGAAGTAACTTTCTTGAACTAATATATATACATATGTATATATATATATATATATATATATATATATATATTTAGCCTGTATATCGTGTACATATTGAACAAGATATTATTATGAAGGGATTGAGGGATTTAAGCAATAGTAACTCCAAAAATAAAGCTAGATAACACAATAAAACACAACAAAAACGTGATAACGTAATAAAAAACATGCCTTTAGAAATGTTTTATGAACGGAGTTATCTCATTTTGGAACCAAAGTCTTCATATAGGCTACTTTATAATGGCACTGATTGATGCAAGTAAACAGGCATGAAGCAAGGCACGAGAAGAAAATAAATGAAGTAGCAATACAAATAAGTGATGTGTTTTGAAGAAGAGAGAAAAAATCATGAAATGAGAAGGAAATGTTATTGGCAGGGGTCTACTCCTCAATCCTCATGAAGTCAACCTGATTCTCTTATTTCTAAAAGTAACATTAATATTTCAGCCAGTGATAGTAAAAAAGCGAGAGAAATCACCTTTAAATGAATTCACAGGTTTTACACAGGTCTAAATGCTTTCTCAAAAGACTTAATAATGGCATTAATACCCTCTGTTCTTTCTGTTCAGAAAAACCTGAGTCCACTTTACATTTATTTTGGAACTGCTCTTTCACAGTTACATTTTGGTGTGACATTTGTGATTTTATCAATTGTTATGTAAATCCTAATGTTGATTTTAGGAGAACTTCCGGTGGGACGGGTTCACTTCCTGCCGTCGGTGTGGTGTCGCATATGCAGGTCATCTCTTCTGATGCACATGGATGTGTACACAAGTAAAGCTCTCACATTAACGTGTGTCTCTTGTAGACGTACAAAAGAAACAAAAGCTGATGCTCGCCGACGGCATCAGCCCGTTGTCCGAGCGCAGAGACCCAGCGCGCCCTGACGAGCGACTCTAGTAGCATGTTGGCTTGGGCAAGGCGATAGATCACCGTGGCAACCAGCTGGTGTCGCGACTGTTTTTATACGGCATACTGGCGACGCTCCAACCGACGACGGTTGGTGATGAAATTTACATTCACGTTTAACGTTAAGAACACGAGTCAGACAGAGCGTTTTTATTGTACACACTTTTGTTGAAAACGGAACTCGAAACACAATGATATTTATAAACGAGTAGTAACAGAATGACATTTCCAGACCTAGCTCATTAATTATGCAAAACAACAGCCAATGGCGGTTCTCCAAGCAATATTTGAATCGGTCATTCACAGATTGTTTGCCTCCAAATAAAGAGCTTTTGCTTATATCGTGTCGTCATTCTTTTCACCACCTAATCAATGAAATCAACGGGACTTGATGTACACATTTGAAAAAGCAAACTCTCTGTTCGATGTGAAACGGGGCTTTTAGGACATCTAGTGTAAGGAAAACAACGTTGCATGATATTACCAATCCTGTTTCGGAGCTACAGTATATACTCGTTTATGCTCTTTCGCAAATGCAACGCTTGGGGGTGATGTGAAATTGTCATGAGATATCTTCTTTTTGATAAACGCATGGCTTTTACCACAAGATGACCTCTACCACTAGACGTCGTCATCACTTCTTCGATCGTTCCTAACAATTATTTATTAATAAAAATTAAAATCATATTTATTACAGTCTCTTAATCATATTTATTACAGTCTGTTGTTCATACAACGCTAATCAATATTCGGTTATGTGTGTTTGTGTGGCACTTTTAGGAGTGTCATTCATCAATTCAGTAAGTACATTTAAACTCTTTTTATACTGGCTTTACTTCTGTAAAGAAAATGAGAATCTGATTTGTCTTCTCCTTTCAATTGAACGTTTGCACCCCTTCGCCAGTAGAGGGCGTTGTTTGATAACCGTTGACAGTTGTAAAGGTTTCCTAATGGGTTTTAGCTGCTGAATGAATTAATTCTTTAGGTTCGAGCACACAGGCTGATCTCAGACCACAGTTTCTTAGGGAGTGCCTTAAAGAAAGATTTATTCTGCATACTCACTTTGCCATCCAACTCTTGAAGTAACTTTCTTGAACTAATATACATACATATGTATATATATATATATATATATTTAGCCTGTATATCGTGTACATATTGAACAAGATATTATTATGAAGGGATTGAGGGATTTAAGCAATAGTAACTCCAAAAATAAAGCTAGATAACACAATAAAACACAACAAAAACGTGATAACGTAATAAAAAACATGCCTTTAGAAATGTTTTATGAACGGAGTTATCTCATTTTGGAACCAAAGTCTTCATATAGGCTACTTTATAATGGCACTGATTGATGCAAGTAAACAGGCATGAAGCAAGGCACGAGAAGAAAATAAATGAAGTAGCAATACAAATAAGTGATGTGTTTTGAAGAAGAGAGAAAAAATCATGAAATGAGAAGGAAATGTTATTAGCAGGGGTCTACTCCTCAATCCTCATGAAGTCAACCAGATGCTCTTATTTGTAAAAGTAACGTTAATATTTCAGCCAGGGATAGTAATAAAACGAGAGAAATCACCTTTAAATGAATTCACAGGTTTTACACAGGTCTAAATGCTTTCTCAAAAGACTTAAGAATGGCATTGATACAACTCTGTTCTTTCTGTTCAGAAAAACCTGAGACCACTTTACATTTATTTTGGAACTGCTCTTTCACAATTACATTTTGGTGTGACATTTGTGATTTTATCAATTGTTATGTAAATCCTAATGTTGATTTTACATACATTAAATGTAATTTTTGGTTTTAATGAATGTGAAAAGAAAAGTGATATTTATTTTATAAACCTTATTTTTCTGTTAGCTAAATTTCACATTCACAAATCTAAATTGTCTAAATGCACTCCTCTTTTTTTGAGGTTTAAATGCGAGTTGAAAATGTACTTTGAGTAGCCTGTTGAGTTCTCTAAAAACTTAAAAGCTACAAGAACAGTGACTGTGTTTAAGGACTTTGCACCTAATCTGGATTGGAAGACTGAAGGAATTTAGTCTGGACTGAGGGAATCTGGAGCTTGTATTGACAATGATAATGGTTGTTGTAAATGTTTGTTTTTTGTTATCTTCTACAAGCATTTAATTAAAAAAAAGATATATATATAAATATATTTCAGGCAGGGATTCGAGCACTTCCGGTGGGACGGGTTCACTTCCTGCGGTTGGTGTAGCGTCGCATATGCAGGTCATCTCTTCTGATGCACATGGATGTGTAGTAAAGCTCTCACATTAACGTGTGTCTCTTGTAGACGTACAAAAGAAACAAAAGCCGATGCTCGCCGACGGCATCAGCCCGTTGTCCGAGCGCAGAGACCCAGCGCGCCCTGACGAGCGACTCTAGTAGTATGTTGGCTTGGGCCAAGGCGATAGATCACCGTGGCAACTTGCTGGTGTCGCGACTGGTTTTATACGGCATATCGGCGACGCTCCAACCGACGACGGTTGGTGAGGAAATTTACATTCACGTTTAACGTTAAGAACACGAGTCAGACAGAGCGTTTTTATTGTACACACTTTTGTTGAAAACGGAACTCGAAACACAATGATATTTATAAACGAGTAGTCACAGAATGACATTTCCAGACCTAGCTCATTAATTATGCAAAACAACAGCCAATGGCGGTTCTCCAAGCAATATTTGAATCGGTCATTCACAGATTGTTTGCCTCCAAATAAAGAGCTTTTGCTTAATTCGTGTCGTCATTCTTTTCACCACCTAATCAATGAAATCAACGGGACTTGATGTACACATTTGAAAAAGCAAACTCTCTGTTCGATGTGAAACGGGGCTTTTAGGACATCTAGTGTAAGGAAAACAACGTTGCATGATATTACCAATCCTGTTTCGGAGCTACAGTATATACTCGTTTATGCTCTTTCGCAAATGCAACGCTTGGGGGGTGATGTGAAATTGTCATGAGATATCTTCTTTTTGATAAACGCATGGCTTTTACCACAAGATGACCTCTACCACTAGACGTCGTCATCACTTCTTCGATCGTTCCTAACAATTATTTATTAATAAAAATTAAAATCATATTTATTACAGTCTCTTAATCATATTTATTACAGTCTGTTGTTCATACAACGCTAATCAATATTCGGTTATGTGTGTTTGTGTGGCACTTTTAAGAGTGTCATTCATCAATTCAGTAAGTACTTTTAAACTCTTTTTATACTGGCTTTTACTTCTGTAAAGAAAATGAGAATCTGATTTGTCTTCTCCTTTCAATTGAACGTTTGCACCCCTTCGCCAGTAGAGGGCGTTGTTTGATAACCATTGACAGTTGTAAAGGTTTCCTAATGGGTTTTAGCTGCTGAATGAATTAATTCTTTAGGTTCGAGCACACAGGCTGATCTCAGACCACAGTTTCTTAGGGAGTGCCTTAAAGAAAGATTTATTCTGCATACTCACTTTGCCATCCAACTCTTGAAGTAACTTTCTTGAACTAATATACATACATATGTATATATATATATATATATATATATATATTTAGCCTGTATATCGTGTACATATTGAACAAGATATTATTATGAAGGGATTGAGGGATTTAAGCAATAGTAACTCCAAAAATAAAGCTAGATAACACAATAAAACACAACAAAAACGTGATAACGTAATAAAAAACATGCCTTTAGAAATGTTTTATGAACGGAGTTATCTCATTTTGGATCCAAAGTCTTCATATAGGCTACTTTATAATGGCACTGATTGATGCAAGTAAACAGGCATGAAGCAAGGCACGAGAAGAAAATAAATGAAGTAGCAATACAAATAAGTGATGTGTTTTGAAGAAGAGAGAAAAAATCATGAAATGAGAAGGAAATGTTATTGGCAGGGGTCTACTCCTCAATCCTCATGAAGTCAACCAGATGCTCTTATTTCTAAAAGTAACATTAATATTTCAGCCAGTGATAGTAAAAAAGCGAGAGAAATCACCTTTAAATGAATTCACAGGTTTTACACAGGTCTAAATGCTTTCTCAAAAGACTTAAGAATGGCATTGATACCCTCTGTTCTTTCTGTTCAGAAAAACCTGAGTCCACTTTACATTTATTTTGGAACTGCTCTTTCACAGTTACATTTTGGTGTGACATTTGTGATTTTATCAATTGTTATGTAAATCCTAATGTTGATTTTAGGAGCACTTCCGGTGGGACGGGTTCACTTCCTGCCGTCGGTGTGGTGTCGCATATGCAGGTCATCTCTTCTGATGCACATGGATGTGTACACAAGTAAAGCTCTCACATTAACGTGTGTCTCTTGTAGACGTACAAAAGAAACAAAAGCTGATGCTCGCCGACGGCATCAGCCCGTTGTCCGAGCGCAGAGACCCAGCGCGCCCTGACGAGCGACTCTAGTAGCATGTTGGCTTGGGCAAGGCGATAGATCACCGTGGCAACCAGCTGGTGTCGCGACTGCTTTTATACGGCATACTGGCGACGCTCCAACCGACGACGGTTGGTGATGAAATTTACATTCACGTTTAACGTTGAGAACACGAGTCAGACAGAGCGTTTTTATTGTACACACTTTTGTTGAAAACGGAACTCGAAACACAATGATATTTATAAACGAGTAGTCACAGAATGACATTTCCAGACCTAGCTCATTAATTATGCAAAACAACAGCCAATGGCGGTGCTCCAAGCAAAATTTGAATCGGTCATTCACAGATTGTTTGCCTCCAAATAAAGAGCTTTTGCTTATATCGTGTCGTCATTCTTTTCACCACCTAATCAAAGAAAACAACGGGACTTGATGTACACATTTGAAAAAGCAAACTCTCTGTTCGATGTGGAACGGGGCTTTTAGGACATCTAGTGTAAGGAAAACAACGTTGCATGATATTACCAATCCTGTTTCGGAGCTACAGTATATACTCGTTTATGCTCTTTCGCAAATGCAACGCTTGGGGGGTGATGTGAAATTGTCATGAGATCACTTCTTTTTGATAAACGCATGGCTTTTACCACAAGATGACCTCTACCACTAGAGGTCGTCATCACTTCTTCGATCGTTCCTAACAATTATTTATTAATAAAAATTAAAATCATATTTATTACAGTCTCTTAATCATATTTATTACAGTCTGTTGTTCATACAACGCTAATCAATATTCGGTTATGTGTGTTTGTGTGGCACTTTTAGGAGTGTCATTCATCAATTCAGTAAGTACTTTTAAACTCTTTTTATACTGGCTTTTACTTCTGTAAAGAAAATGAGAATCTGATTTGTCTTCTCCTTTCAATTGAACGTTTGCACCCCTTCGCCAGTAGAGGGCTTTGTCTGATAACCGTGGACAGTTGTAAAGGTTTCCTAATGGGTTTTAGCTGCTGAATGATTGAATTCTTTAGGTTCGAGCACACAGGCTGATCTCAGACCACAGTTTCTTAGGGAGTGCCTTAAAGAAAGGTTTATTCTGCATACTCACTTTGCCATCCAACTCTTGAAGTAACTTTCTTGAACTAATATACATACATGTATATATATATATATATATATATATATATATATATATAGATCCTGTATATTGTGTACATATTGAACAAGATATTATTATGAAGGGATTGAGGGATTTAAGCCATAGTAACTCCAAAAATACAGCTAGATAACACAATAAAACACAACAAAAACATGATAACATAATAAAAAACATGCCTTTAGAAATGAGAGTTATCTCATATGCAGGTCATCTCTTCTGATGCACATGGATGTGTACACAAGTAAAGCGAGTCTCACATTAACGCGTGTCTCTTGTAGACGTACAAAAGAAACAAAAGCCGATGCACGCCGGCGATCCGACGGGCATCGGGCCGTTGTTTCCGAGCGCAGAGACCAAGCGCGCCCTGACGAGCGACTCTAGTAGCGTGTTGGCTTGGTGTCAAGGCGATAGGTCCCCGGCCCGAACAGACCTAGCAGGTGTCGCGACTGCTTTTATACGGCACATCGGCGACGCTACAGCCGACGACGGTTGGTGAGAAAATGTACATTCACGTTTAACGTTGAGAACACGAGTCAGACAGAACAGAGCATTTTTATTGTACACACTTTTGTTGAAAACGGAACTCGAAACACAATGATATTTGTAAATGAGTAGTCACAGAATGACATTTCCAGACCTAGCTCATTAATTATGCAAAACAACAGCCAATGGCGGTTCTCCAACTGCACACAAAGCAATATTTGAGTCGGTCATTCACAGATTGTTTGAAGTATATAGACATGATATGACTTTGTTTGTTTAATAAGCAGTTTAGATCGTTGGATTACTCTGCAGTAATTGTGGCACATTACTGCAGAGCAATCAGGGTTAAGGTGCCTTGCTCAAGGGCACTTCATCCATGACCCGTGCTGGCTGGCATTGAGATTTGAATCGTCGACCTTCTGATCACAAGCCCAGCGCTTTAACCACTAGGCCACAGCGGACCCCGAGCCGCCTTGGGCGGAATAGACTGGGTTCTAAAGGGTCAGTGCCAGAGGGTCAGCCGGGATTTAAGCAATAGTAACTCCAAAAATAAAGCTAGATAACACAATTAATACACAACAAAAACGTGATAACGTAGTAAAAAACATGCCTTTAGAAATGTTTTATGAACGGAGTTATCTCATTTTGGAACCAAAGTCTTCATATAGGCTACTTTATAATGGCACTGATTGATGCAAGTAAACAGGCATGAAGCAAGGCACGAGAAGAAAATAAATGAAGTAGCAATACAAATAAGTGATGTGTTTTGAAGAAGAGAGAAAAAATCATGAAATGAGAAGGAAATGTTATTGGCAGGGGTCTACTCCTCAATCCTCATGAAGTCAACCTGATTCTCTTATTTCTAAAAGTAACATTAATATTTCAGCCAGTGATAGTAAAAAAGCGAGAGAAATCACCTTTAAATGAATTCACAGGTTTTACACAGGTCTAAATGCTTTCTCAAAAGACTTAAGAATGGCATTGATACCCTCTGTTCTTTCTGTTCAGAAAAACCTGAGTCCACTTTACATTTATTTTGGAACTGCTCTTTCACAGTTACATTTTGGTGTGACATTTATGATTTTATCAATTGTTATGTAAATCCTAATGTTGATTGTAGGAGCACTTCCGGTGGGACGGGTTCACTTCCTGCCGTCGGTGTGGTGTCGCATATGCAGGTCATCTCTTCTGATGCACATGGATGTGTACACAAGTAAAGCTCTCACATTAACGTGTGTCTCTTGTAGACGTACAAAAGAAACAAAAGCTGATGCTCGCCGACGGCATCAGCCCGTTGTCCGAGCGCAGAGACCCAGCGCGCCCTGACGAGCGACTCTAGTAGCATGTTGGCTTGGGCAAGGCGATAGATCACCGTGGCAACCAGCTGGTGTCGCGACTGCTTTTATACGGCATACTGGCGACGCTCCAACCGACGACGGTTGGTGTTGAAATTTACATTCACGTTTAACGTTGAGAACACGAGTCAGACAGAGCGTTTTTATTGTACACACTTTTGTTGAAAACGGAATTCGAAACACAATGATATTTATAAACGAGTAGTCACAGAATGACATTTCCAGACCTAGCTCATTAATTATGCAAAACAACAGCCAATGGCGGTGCTCCAAGCAATATTTGAATCGGTCATTCACAGATTGTTTGCCTCCAAATAAAGAGCTTTTGCTTATATCGTGTCGTCATTCTTTTCACCACCTAATCAATGAAAACAACGGGACTTGATGTACACATTTGAAAAAGCAAACTCTCTGTTCGATGTGAAACGGGGCTTTTAGGACATCTAGTGTAAGGAAAACAACGTTGCATGATATTACCAATCCTGTTTCGGAGCTACAGTATATACTCGTTTATGCTCTTTCGCAAATGCAACGCTTGGGGGGTGATGTGAAATTGTCATGAGATCACTTCTTTTTGATAAACGCATGGCTTTTACCACAAGATGACCTCTACCACTAGAGGTCGTCATCACTTCTTCGATCGTTCCTAACAATTATTTATTAATAAAAATTAAAATCATATTTATTACAGTCTCTTAATCATATTTATTACAGTCTGTTGTTCATACAACGCTAATCAATATTCGGTTATGTGTGTTTGTGTGGCACTTTTAGGAGTGTCATTCATCAATTCAGTAAGTACATTTAAACTCTTTTTATACTGGCTTTTACTTCTGTAAAGAAAATGAGAATCTGATTTGTCTTCTCCTTTCAATTGAACGTTTGCACCCCTTCGCCAGTAGAGGGCTTTGTCTGATAACCGTGGACAGTTGTAAAGGTTTCCTAATGGGTTTTAGCTGCTGAATGATTGAATTCTCTAGGTTCGAGCACACAGGCTGATCTCAGACCACAGTTTCTTAGGGAGTGCCTTAAAGAAAGGTTTATTCTGCATACTCACTTTGCCATCCAACTCTTGAAGTAACTTTCTTGAACTAATATACATACATATATATATATATATATATATATATATATATATATATATATAGACCCTGTATATTGTGTACATATTGAACAAGATATTATTATGAAGGGATTGAGGGATTTAAGCCATAGTAACTCCAAAAATACAGCTAGATAACACAATAAAACACAACAAAAACATGATAACATAATAAAAAACATGCCTTTAGAAATGAGAGTTATCTCATATGCAGGTCATCTCTTCTGATGCACATGGATGTGTACACAAGTAAAGCGAGTCTCACATTAACGCGTGTCTCTTGTAGACGTACAAAAGAAACAAAAGCCGATGCACGCCGGCGATCCGACGGGCATCGGCCCGTTGTTTCCGAGCGCAGAGACCAAGCGCGCCCTGACGAGCGACTCTAGTAGCGTGTTGGCTTGGTGTCAAGGCGATAGGTCCCCGGCCCGAACAGACCTAGCAGGTGTCGCGACTGCTTTTATACGGCACATCGGCGACGCTACAGCCGACGACGGTTGGTGAGAAAATGTACATTCACGTTTAACGTTGAGAACACGAGTCAGACAGAACAGAGCATTTTTATTGTACACACTTTTGTTGAAAACGGAACTCGAAACACAATGATATTTGTAAACGAGTAGTCACAGAATGACATTTCCAGACCTAGCTCATTAATTATGCAAAACAACAGCCAATGGCGGTTCTCCAACTGCACACAAAGCAATATTTGAGTCGGTCATTCACAGATTGTTTGAAGTATATAGACATGATATGACTTTGTTTGCTTAATAAGCAGTTTAGATCGTTGGATTACTCTGCAGTAATTGTGGCACATTACTGCAGAGCAATCAGGGTTAAGGTGCCTTGCTCAAGGGCACTTTATCCATGACCCGTGCTGGCTGGCATTGAGATTTGAATCGTCGACCTTCTGATCACAAGCCCAGCGCTTTAACCACTAGGCCACAGCGGACCCCGAGCCGCCTTGGGCGGAATAGACTGGGTTCTAAAGGGTCAGTGCCAGAGGGTCAGCCGGGATTTAAGCAATAGTAACTCCAAAAATAAAGCTAGATAACACAATAATACACAACAAAAACGTGATAACGTAGTAAAAAACATGCCTTTAGAAATGTTTTATGAACGGAGTTATCTCATTTTGGAACCAAAGTCTTCATATAGGCTACTTTATAATGGCACTGATTGATGCAAGTAAACAGGCATGAAGCAAGGCACGAGAAGAAAATAAATGAAGTAGCAATACAAATAAGTGATGTGTTTTGAAGAAGAGAGAAAAAATCATGAAATGAGAAGGAAATGTTATTAGCAGGGGTCTACTCCTCAATCCTCATGAAGTCAACCAGATGCTCTTATTTGTAAAAGTAACGTTAATATTTCAGCCAGTGATAGTAATAAAACGAGAGAAATCACCTTTAAATGAATTCACAGGTTTTACACAGGTCTAAATGCTTTCTCAAAAGACTTAAGAATGGCATTGATACAACTCTGTTCTTTCTGTTCAGAAAAACCTGAGACCACTTTACATTTATTTTGGAACTGCTCTTTCACAGTTACATTTTGGTGTGACATTTGTGATTTTATCAATTGTTATGTAAATCCTAATGTTGATTTTACATACATTAAATGTAATTTTTGGTTTTCATGAATGTGAAAAGAAAAGTGATATTTATTTTATAAACCTTATTTTTCTGTTAGCTAAATTTCACATTCACAAATCTAAATTGTCTAAATGCACTCCTCTTTTTTGAGGTTTAAATGCGAGTTGAAAATGTACTTTGAGTAGCCTGTTGAGTTCTCTAAAAACTTAAAAGCTACAAGAACAGTGACTGTGTTTAAGGACTTTGCACCTAATCTGGATTGGAAGACTGAAGGAATTTAGTCTGGACTGAGGGAATCTGGAGCTTGTATTGACAATGATAATGGTTGTTGTAAATGTTTGTTTTTTGTTATCTTCTACAAGCATTTAATTAAAAAAAAAGATATATATATAAATAAAGCGTCGCATATGTGTGGTATACTTAAAGTTGACTGTCAATTTAAGTTCATGTAGTTCGTTAAAATGATGTTGTTATATATTTATTTGAGTATTTTGCGTAGAAAGTTGCGTACCTGCGCGATGACGTCACTGCACGTAATGGGGAAGAACGTCGCTACGCGCTTCATTTCCAGTAAGAACACTGATAAGGAAGCAACGCGTCCGTCTTGTTCTTTTATATAATCTTCTCCTCATTGCAGGTAATTGTAAATTTTATGTGTGACATATACATAGCGATGTAACGGTGTTTATTAAGTCATTAATCTCTTATTTTTATTTTAATGAACGATGTATAAAAGAGAGCATGGTTAGCACGTGCGTTTATATCGCAATGGTGCTACTCCACAAGAGTTTAAGTATGTTTGTGAAAGTGAATGTAATCTTGTGTTGTAAATGTTAAGCGTTATTTTCTCTCTGTTTTGAATTGTTATCTAAGCGTGATTGACGTTAACGATCTATGAGTACTGAATGCTATTATCAGAGTGGATGTTACGTCACTGATCATTTCTCTATGTTGGGTAAACATATGTTTGAATCATTCATGCTGTTCTTTTACATTTTAAATATATTCAATGTCATTACATTAAACATTTTCCAGTAAGAACACTGATAAGGAAGCAACACGTCCGTCTTGTTCTTTTATATAATCTTCTCCTCATTGCAGGAGTACTACAATTTTGGAGGCACCGCTGGGATGAATGTTGGGTGGATTAACTCCCTGGCCGGTAGAACCCATCTAGCAACACCATCCTGTTCACAGTGACGTTGAAACTGCAGTGTGAGGCAGCGAGGGCGAGTAGTGAGGTGATCTGGTCGAGCAATGCACTTGCTGAGGTTCAGCGATAACCAGCAGTAGCAACGTCGAGTCAGTGAGGTAAACACTACCCTCAACAACCCATACACGGCTGCTAATAATGGATGCGTTTAAAAGTCTCCAGGATGAAATCGGGGAGAAACTATGTAAACTTTCATGTGAAAAACTGACAGAACTCTGTGTCTTTCTTCACATTACAAAGGAGGGTGAAACAAATGCAACTCGTTTGTCTCTGTTAAACAGTCTGAGTAACCACATGCTAAGAGCTGAGTTAGGGGAGCTCGAGGATGGTGGGATGGCTGAGCTGCTGGAAATTAATGAACAATTGAGTCTGCTCACGGGGACTGATGTTGACAGTTCTGAACACAGGCTTGCGAGAGAGGAAAATACTTCTCGTGAGGGGGCTAACATGATGCGGGAAATAAGGGAAAATGAAAATGTGTCAGAGTCGTTTTCCACCATGCATATCAGTCATGCCATGCCTCACACTACGGAAGGCCAACAGGGACATAAGGACCGTAACTCAGTGAGCTCTGTAGATCTACCACAGCGACAGGTCACCTCAGTATGGCATAAAGACTTCAAAATATCAGGTCTGATAGGTGATCCGGGTCAAAAGGACCGACTTTCCTTTTCAAGTTTGGTACGGCAGATAGAAAGTGGAATAAACAAAGGTTACCCAGAACAGGAAATAATTGATTCGGTCATCAAGGCTATCACGCCAGGGTTTCAGCTGCGAAGTTATCTTGAGGGAAAGGCAGGGCTGACACTCCCAGTGCTAAGACACATATTGCGCTCTCACTACCAGGAAAAAAATGCAACTGAACTATATAAACAACTCACTACAGAAGCGCAGCGCCCAAAAGGAACCCCACAAAGCTTCCTGATCCGCGTCCTCGACCTTAGACAGAAAATCTTGTTCGCCTCTCAAGAAGATGACTCTGGGTTAAAATATGACCCGGCTCTGGTCCAAAACATGTTCTTACACACAGTTCTAACAGGGCTGCATAATGATCGCATCCAAAGTGACTTTTAACAATATCTGTCCATCCCCACTATAACCGACGAAGTGTTACTAGAGAAACTTAATGTCGCTTGTTCTAACGAATCGGAGCGGCAAAGCAAACGGAAAGGTGAACGAACCGGCACTGTTCATGTTGTGCAGCTAGATGACCCTGAACCAAAATGCCAATCTAAACACCCTAAGTTTGATCTGATGGCGCAGCTGAAAAGTCTAAGTGAGGATGTCATGCAACTTAAAGAAACAATGCAGAAGCCCTTTCCTGTTACTCAGCGATGCTGTGCAGTCCATAACCAGGAACCAGTAGCTACAGCTGCCCCCCAGCATCAGAGCCGCTCCCAAGGTTTCCAACCGGCCCCTGGATGGACGCCAATCCGAGAGAGTCAGGCCTGGGGAGCAGAGACAGTTAAATGCCAACAGGGGACGGGTCCATATTCGTCTTCACACCAGCTTGACCAAAGTCAAAAACATGTATCGGAACGATATATACCGCACACAAAGCCGGTTCAATACCCTTTTGTCACACAAGAGCATCCTGTGCAGTCACCCCAACAGTATGTAACCCATCATGCACAACCTTATGCGACTCAGCCTCTAAACGTTGGAGCAGCCCCATATTATGGCCAGCAGTATGTGGTGCCGCCACAACCATACCCTCATCAGTACGGACCACCTCGCCATCCACGAGCGAGACAATGTTTCCATTGCCAGCAATGCAAAACCATGGAACCATGTACTCACTGTTACTTGTGTGGCAGCAGCGAGCATTTCTCAGCTGGCTGTAAGAGCAAGAGTGTCAGACCCCAGTCAGGAGCGGCGTTAAACAGGAGTGGGTTACCCCCGAGGGACAGGGTGTGACCCAAACAGTGAAAAGGTCCCAAGAACAAGGAAGTGGCCCAAATCAGCAGGTACAGCGTGATCTTGAGCCCCAGTCACTTAACAGTATTTTACCTAGTTCTTGTAACGTTAATTGTCATTCTGCTGTCACGTCTCTAGTAGGCAAACAATGTCTAGTGACCTGTTATCTGCAGGGACAGAGGACAGAAGCATTATGGGATACAGGTTCCCAAGTATCTATTATAGATGAACTGTGGAAAACAAAGTACGCACCTGATGTGACTCTTAAAAACATTTCCGAGGCAGCAGGCGCTCCAGATAATCTGCAGTTGGTGGCGGCAAATGGAACAAACATACCATACAGTGGCTGGGTGGAAATTACTTTCAAGTTGACATCCCCTGTAGCAAAGGGGAGAGAGTTAATCATTCCTGTGCTTGTCTTGAAGAACCAAGAGTTGTCTAGGCCAATCATAGGGTACAATGTAATCGAGCAACTAATACGGAAGTGCGATTCGGATGGATCTCATAATGCGACTGATGGAAATATGTACAACACTGTTCGGAATGCTTTCCCGGGCCTCAAGAAAAATAAAGTACACACCTTCATCAATCTAGTATCAGCAGATGACCCTGGTGTGTATGTGGTTAGAACAGTAAAGGGGCGGGTGAATGTACCAAAGCAAACTGTGATGCAGATTCAGTGTCAGGTAAGGGGGCCACTAGTGAAACAAGATACTGTGCTGCTGTTTGAACCACATGTTAATCCCCAACACCCTGATGGCCTTGAACTGTTTGATACACTATTTATGCTAAAAGAGGGTGCTTGCCCACAGATTACCATCAGTGTACAGAATGGAACAGATCATGACATCACGCTTATGGGGAGGACAGAGCTGGGGACAGTACAGTCAGTCAAGTCTATTTTGCCAACCCCACAAAGTACCACCTCTGCCTCTGTCACGCAGTCCCCACCAGAAACCACGGACGTGGATGGGGATAAGGATTCATGGGACCCTCCAGTCGATGTGGGCCATTTGACTCTGTCCCAGCAACAGCAAGTAAAACAGATGTTACATGAGGAATGCCATGCTTTCTCTAAATCAGATGATGACATTGGCTGTGTTCAAGGATTAGAGTTGAGTATTTCTCTGAATGACAACACACCGGTTACCCGCACATACACTTCAGTTCCTAAGCCTTTATATCAGGAAATGAAGGATTACCTGCGTGATTTGATCGCTCAAGGGTGGGTGGAAAAGTCTCATTCCCCATACTCGTCTCCCATTGTGTGTGTCCGTAAGAAGGATGGAAGCCTCAGATTGTGCATTGACTATAGGGACTTGAACCGTAAGACCGTTCCTGATCGCCAGCCTATACCGAGAGTGCAGGATATATTGGATGGCCTGGGAGGTAACAGCTGGTTCTCTCTATTAGATCAAGGGAAAGCGTACCACCAAGGCTTTATGTGTCCAGAGAGTAGACATCTAACGGCGTTCACTACACCGTGGGGCCTGTATCAATGGAACCGCATCCCATTTGGCCTAATGAATGCACCAGCGGCATTTCAACGATTTATGGAGGAATGTTTGGAAGGACTAAGGGATGACATTTGTATACCCTACCTTGACGACATACTGGTCTTTACTAAGTCTTTTTGTGAACAGGTGGAAGCGGTGAGGAGAGTCCTGCAACGGTTGAAAGCCCATGGAGTCAAGTTAAAGCCAAAAAAATTTGAGCTTTTCAAGAACAAGGTTCGCTATCTGGGCAGGATCGTTTCTGCGGAAGGCAGCCGCATGGACCCGGCAGACACAGTCGCTGTGACAGCACTCAAAGAAAAGAAATTGAACACTGTGGGGGACTTACGCAAGATTTTGGGCCTGCTCAGCTATTATAGACAGTATATCAAAGATTTCTCGCGGATTGCCAACCCCCTTTACGATCTGCTAAAGGGAAAGACTGACAATAAGAGGGACCAGAGGAAAGGAAAGCGAAAGAGGGAAACAGGCAGAATGACTCATGTGATGCCATCAAATCAACTGATCCAATGGACAGAAAATCATCAAGGGATCCTTGAAGAACTGATCGATTGTTTAGTTCAGCCTCCTGTGTTAGGATTTCCTGATTTCTCCCAGCCTTTCACACTTCACACAGATGCGTCCAACCAAGGTCTGGGAGCGGTCCTGTACCAGGAACAAAACGGGAAGCTAAGAGTTCTAGCCTACGGTTCCCGGACTTTAACAGCGGCAGAAAAAAACTATCATTTACACAGTGGGAAGTTGGAATTTCTTGCCCTCAAATGGGCTGTAACTGAAAAATTCAGAGACTACCTCTATTATGCCCCGACTTTTACGGTATTTAGTGACAACAATCCGTTAACATACGTTCTGACATCTGCCAAATTGAATGCCACTGGCTGCCGATGGGTTGCCGAGCTTGCAGATTTTCACTTTACAATTCGCTATCGCCCTGGCAAGGAAAACATTGATGCAGACTCACTTTCCAGGATGCCAGCCGATTTGGAGGAAATAATGGGAGAATGCACTGAGCAGCTTTCATCAGATTGTGTGGGATCTCTGATCCAGGCAGTGGAAGTCCAAAACGATCTGGATGTGCCCTCTGCTATAGCCTGTCAGTATATCTCTGCAAGTGTGGAGGAAAGTGGGAAAACTCTTCAACCCCTGTCAAGAGTGGGAGTAAGACAAGCTCAGGAAAATGACAAGGATATTGGAGTAGTCATTAAACACTTACAATCGGGAACCAGGCCTCCCCAGAGATGGAATTCACCAAAATCACAGTTGAAAGGCCTCCTAAGAGAATGGGACAAATTGAAATTGGATGAGGATGGAGTTCTATTTCGTAAAACGTCTCAGAGGACACAGCTGGTTTTACCAACCTCACTCAAAACAACTGTCTTACGAGAACTGCACGATGAAATGGGCCACCAGGGTCTGGACCGCACCAACAATCTCATCAGAGATCGTTTTTTCTGGCCCCACATGCAAAAAGACATCGAACATTATGTCCTGAGAACCTGTTCCTGCATAAAACAGAAAAAGCCCTGTCGGGAAACGAGGGCACCACTCAAAAGTATAACAACGACCCATCCGTTTGAACTGGTATCTATTGACTTCCTCCATGTGGACAAATGTAAGGGTGGTTATGAGTACATTTTGATAATCATTGACCATTTTACTCGATTTGCACAGGCCTATGCCACCACCTCAAAGTCAGGAAAGACAGTGGCCGACCAGTTGTTCAATGATTTTGCCCTCAAGTTTGGGTTTCCCACCCGAATTCACCATGATCAAGGGGGAGAGTTCGAAAATCAGCTGTTCACTCAACTCAGCAATTACAGTGGCTTCGCCGGCTCCAGGACCACCCCCTACCATCCACAAGGGAATGGGCAGGTGGAAAGATTTAATCAAACTTTACTGCAAATGATGAAAACCCTCACCGAAAGACAAAAATCCAATTGGAAGCAGTCACTCAACAAATTAATATTTGCGTACAATTGCACCAAATGTGAAGTTACTGGCTTTTCACCATTCCAGCTTCTTTTTGGTCGCTCTCCAAGGCTTCCCATCGATGCTGCTTTCGGACTCGACTCGAACCCCAGCTCTGTGAGCCACAGTGAGTACGTGAAACGGTGGACCGAGGGGATGCAAGAAGCGTGTGAGATTGCAAGAGAACATGCTAAAAGGTGTGCTGACCGAAACAAGAGGAATTACGATCTCAAAGTGAGGTATACAAATCTAACTCCAGGGAGCAGGGTCCTGGTGAAAAATCTGACCCCGCGAGGCGGTACAGGAAAACTTCGAAGTTATTGGGAGAACGAAGTTCATGTCATCATACGTCAGGTTGCTGATGATATACCAGTCTACGAAGTGAAACCTGAACAGAGTAGAGGTCGCTCAAGAGTGTTGCACCACAACCTTCTCCTTCCCTGTGATCACTTACCCTTTGAAACTGCACCAAAACATACCCCCACATCAAAACCAAAGCACCAACAGATGAAAGGACGAGCCCAGCCTCCTGGGGAGAGAGAAAAACATTCAGAAAGTGAGAGTGAGGAAGAGGAATATCACCTTCGTGTAGGACCTAGTCAAATGAGAAGGGGAAGCAGTGATCATCTGAGAAAGAAAGAGATGTTACCACCTCAGTCAGTACCCTGCGAGGATGATTCCAGTCTTCCTGAGTTGATAGAGCCAATGCCCCAGTCGCACGTGAGAGAGTTAGAGATGGGACAACCAGAACCTACCGCCATATCTGAACCGAGACAAGAACCTCAGGCACACAAACAGATTGCTGAACAAGTAGACCGAGATTTACCTGTTGGAGAAGTAGCCGAGACACCTGAATTCAGAAATCTAAGACCAGAGCGAATAAATGAGTCCCAGCTTGTCATGAGGAAACGACGGCCCCCAAAAAGATTTACCTATGATCATTTTGGGACTCCATCATGTTACAATGTGCAAATAATGGGTAGTCCATACTATCCTCAAGTAATTGCCACTGGTGCAACAGCTTTAAACCCCTGGCTACCAATGCCACCTCATTATACTCAGCAACATGTGTCTTACTAATAATGAACTGTAGTTTCCTTGAACTTCATCCCTGAATAGCCATTCTATGGCCTGTGTACAGTGTGAACTGCCATCTCAATGCCTTAAAACCATTACACAGGGACTGTTTGTTGTTTCTTAGTAAGTGCATACTGCAAGAACTATAAACTTCTCACACTTAGAGGAAATAGACAAGCAATTGTTTCCCAAAGCAACTATTGTTGGTGATAAGTAACTGTTGAGAATGCTACATTGTTACAATTTAAAATTCCATGGGACTGTTTACTAACAATTGTTGAGATCTCTTTAGCATTTGCCCGTACTCTCATGTACTACCTACCTACAGGAACTGTTATAAACATATCCCAAAGAGTTCTTTAAATGGAACAGGAACAAAAACTTTGGAACTATGTGCCTTCACGACATTGTTCTACGGACTTTGAACTCTTTAATTGTTATTTTTTTTATATATGTATAGAGAGAGTGTCCCCTCGAGTTGTGCATCAGCCTGGATCCGAGGGTTTTTTCTTGGTGGTTTGACACTGAAATAGACTTGGTACTCTTAAGAAACATTGTGTACATTTCTACGGAGTAACGTATGTTAAGGAAATGTTTGTGACCATAAGTCAATTGTAAATAACTAGCTAGCGAACAAAACAAAATATTTTCGGTGATGTGTCATTGTTGCAGTATTATTACAGCTTTGTTCTATTGTTGGGTGTTTAATCCATTTTTATGTCTAGACAAGTAAAGATGTAACTATGCACGGAAATTTACCACTTCATGTGGCCTTCTACTGTTGTATAAGTGTAACGTGCCATAAAGAGAGAGATAAACAAAGTGTTGATGCTTTGGACTTTGTGTTTAGATGTCGGGGCGACATCTTATCTCGTGGGGGAGAGTGTGGTATACTGAGAGTTGACTGTCAATTTAAGTTCATGTAGTTCGTTAAAATAATGTTGTTATATATTTATTTGAGTATTTTGCGTAGAAAGTTGCGTACCTGCGCGATGACGTCACTGCACGTAATGGGGAAGAACGTCGCGACGCGCTTCATTTCCAGTAAGAACACTGATAAGGAAGCAACGCGTCCGTCTTGTTCTTTTATATAATCTTCTCCTCATTGCAGGTAATTGTAAATTTTATGTGTGACATATACATAGCGATGTAACGGTGTTTATTAAGTCATTAATCTCTTATTTTTATTTTAATGAACGATGTATAAAAGAGAGCATGGTTAGCACGTGCGTTTGTATCGCAATGGTGCTACTCCACAAGAGTTTAAGTATGTTTGTGAAAGTGAATGTAATCTTGTGTTGTAAATGTTAAGCGTTATTTTCTCTCTGTTATGAATTGTTATCTAAGCGTGATTGACGTTAACGATCTATGAGTACTGAATGCTATTATCAGAGTGGATGTTACGTCACTGATCATTTCTCTATGTTGGGTAAACATATGTTTGAATCATTCATGCTGTTCTTTTACATTTTAAATATATTCAATGTCATTACATTAAACATTTTCCAGGAAGAACACTGATAAGGAAGCAACGCGTCCGTCTTGTTCTTTTATATAATCTTCTCCTCATTGCAGGAGTACTACATATGCAGGTCATCTCTTCTGATGCACATGGATGTGTAGTAAAGCTCTCACATTAACGTGTGTCTCTTGTAGACGTACAAAAGAAACAAAAGCCGATGCTCGCCGACGGCATCAGCCCGTTGTCCGAGCGCAGAGACCCAGCGCGCCCTGACGAGCGACTCTAGTAGCATGTTGGCTTGGGCCAAGGCGATAGATCACCGTGGCAACTTGCTGGTGTCGCGACTGGTTTTATACGGCATATCGGCGACGCTCCAACCGACGACGGTTGGTGAGGAAATTTACATTCACGTTTAACGTTAAGAACACGAGTCAGACAGAGCGTTTTTATTGTACACACTTTTGTTGAAAACGGAACTCGAAACACAATGATATTTATAAACGAGTAGTCACAGAATGACATTTCCAGACCTAGCTCATTAATTATGCAAAACAACAGCCAATGGCGGTTCTCCAAGCAATATTTGAATCGGTCATTCACAGATTGTTTGCCTCCAAATAAAGAGCTTTTGCTTATATCATGTCGTCATTCTTTTCACCACCTAATCAATGAAATCAACGGGACTTGATGTACACATTTGAAAAAGCAAACTCTCTGTTCGATGTGAAACGGGGCTTTTAGGACATCTAGTGTAAGGAAAACAACGTTGCATGATATTACCAATCCTGTTTCGGAGCTACAGTATATACTCGTTTATGCTCTTTCGCAAATGCAACGCTTGGGGGGTGATGTGAAATTGTCATGAGATATCTTCTTTTTGATAAACGCATGGCTTTTACCACAAGATGACCTCTACCACTAGACGTCGTCATCACTTCTTCGATCGTTCCTAACAATTATTTATTAATAAAAATTAAAATCATATTTATTACAGTCTCTTAATCATATTTATTACAGTCTGTTGTTCATACAACGCTAATCAATATTCGGTTATGTGTGTTTGTGTGGCACTTTTAGGAGTGTCATTCATCAATTCAGTAAGTACTTTTAAACTCTTTTTATACTGGCTTTTACTTCTGTAAAGAAAATGAGAATCTGATTTGTCTTCTCCTTTCAATTGAACGTTTGCACCCCTTCGCCAGTAGAGGGCGTTGTTTGATAACCGTTGACAGTTGTAAAGGTTTCCTAATGGGTTTTAGCTGCTGAATGAATTAATTCTTTAGGTTCGAGCACACAGGCTGATCTCAGACCACAGTTTCTTAGGGAGTGCCTTAAAGAAAGATTTATTCTGCATACTCACTTTGCCATCCAACTCTTGAAGTAACTTTCTTGAACTAATATACATACATATGTATATATATATATATATATATATATATATATACATACATATGTATATATATATATATATATGTATATATATATATATATATATATATATATATATATATATATATATATATATATATATACATACATATGTATATATATATATATATATATATATATATAGCCTGTATATCGTGTACATATTGAACAAGATATTATTATGAAGGGATTGAGGGATTTAAGCAATAGTAACTCCAAAAATAAAGCTAGATAAGACAATAAAACACAACAAAAACGTGATAACGTAATAAAAAACATGCCTTTAGAAATGTTTTATGAACGGAGTTATCTCATTTTGGAACCAAAGTCTTCATATAGGCTACTTTATAATGGCACTGATTGATGCAAGTAAACAGGCATGAAGCAAGGCACGAGAAGAAAATAAATGAAGTAGCAATACAAATAAGTGATGTGTTTTGAAGAAGAGAGAAAAAATCATGAAATGAGAAGGAAATGTTATTGGCAGGGGTCTACTCCTCAATCCTCATGAAGTCAACCTGATTCTCTTATTTCTAAAAGTAACATTAATATTTCAGCCAGTGATTGTAAAAAAGCGAGAGAAATGAATTCACAGGTTAAATGAATTCACAGGTTTTACACAGGTCTAAATGCTTTCTCAAAAGACTTAAGAATGGCATTGATACCCTCTGTTCTTTCTGTTCAGAAAAACCTGAGTCCACTTTACATTTATTTTGGAACTGCTCTTTCACAGTTACATTTTGGTGTGACATTTGTGATTTTATCAATTGTTATGTAAATCCTAATGTTGATTTTAGGAGCACTTCCGGTGGGACGGGTTCACTTCCTGCCGTCGGTGTGGTGTCGCATATGCAGGTCATCTCTTCTGATGCACATGGATGTGTACACAAGTAAAGCTCTCACATTAACGTGTGTCTCTTGTAGACGTACAAAAGAAACAAAAGCTGATGCTCGCCGACGGCATCAGCCCATTGTCCGAGCGCAGAGACCCAGCGCGCCCTGACGAGCGACTCTAGTAGCATGTTGGCTTGGGCAAGGCAATAGATAACCGTGGCAACCAGCTGGTGTCGCGACTGCTTTTATACGGCATACTGGCGACGCTCCAACTGACGACGGTTGGTGATGAAATTTACATTCACGTTTAACGTTGAGAACACGAGTCAGACAGAGCGTTTTTATTGTACACACTTTTGTTGAAAACGGAACTCGAAACACAATGATATTTATAAACGAGTAGTCACAGAATGACATTTCCAGACCTAGCTCATTAATTATGCAAAACAACAGCCAATGGCGGTTCTCCAACTGCACACAAAGCAATATTTGAGTCGGTCATTCACAGATTGTTTGAAGTATATAGACATGATATGACTTTGTTTGCTTAATAAGCAGTTTAGATCGTTGGATTACTCTGCAGTAATTGTGGCACATTACTGCAGAGCAATCAGGGTTAAGGTGCCTTGCTCAAGGGCACTTCATCCATGACCCGTGCTGGCTGGCATTGAGATTTGAATCGTCGACCTTCTGATCACAAGCCCAGCGCTTTAACCACTAGGCCACAGCGGACCCCGAGCCGCCTTGGGCGGAATAGACTGGGTTCTAAAGGGTCAGTGCCAGAGGGTCAGCCGGGATTTAAGCAATAGTAACTCCAAAAATAAAGCTAGATAACACAATAATACACAACAAAAACGTGATAACGTAATAAAAAACATGCCTTTAGAAATGTTTTATGAACGGAGTTATCTCATTTTGGAACCAAAGTCTTCATATAGGCTACTTTATAATGGCACTGATTGATGCAAGTAAACAGGCATGAAGCAAGGCACGAGAAGAAAATAAATGAAGTAGCAATACAAATAAGTGATGTGTTTTGAAGAAGAGAGAAAAAATCATGAAATGAGAAGGAAATGTTATTAGCAGGGGTCTACTCCTCAATCCTCATGAAGTCAACCAGATGCTCTTATTTGTAAAAGTAACGTTAATATTTCAGCCAGGGATAGTAATAAAACGAGAGAAATCACCTTTAAATGAATTCACAGGTTTTACACAGGTCTAAATGCTTTCTCAAAAGACTTAAGAATGGCATTGATACAACTCTGTTCTTTCTGTTCAGAAAAACCTGAGACCACTTTACATTTATTTTGGAACTGCTCTTTCACAGTTACATTTTGGTGTGACATTTGTGATTTTATCAATTGTTATGTAAATCCTAATGTTGATTTTACATACATTAAATGTAATTTTTGGTTTTCATGAATGTGAAAAGAAAAGTGATATTTATTTTATAAACCTTATTTTTCTGTTAGCTAAATTTCACATTCACAAATCTAAATTGTCTAAATGCACTCCTCTTTTTTTGAGGTTTAAATGCGAGTTGAAAATGTACTTTGAGTAGCCTGTTGAGTTCTCTAAAAACTTAAAAGCTACAAGAACAGTGACTGTGTTTAAGGACTTTGCACCTAATCTGGATTGGAAGACTGAAGGAATTTAGTCTGGACTGAGGGAATCTGGAGCTTGTATTGACAATGATAATGGTTGTTGTAAATGTTTGTTTTTTGTTATCTTCTACAAGCATTTAATTAAAAAAAAAGATATATATATAAATATATTTCAGGCAGGGATTCGAGCACTTCCGGTGGGACGGGTTCACTTCCTGCGGTTGGTGTAGCGTCGCATATGCAGGTCATCTCTTCTGATGCACATGGATGTGTAGTAAAGCTCTCACATTAACGTGTGTCTCTTGTAGACGTACAAAAGAAACAAAAGCCGATGCTCGCCGACGGCATCAGCCCGTTGTCCGAGCGCAGAGACCCAGCGCGCCCTTACGAGCGACTCTAGTAGCATGTTGGCTTGGGCCAAGGCGATAGATCACCGTGGCAACTTGCTGGTGTCGCGACTGGTTTTATACGGCATATCGGCGACGCTCCAACCGACGACGGTTGGTGAGGAAATTTACATTCACGTTTAACGTTAAGAACACGAGTCAGACAGAGCGTTTTTATTGTACACACTTTTGTTGAAAACGGAACTCGAAACACAATGATATTTATAAACGAGTAGTCACAGAATGACATTTCCAGACCTAGCTCATTAATTATGCAAAACAACAGCCAATGGCGGTTCTCCAAGCAATATTTGAATCGGTCATTCACAGATTGTTTGCCTCCAAATAAAGAGCTTTTGCTTATATGGTGTCGTCATTCTTTTCACCACCTAATCAATGAAATCAACGGGACTTGATGTACACATTTGAAAAAGCAAACTCTCTGTTCGATGTGAAACGGGGCTTTTAGGACATCTAGTGTAAGGAAAACAACGTTGCATGATATTACCAATCCTGTTTCGGAGCTACAGTATATACTCGTTTATGCTCTTTCGCAAATGCAACGCTTGGGGGGTGATGTGAAATTGTCATGAGATATCTTCTTTTTGATAAACGCATGGCTTTTACCACAAGATGACCTCTACCACTAGACGTCGTCATCACTTCTTCGATCGTTCCTAACAATTATTTATTAATAAAAATTAAAATCATATTTATTATAGTCTCTTAATCATATTTATTACAGTCTGTTGTTCATACAACGCTAATCAATATTCGGTTATGTGTGTTTGTGTGGCACTTTTAGGAGTGTCATTCATCAATTCAGTAAGTACTTTTAAACTCTTTTTATACTGGCTTTTACTTCTGTAAAGAAAATGAGAATCTGATTTGTCTTCTCCTTTCAATTGAACGTTTGCACCCCTTCGCCAGTAGAGGGCGTTGTTTGATAACCGTTGACAGTTGTAAAGGTTTCCTAATGGGTTTTAGCTGCTGAATGAATGTATTCTTTAGGTTCGAGCACACAGGCTGATCTCAGACCACAGTTTCTTAGGGAGTGCCTTAAAGAAAGATTTAGTCTGCATACTCACTTTGCCATCCAACTCTTGAAGTAACTTTCTTGAACTAATATACATACATATGTATATATATATATATTTAGCCTGTATATCGTGTACATATGGAACAAGATATTATTATGAAGGGATTGAGGGATTTAAGCAATAGTAACTCCAAAAATAAAGCTAGATAACACAATAAAACACAACAAAAACGTGATAACGTAATAAAAAACATGCCTTTAGAAATGTTTTATGAACGGAGTTATCTCATTTTGGAACCAAAGTCTTCATATAGGCTACTTTATAATGGCACTGATTGATGCAAGTAAACAGGCATGAAGCAAGGCACGAGAAGAAAATAAATGAAGTAGCAATACAAATAAGTGATGTGTTTTGAAGAAGAGAGAAAAAATCATGAAATGAGAAGGAAATGTTATTGGCAGGGGTCTACTCCTCAATCCTCATGAAGTCAACCTGATTCTTTTATTTCTAAAAGTAACATTAATATTTCAGCCAGTGATAGTAAAAAAGCGAGAGAAATCACCTTTAAATGAATTCACAGGTTTTACACAGGTCTAAATGCTTTCTCAAAAGACTTAAGAATGGCATTGATACCCTCTGTTCTTTCTGTTCAGAAAAACCTGAGTCCACTTTACATTTATTTTGGAACTGCTCTTTCACAGTTACATTTTGGTGTGACATTTGTGATTTGATCAATTGTTATGTAAATCCTAATGTTGATTTTAGGAGCACTTCCGGTGGGACGGGTTCACTTCCTGCCGTCGGTGTGGTGTCGCATATGCAGGTCATCTCTTCTGATGCACATGGATGTGTACACAAGTAAAGCTCTCACATTAACGTGTGTCTCTTGTAGACGTACAAAAGAAACAAAAGCTGATGCTCGCCGACGGCATCAGCCCGTTGTCCGAGCGCAGAGACCCAGCGCGCCCTGACGAGCGACTCTAGTAGCATGTTGGCTTGGGCAAGGCGATAGATCACCGTGGCAATCAGCTGGTGTCGCGACTGCTTTTATACGGCATACTGGCGACGCTCCAACCGACGACGGTTGGTGATGAAATTTACATTCACGTTTAACGTTGAGAACACGAGTCAGACAGAGCGTTTTTATTGTACACACTTTTGTTGAAAACGGAACTCGAAACACAATGATATTTATAAACGAGTAGTCACAGAATGACATTTCCAGACCTAGCTCATTAATTATGCAAAACAACAGCCAATGGCGGTGCTCCAAGCAATATTTGAATCGGTCATTCACAGATTGTTTGCCTCCAAATAAAGAGCTTTTGCTTATATCGTGTCGTCATTCTTTTCACCACCTAATCAATGAAATCAACGGGACTTGATGTACACATTTGTAAAAGCAAACTCTCTGTTCGATGTGAAACGGGGCTTTTAGGACATCTAGTGTAAGGAAAACAACGTTGCATGATATTACCAATCCTGTTTCGGAGCTACAGTATATACTCGTTTATGCTCTTTCGCAAATGCAACGCTTGGGGGGTGATGTGAAATTGTCATGAGATATCTTCTTTTTGATAAACGCATGGCTTTTACCACAAGATGACCTCTACCACTAGACGTCGTCATCACTTCTTCGATCGTTCCTAACAATTATTTATTAATAAAAATTAAAATCATATTTATTACAGTCTCTTATTCATATTTATTACAGTCTGTTGTTCATACAACACTAATGAATATTCGGTTATGTGTGTTTGTGTGGCACTTTTAGGAGTGTCATTCATCAATTCAGTAAGTACTTTTAAACTCTTTTTATACTGGCTTTTACTTCTGTAAAGAAAATGAGAATCTGATTTGTCTTCTCCTTTCAATTGAACGTTTGCACCCCTTCGCCAGTAGAGGGCGTTGTTTGATAACCGTTGACAGTTGTAAAGGTTTCCTAATGGGTTTTAGCTGCTGAATGAATTAATTCTTTAGGTTCGAGCACACAGGCTGATCTCAGACCACAGTTTCTTAGGGAGTGCCTTAAAGAAAGATTTATTCTGCATACTCACTTTGCCATCCAACTCTTGAAATAACTTTCTTGAACTAATATACATACATATGTATATATATATATATATATATATATATATATATATATAAATATATATATATATATATATATTTAGCCTGTATATCGTGTACATATTGAACAAGATATTATTATGAAGGGATTGAGGGATTTAAGCAATAGTAACTCCAAAAATAAAGCTAGATAACACAATAAAACACAACAAAAACGCGATAACGTAATAAAAAACATGCCTTTAGAAATGTTTTATGAACGGAGTTATCTCATTTTGGAACCAAAGTCTTCATATAGGCTACTTTATAATGGCACTGATTGATGCAAGTAAACAGGCATGAAGCAAGGCACGAGAAGAAAATAAATGAAGTAGCAATACAAATAAGTGATGTGTTTTGAAGAAGAGAGAAAAAATCATGAAATAAGAAGGAAATGTTATTGGCAGGGGTCTACTCCTCAATCCTCATGAAGTCAACCAGATTCTTTTATTTCTAAAAGTAACATTAATATTTCAGCCAGTGATAGTAAAAAAGCGAGAGAAATCACCTTTAAATGAATTCACAGGTTTTACACAGGTCTAAATGCTTTCTCAAAAGACTTAAGAATGGCATTGATACCCTCTGTTCTTTCTGTTCAGAAAAACCTGAGTCCACTTTACATTTATTTTGGAACTGCTCTTTCACAGTTACGTTTTGGTGTGACATTTGTGATTTTATCAATTGTTATGTAAATCCTAATGTTGATTTTAGGAGCACTTCCGGTGGGACGGGTTCACTTCCTGCCGTCGGTGTGGTGTCGCATATGCAGGTCATCTCTTCTGATGCACATGGATGTGTACACAAGTAAAGCTCTCACATTAACGTGTGTCTCTTGTAGACGTACAAAAGAAACAAAAGCTGATGCTCGCCGACGGCATCAGCCCGTTGTCCGAGCGCAGAGACCCAGCGCGCCCTGACGAGCGACTCTAGTAGCATGTTGGCTTGGGCAAGGCGATAGATCACCGTGGCAACCAGCTGGTGTCGCGACTGATTTTATACGGCATACTGGCGACGCTCCAACCGACGACGGTTGGTGATGAAATTTACATTCACGTTTAACGTTGAGAACACGAGTCAGACAGAGCGTTTTTATTGTACACACTTTTGTTGAACACGGAACTCGAAACACAATGATATTTATAAACGAGTAGTCACAGAATGACATTTCCAGACCTAGCTCATTAATTATGCAAAACAACAGCCAATGGCGGTGCTCCAAGCAATATTTGAATCGGTCATTCACAGATTGTTTGCCTCCAAATAAAGAGCTTTTGCTTATATCGTGTCGTCATTCTTTTCACCACCTAATCAATGAAATCAACGGGACTTGATGTACACATTTGTAAAAGCAAACTCTCTGTTCGATGTGAAACGGGGCTTTTAGGACATCTAGTGTAAGGAAAACAACGTTGCATGATATTACCAATCCTGTTTCGGAGCTACAGTATATACTCGTTTATGCTCTTTCGCAAATGCAACGCTTGGGGGGTGATGTGAAATTGTCATGAGATATCTTCTTTTTGATAAACGTATGGCTTTTACCACAAGATGACCTCTACCACTAGACGTCGTCATCACTTCTTCGATCGTTCCTAACAATTATTTATTAATAAAAATTAAAATCATATTTATTACAGTCTCTTATTCATATTTATTACAGTCTGTTGTTCATACAACGCTAATCAATATTCGGTTATGTGTGTTTGTGTGGCACTTTTAGGAGTGTCATTCATCAATTCAGTAAGTACTTTTAAACTCTTTTTATACTGGCTTTTACTTCTGTAAAGAAAATGAGAATCTGATTTGTCTTCTCCTTTCAATTGAACGTTTGCACCCCTTCGCCAGTAGAGGGCGTTGTTTGATAACCGTTGACAGTTGTAAAGGTTTCCTAATGGGTTTTAGCTGCTGAATGAATTAATTCTTTAGGTTCGAGCACACAGGCTGATCTCAGACCACAGTTTCTTAGGGAGTGCCTTAAAGAAAGATTTATTCTGCATACTCACTTTGCCATCCAACTCTTGAAATAACTTTCTTGAACTAATATACATACATATGTATATATATATATATATATATATATTTAGCCTGTATATCATGTACATATTGAACAAGATATTATTATGAAGGGATTGAGGGATTTAAGCAATAGTAACTCCAAAAATAAAGCTAGATAACACAATAATACACAACAAAAACGTGATAACGTAATAAAAAACATGCCTTTAGAAATGTTTTATGAACGGAGTTATCTCATTTTGGAACCAAAGTCTTCATATAGGCTACTTTATAATGGCACTGATTGATGCAAGTAAACAGGCATGAAGCAAGGCACGAGAAGAAAATAAATGAAGTAGCAATACAAATAAGTGATGTGTTTTGAAGAAGAGAGAAAAAATCATGAAATGAGAAGGAAATGTTATTAGCAGGGGTCTACTCCTCAATCCTCATGAAGTCAACCAGATGCTCTTATTTGTAAAAGTAACGTTAATATTTCAGCCAGGGATAGTAATAAAACGAGAGAAATCACCTTTAAATGAATTCACAGGTTTTACACAGGTCTAAATGCTTTCTCAAAAGACTTAAGAATGGCATTGATACAACTCTGTTCTTTCTGTTCAGAAAAACCTGAGACCACTTTACATTTATTTTGGAACTGCTCTTTCACAGTTACATTTTGGTGTGACATTTGTGATTTTATCAATTGTTATGTAAATCCTAATGTTGATTTTACATACATTAAATGTAATTTTTGGTTTTCATGAATGTGAAAAGAAAAGTGATATTTATTTTATAAACCTTATTTTTCTGTTAGCTAAATTTCACATTCACAAATCTAAATTGTCTAAATGCACTCCTCTTTTTTTGAGGTTTAAATGCGAGTTGAAAATGTGCTTTGAGTAGCCTGTTGAGTTCTCTAAAAACTTAAAAGCTACAAGAACAGTGACTGTGTTTAAGGACTTTGCACCTAATCTGGATTGGAAGACTGAAGGAATTTAGTCTGGACTGAGGGAATCTGGAGCTTGTATTGACAATGATAATGGTTGTTGTAAATGTTTGTTTTTTGTTATCTTCTACAAGCATTTAATTAAAAAAAAAGATATATATATAAATATATTTCAGGCAGGGATTCGAGCACTTCCGGTGGGACGGGTTCACTTCCTGCGGTTGGTGTAGCGTCGCATATGCAGGTCATCTCTTCTGATGCACATGGATGTGTAGTAAAGCTCTCACATTAACGTGTGTCTCTTGTAGACGTACAAAAGAAACAAAAGCCGATGCTCGCCGACGGCATCAGCCCGTTGTCCGAGCGCAGAGACCCAGCGCGCCCTGACGAGCGACTCTAGTAGCATGTTGGCTTGGGCCAAGGCGATAGATCACCGTGGCAACTTGCTGGTGTCGCGACTGCTTTTATACGGCATATCGGCGACGCTCCAACCGACGACGGTTGGTGAGGAAATTTACATTCACGTTTAACGTTAAGAACACGAGTCAGACAGAGCGTTTTTATTGTACACACTTTTGTTGAAAACGGAACTCGAAACACAATGATATTTATAAACGAGTAGTCACAGAATGACATTTCCAGACCTAGCTCATTAATTATGCAAAACAACAGCCAATGGCGGTTCTCCAAGCAATATTTGAATCGGTCATTCACAGATTGTTTGCCTCCAAATAAAGAGCTTTTGCTTATATCGTGTCGTCATTCTTTTCACCACCTAATCAATGAAATCAACGGGACTTGATGTACACATTTGAAAAAGCAAACTCTCTGTTCGATGTGAAACGGGGCTTTTAGGACATCTAGTGTAAGGAAAACAACGTTGCATGATATTACCAATCCTGTTTCGGAGCTACAGTATATACTCGTTTATGCTCTTTCGCAAATGCAACGCTTGGGGGGTGATGTGAAATTGTCATGAGATATCTTCTTTTTGATAAACGCATGGCTTTTACCACAAGATGACCTCTACCACTAGACGTCGTCATCACTTCTTCGATCGTTCCTAACAATTATTTATTAATAAAAATTAAAATCATATTTATTACAGTCTCTTATTCATATTTATTACAGTCTGTTGTTCATACAACGCTAATCAATATTCGGTTATGTGTGTTTGTGTGGCACTTTTAGGAGTGTCATTCATCAATTCAGTAAGTACTTTTAAACTCTTTTTATACTGGCTTTTACTTCTGTAAAGAAAATGAGAATCTGATTTGTCTTCTCCTTTCAATTGAACGTTTGCACCCCTTCGCCAGTCGAGGGCGTTGTTTGATAACCGTTGACAGTTGTAAAGGTTTCCTAATGGGTTTTAGCTGCTGAATGAATTAATTCTTTAGGTTCGAGCACACAGGCTGATCTCAGACCACAGTTTCTTAGGGAGTGCCTTAAAAAAAGATTTATTCTGCATACTCACTTTGCCATCCAACTCTTGAAGTAACTTTCTTGAACTAATATACATACATATGTATATATATATATATATTTAGCCTGTATATCGTGTACATATTGAACAAGATATTATTATGAAGGGATTGAGGGATTTAAGCAATAGTAACTCCAAAAATAAAGCTAGATAACACAATAAAACACAACAAAAACGTGATAACGTAATAAAAAACATGCCTTTAGAAATGTTTTATGAACGGAGTTATCTCATTTTGGAACCAAAGTCTTCATATAGGCTACTTTATAATGGCACTGATTGATGCAAGTAAACAGGCATGAAGCAAGGCACGAGAAGAAAATAAATGAAGTAGCAATACAAATAAGTGATGTGTTTTGAAGAAGAGAGAAAAAATCATGAAATGAGAAGGAAATGTTATTAGCAGGGGTCTACTCCTCAATCCTCATGAAGTCAACCTGATTCTCTTATTTCTAAAAGTAACATTAATATTTCAGCCAGTGATAGTAAAAAAGCGAGAGAAATCACCTTTAAATGAATTCACAGGTTTTACACAGGTCTAAATGCTTTCTCAAAAGACTTAAGAATGGCATTGATACCCTCTGTTCTTTCTGTTCAGAAAAACCTGAGTCCACTTTACATTTATTTTGGAACTGCTCTTTCACAGTTACATTTTGGTGTGACATTTGTGATTTGATCAATTGTTATGTAAATCCTAATGTTGATTTTAGGAGCACTTCCGGTGGGACGGGTTCACTTCCTGCCGTCGGTGTGGTGTCGCATATGCAGGTCATCTCTTCTGATGCACATGGATGTGTACACAAGTAAAGCTCTCACATTAACGTGTGTCTCTTGTAGACGTACAAAAGAAACAAAAGCTGATGCTCGCCGACGGCATCAGCCCGTTGTCCTAGCGCAGAGACCCAGCGCGCCCTGACGAGCGACTCTAGTAGCATGTTGGCTTGGGCAAGGCGATAGATCACCGTGGCAACCAGCTGGTGTCGCGACTGCTTTTATACGGCATACTGGCGACGCTCCAACCGACGACGGTTGGTGATGAAATTTACATTCACGTTTAACGTTGAGAACACGAGTCTGACAGAGCGTTTTTATTGTACACACTTTTGTTGAAAACGGAACTCGAAACACAATGATATTTATAAACGAGTAGTCACAGAATGACATTTCCAGACCTAGCTCATTAATTATGCAAAACAACAGCCAATGGCGGTGCTCCAAGCAATATTTGAATCGGTCATTCACAGATTGTTTGCCTCCAAATAAAGAGCTTTTGCTTATATCGTGTCGTCATTCTTTTCACCACCTAATCAATGAAATCAACGGGACTTGATGTACACATTTGTAAAAGCAAACTCTCTGTTCGATGTGAAACGGGGCTTTTAGGACATCTAGTGTAAGGAAAACAACGTTGCATGATATTACCAATCCTGTTTCGGAGCTACAGTATATACTCGTTTATGCTCTTTCGCAAATGCAACGCTTGGGGGGTGATGTGAAATTGTCATGAGATATCTTCTTTTTGATAAACGCATGGCTTTTACCACAAGATGACCTCTACCACTAGACGTCGTCATCACTTCTTCGATCGTTCCTAACAATTATTTATTAATAAAAATTAAAATCATATTTATTACAGTCTCTTATTCATATTTATTACAGTCTGTTGTTCATACAACGCTAATCAATATTCGGTTATGTGTGTTTGTGTGGCACTTTTAGGAGTGTCATTCATCAATTCAGTAAGTACTTTTAAACTCTTTTTATACTGGCTTTTACTTCTGTAAAGAAAATGAGAATCTGATTTGTCTTCTCCTTTCAATTGAACGTTTGCACCCCTTCGCCAGTAGAGGGCGTTGTTTGATAACCGTTGACAGTTGTAAAGGTTTCCTAATGGGTTTTAGCTGCTGAATGAATTAATTCTTTAGGTTCGAGCACACAGGCTGATCTCAGACCACAGTTTCTTAGGGAGTGCCTTAAAGAAAGATTTATTCTGCATACTCACTTTGCCATCCAACTCTTGAAATAACTTTCTTGAACTAATATACATACATATGTATATATATATATATATATATATATATATATATATATATATATAATATAAAAAGATATATATAAATATATTTCAGGCAGGGATTCGAGCACTTCCGGTGGGACGGGTTCACTTCCTGCGGTTGGTGTAGCGTCGCATATGCAGGTCATCTCTTCTGATGCACATGGATGTGTAGTAAAGCTCTCACATTAACGTGTGTCTCTTGTAGACGTACAAAAGAAACAAAAGCCGATGCTCGCCGACGGCATCAGCCCGTTGTCCGAGCGCAGAGACCCAGCGCGCCCTGACGAGCGACTCTAGTAGCATGTTGGCTTGGGCCAAGGCGATAGATTGGGTTTTTATATATATATATATTTAGCCTGTATATCGTGTACATATTGAACAAGATATTATTATGAAGGGATTGAGGGATTTAAGCAATAGTAACTCCAAAAATAAAGCTAGATAACACAATAAAACACAACAAAAACGTGATAACGTAATAAAAAACATGCCTTTAGAAATGTTTTATGAACGGAGTTATCTCATTTTGGAACCAAAGTCTTCATATAGGCTACTTTATAATGGCACTGATTGATGCAAGTAAACAGGCATGAAGCAAGGCACGAGAAGAAAATAAATGAAGTAGCAATACAAATAAGTGATGTGTTTTGAAGAAGAGAGAAAAAATCATGAAATGAGAAGGAAATGTTATTGGCAGGGGTCTACTCCTCAATCCTCATGAAGTCAACCTGATTCTTTTATTTCTAAAAGTAACATTAATATTTCAGCCAGGGATAGTAATAAAACGAGAGAAATCACCTTTAAATGAATTCACAGGTTTTACACAGGTCTAAATGCTTTCTCAAAAGACTTAAGAATGGCATTGATACAACTCTGTTCTTTCTGTTCAGAAAAACCTGAGACCACTTTACATTTATTTTGGAACTGCTCTTTCACAGTTACATTTTGGTGTGACATTTGTGATTTTATCAATTGTTATGTAAATCCTAATGTTGATTTTACATACATTAAATGTAATTTTTGGTTTTCATGAATGTGAAAAGAAAAGTGATATTTATTTTATAAACCTTATTTTTCTGTTAGCTAAATTTCACATTCACAAATCTAAATTGTCTAAATGCACTCCTCTTTTTTTGAGGTTTAAATGCGAGTTGAAAATGTACTTTGAGTAGCCTGTTGAGTTCTCTAAAAACTTAAAAGCTACAAGAACAGTGACTGTGTTTAAGGACTTTGCACCTAATCTGGATTGGAAGACTGAAGGAATTTAGTCTGGACTGAGGGAATCTGGAGCTTGTATTGACAATGGTAATGGTTGTTGTAAATGTTTGTTTTTGTTATCTTCTACAAGCATTTAATTAAAAAAAAGATATATATATAAATATATTTCAGGCAGGGATTCGAGCACTTCCGGTGGGACGGGTTCACTTCCTGCGGTTGGTGTAGCGTCGCATATGCAGGTCATCTCTTCTGATGCACATGGATGTGTAGTAAAGCTCTCACATTAACGTGTGTCTCTTGTAGACGTACAAAAGAAACAAAAGCCGATGCTCGCCGACGGCATCAGCCCGTTGTCCGAGCGCAGAGACCCAGCGCGCCCTGACGAGCGACTCTAGTAGCATGTTGGCTTGGGCCAAGGCGATAGATCACCGTGGCAACTTGCTGGTGTCGCGACTGGTTTTATACGGGATATCGGCGACGCTCCAACCGACGACGGTTGGTGAGGAAATTTACATTCACGTTTAACGTTAAGAACACGAGTCAGACAGAGCGTTTTTATTGTACACACTTTTGTTGAAAACGGAACTCGAAACACAATGATATTTATAAACGAGTAGTCACAGAATGACATTTCCAGACCTAGCTCATTAATTATGCAAAACAACAGCCAATGGCGGTTCTCCAAGCAATATTTGAATCGGTCATTCACAGATTGTTTGCCTCCAAATAAAGAGCTTTTGCTTATATCGTGTCGTCATTCTTTTCACCACCTAATCAATGAAATCAACGGGACTTGATGTACACATTTGAAAAAGCAAACTCTCTGTTCGATGTGAAACGGGGCTTTTAGGACATCTAGTGTAAGGAAAACAACGTTGCATGATATTACCAATCCTGTTTCGGAGCTACAGTATATACTCGTTTATGCTCTTTCGCAAATGCAACGCTTGGGGGGTGATGTGAAATTGTCATGATATATCTTCTTTTTGATAAACGCATGGCTTTTACCACAAGATGACCTCTACCACTAGACGTCGTCATCACTTCTTCGATCGTTCCTAACAATTATTTATTAATAAAAATTAAAATCATATTTATTACAGTCTCTTAATCATATTTATTACAGTCTGTTGTTCATACAACGCTAATCAATATTCGGTTATGTGTGTTTGTGTGGCACTTTTAGGAGTGTCATTCATCAATTCAGTAAGTACATTTAAACTCTTTTTATACTGGCTTTTACTTCTGTAAAGAAAATGAGAATCTGATTTGTCTTCTCCTTTCAATTGAACGTTTGCACCCCTTCGCCAGTAGAGGGCGTTGTTTGATAACCGTTGACAGTTGTAAAGGTTTCCTAATGGGTTTTAGCTGCTGAATGAATGTATTCTTTAGGTTCGAGCACACAGGCTGATCTCAGACCACAGTTTCTTAGGGAGTGCCTTAAAGAAAGATTTATTCTGCATACTCACTTTGCCATCCAACTCTTGAAGTAACTTTCTTGAACTAATATATATACATATGTATATATATATATATATATATATATATATATATATATATATATATATATATATATATATATATATATATATATATATATATTTAGCCTGTATATCGTGTACATATTGAACAAGATATTATTATGAAGGGATTGAGGGATTTAAGCAATAGTAACTCCAAAAATAAAGCTAGATAACACAATAAAACACAACAAAAACGTGATAACGTAATAAAAAACATGCCTTTAGAAATGTTTTATGAACGGAGTTATCTCATTTTGGAACCAAAGTCTTCATATAGGCTACTTTATAATGGCACTGATTGATGCAAGTAAACAGGCATGAAGCAAGGCACGAGAAGAAAATAAATGAAGTAGCAATACAAATAAGTGATGTGTTTTGAAGAAGAGAGAAAAAATCATGAAATGAGAAGGAAATGTTATTAGCAGGGGTCTACTCCTCAATCCTCATGAAGTCAACCTGATTCTCTTATTTCTAAAAGTAACATTAATATTTCAGCCAGTGATAGTAAAAAAGCGAGAGAAATCACCTTTAAATGAATTCACAGGTTTTACACAGGTCTAAATGCTTTCTCAAAAGACTTAAGAATGGCATTGATACCCTCTGTTCTTTCTGTTCAGAAAAACCTGAGTCCACTTTACATTTATTTTGGAACTGCTCTTTCACAGTTACATTTTGGTGTGACATTTGTGATTTTATCAATTGTTATGTAAATCCTAATGTTGATTTTAGGAGAACTTCCGGTGGGACGGGTTCACTTCCTGCCGTCGGTGTGGTGTCGCATATGCAGGTCATCTCTTCTGATGCACATGGATGTGTACACAAGTAAAGCTCTCACATTAACGTGTGTCTCTTGTAGACGTACAAAAGAAAGAAAAGCTGATGCTCGCCGACGGCATCAGCCCGTTGTCCGAGCGCAGAGACCCAGCGCGCCCTGACGAGCGACTCTAGTAGCATGTTGGCTTGGGCAAGGCGATAGATCACCGTGGCAACCAGCTGGTGTCGCGACTGGTTTTATACGGCATACTGGCGACGCTCCAACCGACGACGGTTGGTGATGAAATTTACATTCACGTTTAACGTTGAGAACACGAGTCAGACAGAGCGTTTTTATTGTACACACTTTTGTTGAAAACGGAACTCGAAACACAATGATATTTATAAACGAGTAGTCACAGAATGACATTTCCAGACCTAGCTCATTAATTATGCAAAACAACAGCCAATGGCGGTGCTCCAAGCAATATTTGAATCGGTCATTCACAGATTGTTTGCCTCCAAATAAAGAGCTTTTGCTTATATCGTGTCGTCATTCTTTTCACCACCTAATCAATGAAAACAACGGGACTTGATGTACACATTTGAAAAAGCAAACTCTCTGTTCGATGTGGAACGGGGCTTTTAGGACATCTAGTGTAAGGAAAACAACGTTGCATGATATTACCAATCCTGTTTCGGAGCTACAGTATATACTCGTTTATGCTCTTTCGCAAATGCAACGCTTGGGGGGTGATGTGAAATTGTCATGAGATATCTTCTTTTTGATAAACGCATGGCTTTTACCACAAGATGACCTCTACCACTAGAGGTCGTCATCACTTCTTCGATCGTTCCTAACAATTATTTATTAATAAAAATTAAAATCATATTTATTACAGTCTCTTAATCATATTTATTACAGTCTGTTGTTCATACAACGCTAATCAATATTCGGTTATGTGTGTTTGTGTGGCACTTTTAGGAGTGTCATTCATCAATTCAGTAAGTACATTTAAACTCTTTTTATACTGGCTTTTACTTCTGTAAAGAAAATGAGAATCTGATTTGTCTTCTCCTTTCAATTGAACGTTTGCACCCCTTCGCCAGTAGAGGGCTTTGTCTGATAACCGTGGACAGTTGTAAAGGTTTCCTAATGGGTTTTAGCTGCTGAATGATTGAATTCTTTAGGTTCGAGCACACAGGCTGATCTCAGACCACAGTTTCTTAGGGAGTGCCTTAAAGAAAGATTTATTCTGCATACTCACTTTGCCATCCAACTCTTGAAGTAACTTTCTTGAACTAATATACATACATGTATATATATATATATATATATAGATCCTGTATATTGTGTACATATTGAACAAGATATTATTATGAAGGGATTGAGGGATTTAAGCCATAGTAACTCCAAAAATACAGCTAGATAACACAATAAAACACAACAAAAACATGATAACATAATAAAAAACATGCCTTTAGAAATGAGAGTTATCTCATATGCAGGTCATCTCTTCTGATGCACATGGATGTGTACACAAGTAAAGCGAGTCTCACATTAACGTGTGTCTCTTGTAGACGTACAAAAGAAACAAAAGCCGATGCACGCCGGCGATCCGACGGGCATCGGGCCGTTGTTTCCGAGCGCAGAGACCAAGCGCGTCCTGACGAGCGACTCTAGTAGCGTGTTGGCTTGGTGTCAAGGCGATAGGTCCCCGGCCCGAACAGACCTAGCAGGTGTCGCGACTGCTTTTATACGGCACATCGGCGACGCTACAGCCGACGACGGTTGGTGAGAAAATGTACATTCACGTTTAACGTTGAGAACACGAGTCAGACAGAACAGAGCATTTTTATTGTACACACTTTTGTTGAAAACGGAACTCGAAACACAATGATATTTGTAAATGAGTAGTCACAGAATGACATTTCCAGACCTAGCTCATTAATTATGCAAAACAACAGCCAATGGCGGTTCTCCAACTGCACACAAAGCAATATTTGAGTCGGTCATTCACAGATTGTTTGAAGTATATAGACATGATATGACTTTGTTTGTTTAATAAGCAGTTTAGATCGTTGGATTACTCTGCAGTAATTGTGGCACATTACTGCAGAGCAATCAGGGTTAAGGTGCCTTGCTCAAGGGCACTTCATCCATGACCCGTGCTGGCTGGCATTGAGATTTGAATCGTCGACCTTCTGATCACAAGCCCAGCGCTTTAACCACTAGGCCACAGCGGACCCCGAGCCGCCTTGGGCGGAATAGACTGGGTTCTAAAGGGTCAGTGCCAGAGGGTCAGCCGGGATTTAAGCAATAGTAACTCCAAAAATAAAGCTAGATAACACAATTAATACACAACAAAAACGTGATAACGTAGTAAAAAACATGCCTTTAGAAATGTTTTATGAACGGAGTTATCTCATTTTGGAACCAAAGTCTTCATATAGGCTACTTTATAATGGCACTGATTGATGCAAGTAAACAGGCATGAAGCAAGGCACGAGAAGAAAATAAATGAAGTAGCAATACAAATAAGTGATGTGTTTTGAAGAAGAGAGAAAAAATCATGAAATGAGAAGGAAATGTTATTGGCAGGGGTCTACTCCTCAATCCTCATGAAGTCAACCTGATTCTCTTATTTCTAAAAGTAACATTAATATTTCAGCCAGTGATAGTAAAAAAGCGAGAGAAATCACCTTTAAATGAATTCACAGGTTTTACACAGGTCTAAATGCTTTCTCAAAAGACTTAAGAATGGCATTGATACCCTCTGTTCTTTCTGTTCAGAAAAACCTGAGTCCACTTTACATTTATTTTGGAACTGCTCTTTCACAGTTACATTTTGGTGTGACATTTATGATTTTATCAATTGTTATGTAAATCCTAATGTTGATTGTAGGAGCACTTCCGGTGGGACGGGTTCACTTCCTGCCGTCGGTGTGGTGTCGCATATGCAGGTCATCTCTTCTGATGCACATGGATGTGTACACAAGTAAAGCTCTCACATTAACGTGTGTCTCTTGTAGACGTACAAAAGAAACAAAAGCTGATGCTCGCCGACGGCATCAGCCCGTTGTCCGAGCGCAGAGACCCAGCGCGCCCTGACGAGCGACTCTAGTAGCATGTTGGCTTGGGCAAGGCGATAGATCACCGTGGCAACCAGCTGGTGTCGCGACTGCTTTTATACGGCATACTGGCGACGCTCCAACCGACGACGGTTGGTGTTGAAATTTACATTCACGTTTAACGTTGAGAACACGAGTCAGACAGAGCGTTTTTATTGTACACACTTTTGTTGAAAACGGAATTCGAAACACAATGATATTTATAAACGAGTAGTCACAGAATGACATTTCCAGACCTAGCTCATTAATTATGCAAAACAACAGCCAATGGCGGTGCTCCAAGCAATATTTGAATCGGTCATTCACAGATTGTTTGCCTCCAAATAAAGAGCTTTTGCTTATATCGTGTCGTCATTCTTTTCACCACCTAATCAATGAAAACAACGGGACTTGATGTACACATTTGAAAAAGCAAACTCTCTGTTCGATGTGAAACGGGGCTTTTAGGACATCTAGTGTAAGGAAAACAACGTTGCATGATATTACCAATCCTGTTTCGGAGCTACAGTATATACTCGTTTATGCTCTTTCGCAAATGCAACGCTTGGGGGGTGATGTGAAATTGTCATGAGATCACTTCTTTTTGATAAACGCATGGCTTTTACCACAAGATGACCTCTACCACTAGAGGTCGTCATCACTTCTTCGATCGTTCCTAACAATTATTTATTAATAAAAATTAAAATCATATTTATTACAGTCTCTTAATCATATTTATTACAGTCTGTTGTTCATACAACGCTAATCAATATTCGGTTATGTGTGTTTGTGTGGCACTTTTAGGAGTGTCATTCATCAATTCAGTAAGTACATTTAAACTCTTTTTATACTGGCTTTTACTTCTGTAAAGAAAATGAGAATCTGATTTGTCTTCTCCTTTCAATTGAACGTTTGCACCCCTTCGCCAGTAGAGGGCTTTGTCTGATAACCGTTGACAGTTGTAAAGGTT
Organism: Barbatula barbatula; assembly: GCF_947034865.1. Classification (NCBI taxonomy): domain Eukaryota; kingdom Metazoa; phylum Chordata; class Actinopteri; order Cypriniformes; family Nemacheilidae; genus Barbatula; species Barbatula barbatula. Next base: position 4,987,010 of record NC_136773.1, read on the forward strand.
TCCTAATGGGTTTTAGCTGCTGAATGATTGAATTCTCTAGGTTCGAGCACACAGGCTGATCTCAGACCACAGTTTCTTAGGGAGTGCCTTAAAGAAAGGTTTATTCTGCATACTCACTTTGCCATCCAACTCTTGAAGTAACTTTCTTGAACTAATATACATACATATATATATATATATATATATATATATATATATATATAGAGCCTGTATATTGTGTACATATTGAACAAGATATTATTATGAAGGGATTGAGGGATTTAAGCCATAGTAACTCCAAAAATACAGCTAGATAACACAATAAAACACAACAAAAACATGATAACATAATAAAAAACATGCCTTTAGAAATGAGAGTTATCTCATATGCAGGTCATCTCTTCTGATGCACATGGATGTGTACACAAGTAAAGCGAGTCTCACATTAACGCGTGTCTCTTGTAGACGTACAAAAGAAACAAAAGCCGATGCACGCCGGCGATCCGACGGGCATCGGCCCGTTGTTTCCGAGCGCAGAGACCAAGCGCGCCCTGACGAGCGACTCTAGTAGCGTGTTGGCTTGGTGTCAAGGCGATAGGTCCCCGGCCCGAACAGACCTAGCAGGTGTCGCGACTGCTTTTATACGGCACATCGGCGACGCTACAGCCGACGACGGTTGGTGAGAAAATGTACATTCACGTTTAACGTTGAGAACACGAGTCAGACAGAACAGAGCATTTTTATTGTACACACTTTTGTTGAAAACGGAACTCGAAACACAATGATATTTGTAAACGAGTAGTCACAGAATGACATTTCCAGACCTAGCTCATTAATTATGCAAAACAACAGCCAATGGCGGTTCTCCAACTGCACACAAAGCAATATTTGAGTCGGTCATTCACAGATTGTTTGAAGTATATAGACATGATATGACTTTGTTTGCTTAATAAGCAGTTTAGATCGTTGGATTACTCTGCAGTAATTGTGGCACATTACTGCAGAGCAATCAGGGTTAAGGTGCCTTGCTCAAGGGCACTTCATCCATGACCCGTGCTGGCTGGCATTGAGATTTGAATCGTCGACCTTCTGATCACAAGCCCAGCGCTTTAACCACTAGGCCACAGCGGACCCCGAGCCGCCTTGGGCGGAATAGACTGGGTTCTAAAGGGTCAGTGCCAGAGGGTCAGCCGGGATTTAAGCAATAGTAACTCCAAAAATAAAGCTAGATAACACAATAATACACAACAAAAACGTGATAACGTAGTAAAAAACATGCCTTTAGAAATGTTTTATGAACGGAGTTATCTCATTTTGGAACCAAAGTCTTCATATAGGCTACTTTATAATGGCACTGATTGATGCAAGTAAACAGGCATGAAGCAAGGCACGAGAAGAAAATAAATGAAGTAGCAATACAAATAAGTGATGTGTTTTGAAGAAGAGAGAAAAAATCATGAAATGAGAAGGAAATGTTATTAGCAGGGGTCTACTCCTCAATCCTCATGAAGTCAACCAGATGCTCTTATTTGTAAAAGTAACATTAATATTTCAGCCAGTGATAGTAATAAAACGAGAGAAATCACCTTTAAATGAATTCACAGGTTTTACACAGGTCTAAATGCTTTCTCAAAAGACTTAAGAATGGCATTGATACAACTCTGTTCTTTCTGTTCAGAAAAACCTGAGACCACTTTACATTTATTTTGGAACTGCTCTTTCACAGTTACATTTTGGTGTGACATTTGTGATTTTATCAATTGTTATGTAAATCCTAATGTTGATTTTACATACATTAAATGTAATTTTTGGTTTTCATGAATGTGAAAAGAAAAGTGATATTTATTTTATAAACCTTATTTTTCTGTTAGCTAAATTTCACATTCACAAATCTAAATTGTCTAAATGCACTCCTCTTTTTTGAGGTTTAAATGCGAGTTGAAAATGTACTTTGAGTAGCCTGTTGAGTTCTCTAAAAACTTAAAAGCTACAAGAACAGTGACTGTGTTTAAGGACTTTGCACCTAATCTGGATTGGAAGACTGAAGGAATTTAGTCTGGACTGAGGGAATCTGGAGCTTGTATTGACAATGATAATGGTTGTTGTAAATGTTTGTTTTTTGTTATCTTCTACAAGCATTTAATTAAAAAAAAAGATATATATATAAATAAAGCGTCGCATATGTGTGGTATACTTAAAGTTGACTGTCAATTTAAGTTCATGTAGTTCGTTAAAATGATGTTGTTATATATTTATTTGAGTATTTTGCGTAGAAAGTTGCGTACCTGCGCGATGACGTCACTGCACGTAATGGGGAAGAACGTCGCTACGCGCTTCATTTCCAGTAAGAACACTGATAAGGAAGCAACGCGTCCGTCTTGTTCTTTTATATAATCTTCTCCTCATTGCAGGTAATTGTAAATTTTATGTGTGACATATACATAGCGATGTAACGGTGTTTATTAAGTCATTTATCTCTTATTTTTATTTTAATGAACGATGTATAAAAGAGAGCATGGTTAGCACGTGCGTTTATATCGCAATGGTGCTACTCCACAAGAGTTTAAGTATGTTTGTGAAAGTGAATGTAATCTTGTGTTGTAAATGTTAAGCGTTATTTTCTCTCTGTTTTGAATTGTTATCTAAGCGTGATTGACGTTAACGATCTATGAGTACTGAATGCTATTATCAGAGTGGATGTTACGTCACTGATCATTTCTCTATGTTGGGTAAACATATGTTTGAATCATTCATGCTGTTCTTTTACATTTTAAATATATTCAATGTCATTACATTAAACATTTTCCAGTAAGAACACTGATAAGGAAGCAACGCGTCCGTCTTGTTCTTTTATATAATCTTCTCCTCATTGCAGGAGTACTACAATTTTGGAGGCACCGCTGGGATGAATGTTGGGTGGATTAACTCCCTGGCCGGTAGAACCCATCTAGCAACACCATCCTGTTCACAGTGACGTTGAAACTGCAGTGTGAGGCAGCGAGGGCGAGTAGTGAGGTGATCTGGTCGAGCAATGCACTTGCTGAGGTTCAGCGATAACCAGCAGTAGCAACGTCGAGTCAGTGAGGTAAACACTACCCTCAACAACCCATACACGGCTGCTAATAATGGATGCGTTTAAAAGTCTCCAGGATGAAATCGGGGAGAAACTATGTAAACTTTCATGTGAAAAACTGACAGAACTCTGTGTCTTTCTTCACATTACAAAGGAGGGTGAAACAAATGCAACTCGTTTGTCTCTGTTAAACAGTCTGAGTAACCACATGCTAAGAGCTGAGTTAGGGGAGCTCGAGGATGGTGGGATGGCTGAGCTGCTGGAAATTAATGAACAATTGAGTCTGCTCACGGGGACTGATGTTGACAGTTCTGAACACAGGCTTGCGAGAGAGGAAAATACTTCTCGTGAGGGGGCTAACATGATGCGGGAAATAAGGGAAAATGAAAATGTGTCAGAGTCGTTTTCCACCATGCATATCAGTCATGCCATGCCTCACACTACGGAAGGCCAACAGGGACATAAGGACCGTAACTCAGTGAGCTCTGTAGATCTACCACAGCGACAGGTCACCTCAGTATGGCATAAAGACTTCAAAATATCAGGTCTGATAGGTGATCCGGGTCAAAAGGACCGACTTTCCTTTTCAAGTTTGGTACGGCAGATAGAAAGTGGAATAAACAAAGGTTACCCAGAACAGGAAATAATTGATTCGGTCATCAAGGCTATCACGCCAGGGTTTCAGCTGCGAAGTTATCTTGAGGGAAAGGCAGGGCTGACACTCCCAGTGCTAAGACACATATTGCGCTCTCACTACCAGGAAAAAAATGCAACTGAACTATATAAACAACTCACTACAGAAGCGCAGCGCCCAAAAGGAACCCCACAAAGCTTCCTGATCCGCGTCCTCGACCTTAGACAGAAAATCTTGTTCGCCTCTCAAGAAGATGACTCTGGGTTAAAATATGACCCGGCTCTGGTCCAAAACATGTTCTTACACACAGTTCTAACAGGGCTGCATAATGATCGCATCCAAAGTGACTTTTAACAATATCTGTCCATCCCCACTATAACCGACGAAGTGTTACTAGAGAAACTTAATGTCGCTTGTTCTAACGAATCGGAACGGCAAAGCAAACGGAAAGGTGAACGAACCGGCACTGTTCATGTTGTGCAGCTAGATGACCCTGAACCAAAATGCCAATCTAAACACCCTAAGTTTGATCTGATGGCGCAGCTGAAAAGTCTAAGTGAGGATGTCATGCAACTTAAAGAAACAATGCAGAAGCCCTTTCCTGTTACTCAGCGATGCTGTGCAGTCCATAACCAGGAACCAGTAGCTACAGCTGCCCCCCAGCATCAGAGCCGCTCCCAAGGTTTCCAACCGGCCCCTGGATGGACGCCAATCCGAGAGAGTCAGGCCTGGGGAGCAGAGACAGTTAAATGCCAACAGGGGACGGGTCCATATTCGTCTTCACACCAGCTTGACCAAAGTCAAAAACATGTATCGGAACGATATATACCGCACACAAAGCCGGTTCAATACCCTTTTGTCACACAAGAGCATCCTGTGCAGTCACCCCAACAGTATGTAACCCATCATGCACAACCTTATGCGACTCAGCCTCTAAACGTTGGAGCAGCCCCATATTATGGCCAGCAGTATGTGGTGCCGCCACAACCATACCCTCATCAGTACCGACCACCTCGCCATCCACGAGCGAGACAATGTTTCCATTGCCAGCAATGCAAAACCATGGAACCATGTACTCACTGTTACTTGTGTGGCAGCAGCGAGCATTTCTCAACTGGCTGTAAGAGCAAGAGTGTCAGACCCCAGTCAGGAGCGGCGTTAAACAGGAGTGGGTTACCCCCGAGGGACAGGGTGTGACCCAAACAGTGAAAAGGTCCCAAGAACAAGGAAGTGGCCCAAATCAGCAGGTACAGCGTGATCTTGAGCCCCAGTCACTTAACAGTATTTTACCTAGTTCTTGTAACGTTAATTGTCATTCTGCTGTCACGTCTCTAGTAGGCAAACAATGTCTAGTGACCTGTTATCTGCAGGGACAGAGGACAGAAGCATTATGGGATACAGGTTCCCAAGTATCTATTATAGATGAACTGTGGAAAACAAAGTACGCACCTGATGTGACTCTTAAAAACATTTCCGAGGCAGCAGGCGCTCCAGATAATCTGCAGTTGGTGGCGGCAAATGGAACAAACATACCATACAGTGGCTGGGTGGAAATTACTTTCAAGTTGACATCCCCTGTAGCAAAGGGGAGAGAGTTAATCATTCCTGTGCTTGTCTTGAAGAACCAAGAGTTGTCTAGGCCAATCATAGGGTACAATGTAATCGAGCAACTAATACGGAAGTGCGATTCGGATGGATCTCATAATGCGACTGATGGAAATATGTACAACACTGTTCGGAATGCTTTCCCGGGCCTCAAGAAAAATAAAGTACACACCTTCATCAATCTAGTATCAGCAGATGACCCTGGTGTGTATGTGGTTAGAACAGTAAAGGGGCGGGTGAATGTACCAAAGCAAACTGTGATGCAGATTCAGTGTCAGGTAAGGGGGCCACTAGTGAAACAAGATACTGTGCTGCTGTTTGAACCACATGTTAATCCCCAACACCCTGACGGCCTTGAACTGTTTGATACACTATTTATGCTAAAAGAGGGTGCTTGCCCACAGATTACCATCAGTGTACAGAATGGAACAGATCATGACATCACGCTTATGGGGAGGACAGAGCTGGGGACAGTACAGTCAGTCAAGTCTATTTTGCCAACCCCACAAAGTACCACCTCTGCCTCTGTCACGCAGTCCCCACCAGAAACCACGGACGTGGATGGGGATAAGGATTCATGGGACCCTCCAGTCGATGTGGGCCATTTGACTCTGTCCCAGCAACAGCAAGTAAAACAGATGTTACATGAGGAATGCCATGCTTTCTCTAAATCAGATGATGACATTGGCTGTGTTCAAGGATTAGAGTTGAGTATTTCTCTGAATGACAACACACCGGTTACCCGCACATACACTTCAGTTCCTAAGCCTTTATATCAGGAAATGAAGGATTACCTGCGTGATTTGATCGCTCAAGGGTGGGTGGAAAAGTCTCATTCCCCATACTCGTCTCCCATTGTGTGTGTCCGTAAGAAGGATGGAAGCCTCAGATTGTGCATTGACTATAGGGACTTGAACCGTAAGACCGTTCCTGATCGCCAGCCTATACCGAGAGTGCAGGATATATTGGATGGCCTGGGAGGTAACAGCTGGTTCTCTCTATTAGATCAAGGGAAAGCGTACCACCAAGGCTTTATGTGTCCAGAGAGTAGACATCTAACGGCGTTCACTACACCGTGGGGCCTGTATCAATGGAACCGCATCCCATTTGGCCTAATGAATGCACCAGCGGCATTTCAACGATTTATGGAGGAATGTTTGGAAGGACTAAGGGATGACATTTGTATACCCTACCTTGACGACATACTGGTCTTTACTAAGTCTTTTTGTGAACAGGTGGAAGCGGTGAGGAGAGTCCTGCAACGGTTGAAAGCCCATGGAGTCAAGTTAAAGCCAAAAAAATTTGAGCTTTTCAAGAACAAGGTTCGCTATCTGGGGAGGATCGTTTCTGCGGAAGGCAGCCGCATGGACCCGGCAGACACAGTCGCTGTGACAGCACTCAAAGAAAAGAAATTGAACACTGTGGGGGACTTACGCAAGATTTTGGGCCTGCTCAGCTATTATAGACAGTATATCAAAGATTTCTCGCGGATTGCCAACCCCCTTTACGATCTGCTAAAGGGAAAGACTGACAATAAGAGGGACCAGAGGAAAGGAAAGCGAAAGAGGGAAACAGGCAGAATGACTCATGTGATGCCATCAAATCAACTGATCCAATGGACAGAAAATCATCAAGGGATCCTTGAAGAACTGATCGATTGTTTAGTTCAGCCTCCTGTGTTAGGATTTCCTGATTTCTCCCAGCCTTTCACACTTCACACAGATGCGTCCAACCAAGGTCTGGGAGCGGTCCTGTACCAGGAACAAAACGGGAAGCTAAGAGTTCTAGCCTACGGTTCCCGGACTTTAACAGCGGCAGAAAAAAACTATCATTTACACAGTGGGAAGTTGGAATTTCTTGCCCTCAAATGGGCTGTAACTGAAAAATTCAGAGACTACCTCTATTATGCCCCGACTTTTACGGTATTTAGTGACAACAATCCGTTAACATACGTTCTGACATCTGCCAAATTGAATGCCACTGGCTGCCGATGGGTTGCCGAGCTTGCAGATTTTCACTTTACAATTCGCTATTGCCCTGGCAAGGAAAACATTGATGCAGACTCACTTTCCAGGATGCCAGCCGATTTGGAGGAAATAATGGGAGAATGCACTGAGCAGCTTTCATCAGATTGTGTGGGATCTCTGATCCAGGCAGTGGAAGTCCAAAACGATCTGGATGTGCCCTCTGCTATAGCCTGTCAGTATATCTCTGCAAGTGTGGAGGAAAGTGGGAAAACTCTTCAACCCCTGTCAAGAGTGGGAGTAAGACAAGCTCAGGAAAATGACAAGGATATTGGAGTAGTCATTAAACACTTACAATCGGGAACCAGGCCTCCCCAGAGATGGAATTCACCAAAATCACAGTTGAAAGGCCTCCTAAGAGAATGGGACAAATTGAAATTGGATGAGGATGGAGTTCTATTTCGTAAAACGTCTCAGAGGACACAGCTGGTTTTACCAACCTCACTCAAAACAACTGTCTTACGAGAACTGCACGATGAAATGGGCCACCAGGGTCTGGACCGCACCAACAATCTCATCAGAGATCGTTTTTTCTGGCCCCACATGCAAAAAGACATCGAACATTATGTCCTGAGAACCTGTTCCTGCATAAAACAGAAAAAGCCCTGTCGGGAAACGAGGGCACCACTCAAAAGTATAACAACGACCCATCCGTTTGAACTGGTATCTATTGACTTCCTCCATGTGGACAAATGTAAGGGTGGTTATGAGTACATTTTGATAATCATTGACCATTTTACTCGATTTGCACAGGCCTATGCCACCACCTCAAAGTCAGGAAAGACAGTGGCCGACCAGTTGTTCAATGATTTTGCCCTCAAGTTTGGGTTTCCCACCCGAATTCACCATGATCAAGGGGGAGAGTTCGAAAATCAGCTGTTCACTCAACTCAGCAAGTACAGTGGCTTCGCCGGCTCCAGGACCACCCCCTACCATCCACAAGGGAATGGGCAGGTGGAAAGATTTAATCGAACTTTACTGCAAATGATGAAAACCCTCACCGAAAGACAAAAATCCAATTGGAAGCAGTCACTCAACAAATTAATATTTGCGTACAATTGCACCAAATGTGAAGTTACTGGCTTTTCACCATTCCAGCTTCTTTTTGGTCGCTCTCCAAGGCTTCCCATCGATGCTGCTTTCGGACTCGACTCGAACCCCAGCTCTGTGAGCCACAGTGAGTACGTGAAACGGTGGACCGAGGGGATGCAAGAAGCGTGTGAGATTGCAAGAGAACATGCTAAAAGGTGTGCTGACCGAAACAAGAGGAATTACGATCTCAAAGTGAGGTATACAAATCTAACTCCAGGGAGCAGGGTCCTGGTGAAAAATCTGACCCCGCGAGGCGGTACAGGAAAACTTCGAAGTTATTGGGAGAACGAAGTTCATGTCATCATACGTCAGGTTGCTGATGATATACCAGTCTACGAAGTGAAACCTGAACAGAGTAGAGGTCGCTCAAGAGTGTTGCACCACAACCTTCTCCTTCCCTGTGATCACTTACCCTTTGAAACTGCACCAAAACATACCCCCACATCAAAACCAAAGCACCAACAGATGAAAGGACGAGCCCAGCCTCCTGGGGAGAGAGAAAAACATTCAGAAAGTGAGAGTGAGGAAGAGGAATATCACCTTCGTGTAGGACCTAGTCAAATGAGAAGGGGAAGCAGTGATCATCTGAGAAAGAAAGAGATGTTACCACCTCAGTCAGTACCCTGCGAGGATGATTCCAGTCTTCCTGAGTTGATAGAGCCAATGCCCCAGTCGCACGTGAGAGAGTTAGAGATGGGACAACCAGAACCTACCGCCATATCTGAACCGAGACAAGAACCTCAGGCACACAAACAGATTGCTGAACAAGTAGACCGAGATTTACCTGTTGGAGAAGTAGCCGAGACACCTGAATTCAGAAATCTAAGACCAGAGCGAATAAATGAGTCCCAGCTTGTCATGAGGAAACGACGGCCCCCAAAAAGATTTACCTATGATCATTTTGGGACTCCATCATGTTACAATGTGCAAATAATGGGTAGTCCATACTATCCTCAAGTAATTGCCACTGGTGCAACAGCTTTAAACCCCTGGCTACCAATGCCACCTCATTATACTCAGCAACATGTGTCTTACTAATAATGAACTGTAGTTTCCTTGAACTTCATCCCTGAATAGCCATTCTATGGCCTGTGTACAGTGTGAACTGCCATCTCAATGCCTTAAAACCATTACACAGGGACTGTTTGTTGTTTCTTAGTAAGTGCATACTGCAAGAACTATAAACTTCTCACACTTAGAGGAAATAGACAAGCAATTGTTTCCCAAAGCAACTATTGTTGGTGATAAGTAACTGTTGAGAATGCTACATTGTTACAATTTAAAATTCCATGGGACTGTTTACTAACAATTGTTGAGATCTCTTTAGCATTTGCCCGTACTCTCATGTACTACCTACCTACAGGAACTGTTATAAACATATCCCAAAGAGTTCTTTAAATGGAACAGGAACAAAAACTTTGGAACTATGTGCCTTCACGACATTGTTCTACGGACTTTGAACTCTTTAATTGTTATTTTTTTTATATATGTATAGAGAGAGTGTCCCCTCGAGTTGTGCATCAGCCTGGATCCGAGGGTTTTTTCTTGGTGGTTTGACACTGAAATAGACTTGGTACTCTTAAGAAACATTGTGTACATTTCTACGGAGTAACGTATGTTAAGGAAATGTTTGTGACCATAAGTCAATTGTAAATAACTAGCTAGCGAACAAAACAAAATATTTTCGGTGATGTGTCATTGTTGCAGTATTATTACAGCTTTGTTCTATTGTTGGGTGTTTAATCCATTTTTATGTCTAGACAAGTAAAGATGTAACTATGCACGGAAATTTACCACTTCATGTGGCCTTCTACTGTTGTATAAGTGTAACGTGCCATAAAGAGAGAGATAAACAAAGTGTTGATGCTTTGGACTTTGTGTTTAGATGTCGGGGCGACATCTTATCTCGTGGGGGAGAGTGTGGTATACTGAGAGTTGACTGTCAATTTAAGTTCATGTAGTTCGTTAAAATAATGTTGTTATATATTTATTTGAGTATTTTGCGTAGAAAGTTGCGTACCTGCGCGATGACGTCACTGCACGTAATGGGGAAGAACGTCGCGACGCGCTTCATTTCCAGTAAGAACACTGATAAGGAAGCAACGCGTCCGTCTTGTTCTTTTATATAATCTTCTCCTCATTGCAGGTAATTGTAAATTTTATGTGTGACATATACATAGCGATGTAACGGTGTTTATTAAGTCATTAATCTCTTATTTTTATTTTAATGAACGATGTATAAAAGAGAGCATGGTTAGCACGTGCGTTTGTATCGCAATGGTGCTACTCCACAAGAGTTTAAGTATGTTTGTGAAAGTGAATGTAATCTTGTGTTGTAAATGTTAAGCGTTATTTTCTCTCTGTTATGAATTGTTATCTAAGCGTGATTGACGTTCACGATCTATGAGTACTGAATGCTATTATCAGAGTGGATGTTACGTCACTGATCATTTCTCTATGTTGGGTAAACATATGTTTGAATCATTCATGCTGTTCTTTTACATTTTAAATATATTCAATGTCATTACATTAAACATTTTCCAGGAAGAACACTGATAAGGAAGCAACGCGTCCGTCTTGTTCTTTTATATAATCTTCTCCTCATTGCAGGAGGCAAGGCAAGGCAAGTTTATTTGTATAGCACATTTCATACACAATGGCAATTCAAAGTGCTTTACATAGAAGAAATTAAAAATATCCATTTGATAAAACAGTTAAGAAATAAGAAAAATAAAAGTAACCAGTTAAGAATAAAAAAATAAAATAACATAGTTTAGAAGAAATAAGAAAAATAAAAATTAACCAGTTAATAAAATAAAATAAAATATAGTTTAGATTAGATAATCAATAAAATAAAGTACAGCGCAAACAGTCGGACGGTCAGAGGCACAGTGGCACATTAATCAAATGCAAAGTTAAACAGATGTGTTTTGAGTCTGGATTTGAATGTGACTACTGTAGGAGCACATCTGATCTCTTCTGGAAGCTGGTTCCAGCTGCGGCTCGCATAATAGCTAAATGCAGACTCTCCTTGCTTAGAGAGAACCCTTGGTATTTCTAGCTGATGCGATCCTAATGACCTGAGTGTTCTTTTGGGTCTGTATTCAATGAGCATATCTGCAATGTATTGAGGTCCTAGGCCATTGAACGATTTATATACCAGTAGTAAAACTTTAAAATCTATCCTATATGTAACTGGTAGCCAGTGTAAAGACCTGAGGACTGGTGTGATATGATCATATTTTCTGGTTCTGCTCAGAATCCTTGCCGCAGCGTTCTGTATGAGCTGCATCTGTCTTATGGTCTTTTTGGGAAGGCCAGTAAGGAGCCCATTACAATAATCCACCCTGCTGGTGATGAAAGCATGCACTAGTTTCTCTAAGTCTTGACTAGAAACAAAGCATCTAATTCTTGCAATATTTTTCAGATGATAGTATGCTGATTTAGTTATTGCTTTGACATGACTACTGAAGCTAAGGTCTGACTCTAGAGACACACCGAGATTCCTGACTTGATTTTTTGTTGTTTGACCTTTAGAGTGAAGGTACGCGTTCACCTTGAGAACTTCATCTTTATTTCCAAACGCAATGACTTCAGTTTTGTCTTTGTTTAACTGAAGAAAGTTTTGGCACATCCAACTATTTATTTCATCAATGCATTTGAGCAAGGAGTCAATGGGGCTGTAATCGTTAGGCGATAGGGCTAAGTATATCTGTGTGTCGTCTGCATAGCTGTGGTAAGCAATTTGGTTATTTCTCATTATTTGGCTCATTGGGAGCATGTACAGGTTGAATAGGAGAGGCGCAAGAATTGAGCCTTGGGGGACTCCGCATGTCATGGATGTCCACTCAGACTTATGGTCACCTATACTCACATAATAACCTCTTGCTTCTAGGTATGACCTGAACCATTTTAGGACTATCCCAGAAAGCCCCACCCAGTTTTCCAGCCTGTCTATAAGTATGTTGTGATCGACCGTGTCAAATGCAGCACTGAGGTCGAGTAGGACCAGCACGGATAATTTGCCTGAATCAGTACTTAAGCGAATGTCGTTTACTATCTTAATGAGTGCTGTCTCTGTGCTGTGATGTGGGCGGAACCCAGATTGAAAATTGTCAAAGTATCCGTTTATGCTTAAGAATTTGTTCAGCTGGTTGAAGACAACTTTTTCAATGATCTTACCTATGAAGGGAAGATTTGAGATCGGTCTATAGTTGTTTAATATGGTCTTATCCAGATTGCTCTTTTTCAGGAGGGGTTTGACAACAGCAGTTTTCAGGGAGTTTGGGAAACTTCCAGAGAGAAGTGAGGCATTTACCACATCTAGGAGATCTGCTTCTAAACAGTTTAACACACTTTTGAAAAAAGATGTGGGAAGTGCGTCAAGGGCGCAGGTTGATGTTTTAAGGTGTTGAACGGTTTCTTCCAAATTTTTGCCATCAATTTCTTCAAAATCAGACATTGTAACTACTTTCTCAGGTTGTGGTGTGATCTGCCTGACCCCAGCGCTACTCAAGGATGTGCTGATCACCTTTCTAATATTATTGATTTTATCAGAGAAGAAAGAAGCAAACTCACTGCACTTGCTGTCTGAGAGCATTTCACTGGGAATCTGGCTTGGGGGGTTTGTCAGTCTGTCTACAGTAGCGAAAAGAGTCCGGGTGTTGTTTAAGTTGCTATTTATAATATTTTTTTGAAGAAAGTCTGCCTAGCTTTGCCTAGTTCCATATTGAAAGCATGGATGGTGTCTTTGTAGATGTTATAATGGACTACAAGTTTTGTCTTCCGCCACAAGCGCTCTGCTTTTCTGCATTGTCTTTTCATATTTTGCACCGCTGTTGAGTTTCTCCAAGGTGCTTTTTGTCTACCACTCTTCCTGATTTTCACAGGGGCAATATCATCAATTACACTTTTAACCTTCGAGTTAAAAGAATCAAGGAGAGAATCAACAGAGTCAGAAGATATGCTTGGTGTTAAGGATATGGCCTTCATAAATAGTACACTAGTGTTCTCATTTAAGCATCTCTTCTTGACAGACACAGATCTAACTTCAATGGCAGGGGAGATCAATACATCAAAGAAAATACAGAAATGATCAGATAGTGCTACATCCTTAATAACAATAGATGAAATGTTTAGACCCTTACTGATAAGTAAATCTAGAGTGTGTCCACGATTGTGTGTGGGTCCATGTACATGCTGAGTCAGGTCAAATGTTTTTAAAACAGTTTTGATTTCTTTTGCCATATTGTTTTCTGCATTATCTACGTGAATGTTAAAATCTCCGGCAATAGAGAAACAGTCAAACTCTGCGGAAATTGTTGATAACAGTTCTGTAAAGTCCTCAGCAAAGGATGAAGAGTATTTAGGAGGCCTGTAAATAGTGATTAGTAAAATGCGAGGAGCACCTTTTAACACAATACCCAGATATTCAAAAGACGTGTAATTTCCAAATGATATTTGCTTACATTGATAGACATCTTTAAAAAGAGCAGCTACTCCCCCACCTCTCCTAACTGATCTGCAGACACTTATAAAAGTAAAGTTAGGAGGGGATGCTTCATTTAGGACTGTTGCACTGCAGCTGTCTTCTAGCCAGGTTTCATTTAGAAACATAAAATCCAGGTTGTATGTGGTTATTAAGTCGTTGACTAGAAGTGATTTGTTTTTAAGTGAGCAGATGTTTAAAAGTGCTAACTTAACGGTCTTGCTTTTTGCCCCCATAGCAATCTTGGTTTGACGTGCAATTGGCACCAGATTCGTCTGGTTTGATCTACGACTATTGAAGGCTTTAGACTTTCTGTCGTGTGATAGCAGGAGTACTACATATGCAGGTCATCTCTTCTGATGCACATGGATGTGTAGTAAAGCTCTCACATTAACGTGTGTCTCTTGTAGACGTACAAAAGAAACAAAAGCCGATGCTCGCCGACGGCATCAGCCCGTTGTCCGAGCGCAGAGACCCAGCGCGCCCTGACGAGCGACTCTAGTAGCATGTTGGCTTGGGCCAAGGCGATAGATCACCGTGGCAACTTGCTGGTGTCGCGACTGGTTTTATACGGCATATCGGCGACGCTCCAACCGACGACGGTTGGTGAGGAAATTTACATTCACGTTTAACGTTAAGAACACGAGTCAGACAGAGCGTTTTTATTGTACACACTTTTGTTGAAAACGGAACTCGAAACACAATGATATTTATAAACGAGTAGTCACAGAATGACATTTCCAGACCTAGCTCATTAATTATGCAAAACAACAGCCAATGGCGGTTCTCCAAGCAATATTTGAATCGGTCATTCACAGATTGTTTGCCTCCAAATAAAGAGCTTTTGCTTATATCATGTCGTCATTCTTTTCACCACCTAATCAATGAAATCAACGGGACTTGATGTACACATTTGAAAAAGCAAACTCTCTGTTCGATGTGAAACGGGGCTTTTAGGACATCTAGTGTAAGGAAAACAACGTTGCATGATATTACCAATCCTGTTTCGGAGCTACAGTATATACTCGTTTATGCTCTTTCGCAAATGCAACGCTTGGGGGGTGATGTGAAATTGTCATGAGATATCTTCTTTTTGATAAACGCATGGCTTTTACCACAAGATGACCTCTACCACTAGACGTCGTCATCACTTCTTCGATCGTTCCTAACAATTATTTATTAATAAAAATTAAAATCATATTTATTACAGTCTCTTAATCATATTTATTACAGTCTGTTGTTCATACAACGCTAATCAATATTCGGTTATGTGTGTTTGTGTGGCACTTTTAGGAGTGTCATTCATCAATTCAGTAAGTACTTTTAAACTCTTTTTATACTGGCTTTTACTTCTGTAAAGAAAATGAGAATCTGATTTGTCTTCTCCTTTCAATTGAACGTTTGCACCCCTTCGCCAGTAGAGGGCGTTGTTTGATAACCGTTGACAGTTGTAAAGGTTTCCTAATGGGTTTTAGCTGCTGAATGAATTAATTCTTTAGGTTCGAGCACACAGGCTGATCTCAGACCACAGTTTCTTAGGGAGTGCCTTAAAGAAAGATTTATTCTGCATACTCACTTTGCCATCCAACTCTTGAAGTAACTTTCTTGAACTAATATACATACATATGTATATATATATATATATATACATACATATGTATATATATATATATATATGTATATATATATATATATATATATATATATATACATACATATGTATATATATATATATATATATATATATATATATATATATATATATATATATATATATATATATATATAGCCTGTATATCGTGTACATATTGAACAAGATATTATTATGAAGGGATTGAGGGATTTAAGCAATAGTAACTCCAAAAATAAAGCTAGATAAGACAATAAAACACAACAAAAACGTGATAACGTAATAAAAAACATGCCTTTAGAAATGTTTTATGAACGGAGTTATCTCATTTTGGAACCAAAGTCTTCATATAGGCTACTTTATAATGGCACTGATTGATGCAAGTAAACAGGCATGAAGCAAGGCACGAGAAGAAAATAAATGAAGTAGCAATACAAATAAGTGATGTGTTTTGAAGAAGAGAGAAAAAATCATGAAATGAGAAGGAAATGTTATTGGCAGGGGTCTACTCCTCAATCCTCATGAAGTCAACCTGATTCTCTTATTTCTAAAAGTAACATTAATATTTCAGCCAGTGATTGTAAAAAAGCGAGAGAAATGAATTCACAGGTTAAATGAATTCACAGGTTTTACACAGGTCTAAATGCTTTCTCAAAAGACTTAAGAATGGCATTGATACCCTCTGTTCTTTCTGTTCAGAAAAACCTGAGTCCACTTTACATTTATTTTGGAACTGCTCTTTCACAGTTACATTTTGGTGTGACATTTGTGATTTTATCAATTGTTATGTAAATCCTAATGTTGATTTTAGGAGCACTTCCGGTGGGACGGGTTCACTTCCTGCCGTCGGTGTGGTGTCGCATATGCAGGTCATCTCTTCTGATGCACATGGATGTGTACACAAGTAAAGCTCTCACATTAACGTGTGTCTCTTGTAGACGTACAAAAGAAACAAAAGCTGATGCTCGCCGACGGCATCAGCCCATTGTCCGAGCGCAGAGACCCAGCGCGCCCTGACGAGCGACTCTAGTAGCATGTTGGCTTGGGCAAGGCAATAGATAACCGTGGCAACCAGCTGGTGTCGCGACTGCTTTTATACGGCATACTGGCGACGCTCCAACTGACGACGGTTGGTGATGAAATTTACATTCACGTTTAACGTTGAGAACACGAGTCAGACAGAGCGTTTTTATTGTACACACTTTTGTTGAAAACGGAACTCGAAACACAATGATATTTATAAACGAGTAGTCACAGAATGACATTTCCAGACCTAGCTCATTAATTATGCAAAACAACAGCCAATGGCGGTTCTCCAACTGCACACAAAGCAATATTTGAGTCGGTCATTCACAGATTGTTTGAAGTATATAGACATGATATGACTTTGTTTGCTTAATAAGCAGTTTAGATCGTTGGATTACTCTGCAGTAATTGTGGCACATTACTGCAGAGCAATCAGGGTTAAGGTGCCTTGCTCAAGGGCACTTCATCCATGACCCGTGCTGGCTGGCATTGAGATTTGAATCGTCGACCTTCTGATCACAAGCCCAGCGCTTTAACCACTAGGCCACAGCGGACCCCGAGCCGCCTTGGGCGGAATAGACTGGGTTCTAAAGGGTCAGTGCCAGAGGGTCAGCCGGGATTTAAGCAATAGTAACTCCAAAAATAAAGCTAGATAACACAATAATACACAACAAAAACGTGATAACGTAATAAAAAACATGCCTTTAGAAATGTTTTATGAAGGGAGTTATCTCATTTTGGAACCAAAGTCTTCATATAGGCTACTTTATAATGGCACTGATTGATGCAAGTAAACAGGCATGAAGCAAGGCACGAGAAGAAAATAAATGAAGTAGCAATACAAATAAGTGATGTGTTTTGAAGAAGAGAGAAAAAATCATGAAATGAGAAGGAAATGTTATTAGCAGGGGTCTACTCCTCAATCCTCATGAAGTCAACCAGATGCTCTTATTTGTAAAAGTAACGTTAATATTTCAGCCAGGGATAGTAATAAAACGAGAGAAATCACCTTTAAATGAATTCACAGGTTTTACACAGGTCTAAATGCTTTCTCAAAAGACTTAAGAATGGCATTGATACAACTCTGTTCTTTCTGTTCAGAAAAACCTGAGACCACTTTACATTTATTTTGGAACTGCTCTTTCACAGTTACATTTTGGTGTGACATTTGTGATTTTATCAATTGTTATGTAAATCCTAATGTTGATTTTACATACATTAAATGTAATTTTTGGTTTTCATGAATGTGAAAAGAAAAGTGATATTTATTTTATAAACCTTATTTTTCTGTTAGCTAAATTTCACATTCACAAATCTAAATTGTCTAAATGCACTCCTCTTTTTTTGAGGTTTAAATGCGAGTTGAAAATGTACTTTGAGTAGCCTGTTGAGTTCTCTAAAAACTTAAAAGCTACAAGAACAGTGACTGTGTTTAAGGACTTTGCACCTAATCTGGATTGGAAGACTGAAGGAATTTAGTCTGGACTGAGGGAATCTGGAGCTTGTATTGACAATGATAATGGTTGTTGTAAATGTTTGTTTTTTGTTATCTTCTACAAGCATTTAATTAAAAAAAAAGATATATATATAAATATATTTCAGGCAGGGATTCGAGCACTTCCGGTGGGACGGGTTCACTTCCTGCGGTTGGTGTAGCGTCGCATATGCAGGTCATCTCTTCTGATGCACATGGATGTGTAGTAAAGCTCTCACATTAACGTGTGTCTCTTGTAGACGTACAAAAGAAACAAAAGCCGATGCTCGCCGACGGCATCAGCCCGTTGTCCGAGCGCAGAGACCCAGCGCGCCCTGACGAGCGACTCTAGTAGCATGTTGGCTTGGGCCAAGGCGATAGATCACCGTGGCAACTTGCTGGTGTCGCGACTGGTCTTATACGGCATATCGGCGACGCTCCAACCGACGACGGTTGGTGAGGAAATTTACATTCACGTTTAACGTTAAGAACACGAGTCAGACAGAGCGTTTTTATTGTACACACTTTTGTTGAAAACGGAACTCGAAACACAATGATATTCATAAACGAGTAGTCACAGAATGACATTTCCAGACCTAGCTCATTAATTATGCAAAACAACAGCCAATGGCGGTTCTCCAAGCAATATTTGAATCGGTCATTCACAGATTGTTTGCCTCCAAATAAAGAGCTTTTGCTTATATCGTGTCGTCATTCTTTTCACCACCTAATCAATGAAATCAACGGGACTTGATGTACACATTTGAAAAAGCAAACTCTCTGTTCGATGTGAAACGGGGCTTTTAGGACATCTAGTGTAAGGAAAACAACGTTGCATGATATTACCAATCCTGTTTCGGAGCTACAGTATATACTCGTTTATGCTCTTTCGCAAATGCAACGCTTGGGGGGTGATGTGAAATTGTCATGAGATATCTTCTTTTTGATAAACGCATGGCTTTTACCACAAGATGACCTCTACCACTAGACGTCGTCATCACTTCTTCGATCGTTCCTAACAATTATTTATTAATAAAAATTAAAATCATATTTATTACAGTCTCTTATTCATATTTATTACAGTCTGTTGTTCATACAACGCTAATCAATATTCGGTTATGTGTGTTTGTGTGGCACTTTTAGGAGTGTCATTCATCAATTCAGTAAGTACTTTTAAACTCTTTTTATACTGGCTTTTACTTCTGTAAAGAAAATGAGAATCTGATTTGTCTTCTCCTTTCAATTGAACGTTTGCACCCCTTCGCCAGTAGAGGGCGTTGTTTGATAACCGTTGACAGTTGTAAAGGTTTCCTAATGGGTTTTAGCTGCTGAATGAATTAATTCTTTAGGTTCGAGCACACAGGCTGATCTCAGACCACAGTTTCTTAGGGAGTGCCTTAAAGAAAGATTTATTCTGCATACTCACTTTGCCATCCAACTCTTGAAGTAACTTTCTTGAACTAATATACATACATATGTATATATATATATATATATATATATATTTAGCCTGTATATCGTGTACATATTGAACAAGATATTATTATGAAGGGATTGAGGGATTTAAGCAATAGTAACTCCAAAAATAAAGCTAGATAACACAATAAAACACAACAAAAACGTGATAACGTAATAAAAAACATGCCTTTAGAAATGTTTTATGAACGGAGTTATCTCATTTTGGAACCAAAGTCTTCATATAGGCTACTTTATAATGGCACTGATTGATGCAAGTAAACAGGCATGAAGCAAGGCACGAGAAGAAAATAAATGAAGTAGCAATACAAATAAGTGATGTGTTTTGAAGAAGAGAGAAAAAATCATGAAATGAGAAGGAAATGTTATTGGCAGGGGTCTACTCCTCAATCCTCATGAAGTCAACCTGATTCTCTTATTTCTAAAAGTAACATTAATATTTCAGCCATTGATAGTAAAAAAGCGAGAGAAATCACCTTTAAATGAACTCACAGGTTTTACACAGGTCTAAATGCTTTCTCAAAAGACTTAAGAATGGCATTGATACAACTCTGTTCTTTCTGTTCAGAAAAACCTGAGTCCACTTTACATTTATTTTGGAACTGCTCTTTCACAGTTACATTTTGGTGTGACATTTGTGATTTTATCAATTGTTATGTAAATCCTAATGTTGATTTTAGGAGCACTTCCGGTGGGACGGGTTCACTTCCTGCCGTCGGTGTGGTGTCGCATATGCAGGTCATCTCTTCTGATGCACATGGATGTGTACACAAGTAAAGCTCTCACATTAACGTGTGTCTCTTGTAGACGTACAAAAGAAACAAAAGCCGATGCTCGCCGACGGCATCAGCCCGTTGTCCGAGCGCAGAGACCCAGCTCGCCCTGACGAGCGACTCTAGTAGCATGTTGGCTTGGGCAAGGCGATAGATCACCGTGGCAACCAGCTGGTGTCGCGACTGCTTTTATACGGCATACTGGCGACGCTCCAACCGACGACGGTTGGTGATGAAATTTACATTCACGTGTAACGTTGAGAACACGAGTCAGACAGAGCGTTTTTATTGTACACACTTTTGTTGAAAACAGAACTCGAAAACACAATGATATTTATAAACGAGTAGTCACAGAATGACATTTCCAGACCTAGCTCATTAATTATGCAAAACAACAGCCAATGGCGGTTCTCCAAGCAATATTTGAATCGGTCATTCACAGATTGTTTGCCTCCAAATAGAGAGCTTTTGCTTATATCGTGTCGTCATTCTTTTCACCACCTAATCAATGAAATCAACGGTACTTGATGTACACATTTGAAAAAGCAAACTCTCTGTTCGATGTGAAACGGGGCTTTTAGGACATCTAGTGTAAGGAAAACAACGTTGCATGATATTACCAATCCTGTTTCGGAGCTACAGTATATACTCGTTTATGCTCTTTCGCAAATGCAACGCTTGGGGGGTGATGTGAAATTGTCATGAGATATCTTCTTTTTGATAAACGCATGGCTTTTACCACAAGATGACCTCTACCACTAGAGGTCGTCATCACTTCTTCGATCGTTCCTAACAATTATTTATTAATAAAAATTAAAATCATATTTATTACAGTCTCTTAATCATATTTATTACAGTCTGTTGTTCATACAACGCTAATCAATATTCGGTTATGTGTGTTTGTGTGGCACTTTTAGGAGTGTCATTCATCAATTCAGTAAGTACATTTAAACTCTTTTTATACTGGCTTTTACTTCTGTAAAGAAAATGAGAATCTGATTTGTCTTCTCCTTTCAATTGAACGTTTGCACCCCTTCGCCAGTAGAGGGCTTTGTCTGATAACCGTGGACAGTTGTAAAGGTTTCCTAATGGGTTTTAGCTGCTGAATGATTGAATTCTTTAGGTTCGAGCACACAGGCTGATCTCAGACCACAGTTTCTTAGGGAGTGCCTTAAAGAAAGATTTATTCTGCATACTCACTTTGCCATCCAACTCTTGAAGTAACTTTCTTGAACTAATATACATACATATGTATATATATATATATATATATATATATATATATATATTTAGCCTGTATATCGTGTACATATTGAACAAGATATTATTATGAAGGGATTGAGGGATTTAAGCAATAGTAACTCCAAAAATAAAGCTAGATAACACAATAAAACACAACAAAAACGTGATAACGTAATAAAAAACATGCCTTTAGAAATGTTTTATGAACGGAGTTATCTCATTTTGGAACCAAAGTCTTCATATAGGCTACTTTATAATGGCACTGATTGATGCAAGTAAACAGGCATGAAGCAAGGCACGAGAAGAAAATAAATGAAGTAGCAATACAAATAAGTGATGTGTTTTGAAGAAGAGAGAAAAAATCATGAAATGAGAAGGAAATGTTATTGGCAGGGGTCTACTCCTCAATCCTCATGAAGTCAACCAGATGCTCTTATTTTTAAAAGTAACGTTAATATTTCAGCCAGGGATAGTAATAAAACGAGAGAAATCACCTTTAAATGAATTCACAGGTTTTACACAGGTCTAAATGCTTTCTCAAAAGACTTAAGAATGGCATTGATACCCTCTGTTCTTTCTGTTCAGTAAAACCTGAGACCACTTTACATTTATTTTGGAACTGCTCTTTCACAGTTACATTTTGGTGTGACATTTGTGATTTTATCAATTGTTATGTAAATCCTAATGTTGATTTTACATACATTAAATGTAATTTTTGGTTTTCATGAATGTGAAAAGAAAAGTGATATTTATTTTATAAACCTTATTTTTCTGTTAGCTAAATTTCACATTCACAAATCTAAATTGTCTAAATGCACTCCTCTTTTTTTGAGGTTTAAATGCGAGTTGAAAATGTGCTTTGAGTAGCCTGTTGAGTTCTCTAAAAACTTAAAAGCTACAAGAACAGTGACTGTGTTTAAGGACTTTGCACCTAATCTGGATTGGAAGACTGAAGGAATTTAGTCTGGACTGAGGGAATCTGGAGCTTGTATTGACAATGATAATGGTTGTTGTAAATGTTTGTTTTTTGTTATCTTCTACAAGCATTTAATTAAAAAAAAAGATATATATATAAATATATTTCAGGCAGGGATTCGAGCACTTCCGGTGGGACGGGTTCACTTCCTGCGGTTGGTGTAGCGTCGCATATGCAGGTCATCTCTTCTGATGCACATGGATGTGTAGTAAAGCTCTCACATTAACGTGTGTCTCTTGTAGACGTACAAAAGAAACAAAAGCCGATGCTCGCCGACGGCATCAGCCCGTTGTCCGAGCGCAGAGACCCAGCGCGCCCTGACGAGCGACTCTAGTAGCATGTTGGCTTGGGCCAAGGCGATAGATCACCGTGGCAACTTGCTGGTGTCGCGACTGGTTTTATACGGCATATCGGCGACGCTCCAACCGACGACGGTTGGTGAGGAAATTTACATTCACGTTTAACGTTAAGAACACGAGTCAGACAGAGCGTTTTTATTGTACACACTTTTGTTGAAAACGGAACTCGAAACACAATGATATTTATAAACGAGTAGTCATAGAATGACATTTCCAGACCTAGCTCATTAATTATGCAAAACAACAGCCAATGGCGGTTCTCCAAGCAATATTTGAATCGGTCATTCACAGATTGTTTGCCTCCAAATAAAGAGCTTTTGCTTATATCGTGTCGTCATTCTTTTCACCACCTAATCAATGAAATCAACGGGACTTGATGTACACATTTGAAAAAGCAAACTCTCTGTTCGATGTGAAACGGGGCTTTTAGGACATCTAGTGTAAGGAAAACAACGTTGCATGATATTACCAATCCTGTTTCGGAGCTACAGTATATACTCGTTTATGCTCTTTCGCAAATGCAACGCTTGGGGGGTGATGTGAAATTGTCATGAGATATCTTCTTTTTGATAAACGCATGGCTTTTACCACAAGATGACCTCTACCACTAGACGTCGTCATCACTTCTTCGATCGTTCCTAACAATTATTTATTAATAAAAATTAAAATCATATTTATTACAGTCTCTTATTCATATTTATTACAGTCTGTTGTTCATACAACGCTAATCAATATTCGGTTATGTGTGTTTGTGTGGCACTTTTAGGAGTGTCATTCATCAATTCAGTAAGTACTTTTAAACTCTTTTTATACTGGCTTTTACTTCTGTAAAGAAAATGAGAATCTGATTTGTCTTCTCCTTTCAATTGAACGTTTGCACCCCTTCGCCAGTCGAGGGCGTTGTTTGATAACCGTTGACAGTTGTAAAGGTTTCCTAATGGGTTTTAGCTGCTGAATGAATTAATTCTTTAGGTTCGAGCACACAGGCTGATCTCAGACCACAGTTTCTTAGGGAGTGCCTTAAAGAAAGATTTATTCTGCATACTCACTTTGCCATCCAACTCTTGAAGTAACTTTCTTGAACTAATATACATACATATGTATATATATATATATATATATATATTTAGCCTGTATATCGTGTACATATTGAACAAGATATTATTATGAAGGGATTGAGGGATTTAAGCAATAGTAACTCCAAAAATAAAGCTAGATAACACAATAAAACACAACAAAAACGTGATAACGTAATAAAAAACATGCCTTTAGAAATGTTTTATGAACGGAGTTATCTCATTTTGGAACCAAAGTCTTCATATAGGCTACTTTATAATGGCACTGATTGATGCAAGTAAACAGGCATGAAGCAAGGCACGAGAAGAAAATAAATGAAGTAGCAATACAAATAAGTGATGTGTTTTGAAGAAGAGAGAAAAAATCATGAAATGAGAAGGAAATGTTATTAGCAGGGGTCTACTCCTCAATCCTCATGAAGTCAACCAGATTCTCTTATTTCTAAAAGTAACATTAATATTTCAGCCAGTGATAGTAAAAAAGCGAGAGAAATCACCTTTAAATGAATTCACAGGTTTTACACAGGTCTAAATGCTTTCTCAAAAGACTTAAGAATGGCATTGATACCCTCTGTTCTTTCTGTTCAGAAAAACCTGAGTCCACTTTACATTTATTTTGGAACTGCTCTTTCACAGTTACATTTTGGTGTGACATTTGTGATTTTATCAATTGTTATGTAAATCCTAATGTTGATTTTAGGAGCACTTCCGGTGGGACGGGTTCACTTCCTGCCGTCGGTGTGGTGTCGCATATGCAGGTCATCTCTTCTGATGCACATGGATGTGTACACAAGTAAAGCTCTCACATTAACGTGTGTCTCTTGTAGACGTACAAAAGATACAAAAGCTGATGCTCGCCGACGGCACCAGCCCGTTGTCCGAGCGCAGAGACCCAGCGCGCCCTGACGAGCGACTCTAGTAGCATGTTGGCTTGGGCAAGGCGATAGATCACCGTGGCAACCAGCTGGTGTCGCGACTGCTTTTATACGGCATACTGGCGACGCTCCAACCGACGACGGTTGGTGTTGAAATTTACATTCACGTTTAACGTTAAGAACACGAGTCAGACAGAGCGTTTTTATTGTACACACTTTTGTTGAAAACGGAACTCGAAACACAATGATATTTATAAACGAGTAGTCACAGAATGACATTTCCAGACCTAGCTCATTAATTATGCAAAACAACAGCCAATGGCGGTTCTCCAAGCAATATTTGAATCGGTCATTCACAGATTGTTTGCCTCCAAATAAAGAGCTTTTGCTTATATCGTGTCGTCATTCTTTTCACCACCTAATCAATGAAATCAACAGTACTTGATGTACACATTTGAAAAAGCAAACTCTCTGTTCGATGTGAAACGGGGCTTTTAGGACATCTAGTGTAAGGAAAACAACGTTGCATGATATTACCAATCCTGTTTCGGAGCTACAGTATATACTCGTTTATGCTCTTTCGCAAATGCAACGCTTGGGGGGTGATGTGAAATTGTCATGAGATATCTTCTTTTTGATAAACGCATGGCTTTTACCACAAGATGACCTCTACCACTAGACGTCGTCATCACTTCTTCGATCGTTCCTAACAATTATTTATTAATAAAAATTAAAATCATATTTATTACAGTCTCTTATTCATATTTATTACAGTCTGTTGTTCATACAACGCTAATCAATATTCGGTTATGTGTGTTTGTGTGGCACTTTTAGGAGTGTCATTCATCAATTCAGTAAGTACTTTTAAACTCTTTTTATACTGGCTTTTACTTCTGTAAAGAAAATGAGAATCTGATTTGTCTTCTCCTTTCAATTGAACGTTTGCACCCCTTCGCCAGTAGAGGGCGTTGTTTGATAACCGTTGACAGTTGTAAAGGTTTCCTAATGGGTTTTAGCTGCTGAATGAATTAATTCTTTAGGTTCGAGCACACAGGCTGATCTCAGACCACAGTTTCTTAGGGAGTGCCTTAAAGAAAGATTTATTCTGCATACTCACTTTGCCATCCAACTCTTGAAGTAACTTTCTTGAACTAATATACATACATATGTATATATATATATATATATATATATATATATATATATATATATATATATATATATTTAGCCTGTATATCGTGTACATATTGAACAAGATATTATTATGAAGGGATTGAGGGATTTAAGCAATAGTAACTCCAAAAATAAAGCTAGATAACACAATAAAACACAACAAAAACGTGATAACGTAATAAAAAACATGCCTTTAGAAATGTTTTATGAACGGAGTTATCTCATTTTGGAACCAAAGTCTTCATATAGGCTACTTTATAATGGCACTGATTGATGCAAGTAAACAGGCATGAAGCAAGGCACGAGAAGAAAATAAATGAAGTAGCAATACAAATAAGTGATGTGTTTTGAAGAAGAGAGAAAAAATCATGAAATGAGAAGGAAATGTTATTAGCAGGGGTCTACTCCTCAATCCTCATGAAGTCAACCTGATTCTCTTATTTCTAAAAGTAACATTAATATTTCAGCCAGTGATAGTGAAAAAGCGAGAGAAATCACCTTTAAATGAATTCACAGGTTTTACACAGGTCTAAATGCTTTCTCAAAAGACTTAAGAATGGCATTGATACCCTCTGTTCTTTCTGTTCAGAAAAACCTGAGTCCACTTTACATTTATTTTGGAACTGCTCTTTCACAGTTACATTTTGGTGTGACATTTGTGATTTTATCAATTGTTATGTAAATCCTAATGTTGATTTTAGGAGCACTTCCGGTGGGACGGGTTCACTTCCTGCCGTCGGTGTGGTGTCGCATATGCAGGTCATCTCTTCTGATGCACATGGATGTGTACACAAGTAAAGCTCTCACATTAACGTGTGTCTCTTGTAGACGTACAAAAGAAACAAAAGCTGATGCTCGCCGACGGCATCAGCCCGTTGTCCGAGCGCAGAGACCCAGCGCGCCCTGACGAGCGACTCTAGTAGCATGTTGGCTTGGGCAAGGCGATAGATCACCGTGGCAACCAGCTGGTGTCGCGACTGCTTTTATACGGCATACTGGCGACGCTCCAACTGACGACGGTTGGTGATGAAATTTACATTCACGTTTAACGTTGAGAACACGAGTCAGACAGAGCGTTTTTATTGTACACACTTTTGTTGAAAACGGAACTCGAAACACAATGATATTTATAAACGAGTAGTCACAGAATGACATTTCCAGACCTAGCTCATTAATTATGCAAAACAACAGCCAATGGCGGTGCTCCAAGCAATATTTGAATCGGTCATTCACAGATTGTTTGCCTCCAAATAAAGAGCTTTTGCTTATATCGTGTCGTCATTCTTTTCACCACCTAATCAATGAAAACAACGGGACTTGATGTACACATTTGAAAAAGCAAACTCTCTGTTCGATGTGGAACGGGGCTTTTAGGACATCTAGTGTAAGGAAAACAACGTTGCATGATATTACCAATCCTGTTTCGGAGCTACAGTATATACTCGTTTATGCTCTTTCGCAAATGCAACGCTTGGGGGGTGATGTGAAATTGTCATGAGATCACTTCTTTTTGATAAACGCATGGCTTTTACCACAAGATGACCTCTACCACTAGAGGTCGTCATCACTTCTTCGATCGTTCCTAACAATTATTTATTAATACAAATTAAAATCATATTTATTACAGTCTCTTAATCATATTTATTACAGTCTGTTGTTCATACAACGCTAATCAATATTCGGTTATGTGTGTTTGTGTAGCACTTTTAGGAGTGTCATTCATCAATTCAGTAAGTACATTTAAACTCTTTTTATACTGGCTTTTACTTCTGTAAAGAAAATGAGAATCTGATTTGTCTTCTCCTTTCAATTGAACGTTTGCACCCCTTCGCCAGTAGAGGGCTTTGTCTGATAACCGTGGACAGTTGTAAAGGTTTCCTAATGGGTTTTAGCTGCTGAATGATTGAATTCTTTAGGTTCGAGCACACAGGCTGATCTCAGACCACAGTTTCTTAGGGAGTGCCTTAAAGAAAGGTTTATTCTGCATACTCACTTTGCCATCCAACTCTTGAAGTAACTTTCTTGAACTAATATACATACATATATAAATATATATATATATATACAGAGAGAGAGAGAGAGAGAGAGCCTGTATATTGTGTACATATTGAACAAGATATTATTATGAAGGGATTGAGGGATTTAAGCCATAGTAACTCCAAAAATACAGCTAGATAACACAATAAAACACAACAAAAACATGATAACATAATAAAAAACATGCCTTTAGAAATGAGAGTTATCTCATATGCAGGTCATCTCTTCTGATGCACATGGATGTGTACACTAGTAAAGCGAGTCTCACATTAACGCGTGTCTCTTGTAGACGTACAAAAGAAACAAAAGCAGATGCGCCCGTTGTTTCCGAGCGCAGAGACCAAGCGCGCCCTGACGAGCGACTCTAGTAGCGTGTTGGCTTGGTGTCAAGGCGATAGGTCCCCGGCCCGAACAGATTTAGCAGGTTTCGCGACTGCTTTTATACGGCACATCGGCGACGCTACAGCCGACGACGGTTGGTGAGAAAATGTACATTCACGTTTAACGTTGAGAACACGAGTCAGACAGAACAGAGCATTTTTATTGTACACACTTTTGTTGAAAACGGAACTCGAAACACAATGATATTTATAAACGAGTAGTCACAGAATGACATTTCCAGACCTAGCTCATTAATTATGCAAAACAACAGCCAATGGCGGTGCTCCAAGCAATATTTGAATCGGTCATTCACAGATTGTTTGCCTCCAAATAAAGAGCTTTTGCTTATATCGTGTCGTCATTCTTTTCACCACCTAATCAATGAAATCAACGGGACTTGATGTACACATTTGAAAAAGCAAACTCTCTGTTCGATGTGAAACGGGGCTTTTAGGACATCTAGTCTAAGGAAAACAACGTTGCATGATATTACCAATCCTGTTTCGGAGCTACAGTATATACTCGTTTATGCTCTTTCGCAAATGCAACGCTTGGGGGGTGATGTGAAATTGTCATGAGATATCTTCTTTTTGATAAACGCATGGCTTTTACCACAAGATGACCTCTACCACTAGACGTCGTCATCACTTCTTCGATCGTTCCTCACAATTATTTATTAATAAAAATTAAAATCATATTTATTACAGTCTCTTATTCATATTTATTACAGTCTGTTGTTCATACAACGCTAATCAATATTCGGTTATATATATATATATATATTTAGCCTGTATATCGTGTACATATTGAACAAGATATTATTATGAAGGGATTGAGGGATTTAAGCAATAGTAACTCCAAAAATAAAGCTAGATAACACAATAAAACACAACAAAAACGTGATAACGTAATAAAAAACATGCCTTTAGAAATGTTTTATGAACGGAGTTATCTCATTTTGGAACCAAAGTCTTCATATAGGCTACTTTATAATGGCACTGATTGATACAAGTAAACAGGCATGAAGCAAGGCACGAGAAGAAAATAAATGAAGTAGCAATACAAATAAGTGATGTGTTTTGAAGAAGAGAGAAAAAATCATGAAATGAGAAGGAAATGTTATTGGCAGGGGTCTACTCCTCAATCCTCATGAAGTCAACCTGATTCTCTTATTTCTAAAAGTAACATTAATATTTCAGCCAGTGATAGTAAAAAAGCGAGAGAAATCACCTTTACATGAATTCACAGGTTTTACACAGGTCTAAATGCTTTCTCAAAAGACTTAAGAATGGCATTGATACCCTCTGTTCTTTCTGTTCAGAAAAACCTGAGTCCACTTTACATTTATTTTGGAACTGCTCTTTCACAGTTACATTTTGGTGTGACATTTGTGATTTTATCAATTGTTATGTAAATCCTAATGTTGATTTTAGGAGCACTTCCGGTGGGACGGGTTCACTTCCTGCCGTCGGTGTGGTGTCGCATATGCAGGTCATCTCTTCTGATGCACATGGATGTGTACACAAGTAAAGCTCTCACATTAACGTGTGTCTCTTGTAGACGTACAAAAGAAACAAAAGCTGATGCTCGCCGACGGCATCAGCCCGTTGTCCGAGCGCAGAGACCCAGCGCGCCCTGACGAGCGACTCTACACACTAAAAAATGCTGGGTTATTTAATCTACCCAACCGCTGGGTTATGAAATGGTTTACCCATTATGGGTTATTTATGTCAACATTTGGGTTATATTAATATAATATTGGGTTATTTTGTGCAACTCATGCGTTGAGTTAAAATCAATCAACCCAACATACATCGGTTGACCCAGCACTTGGGTTGTTTGTGCTTCGAACGTCATCACATCGTCTCCAGAGTCCACACACCGTGTGCTCGTCACAGCAGAAAACCTGACTGATCATCCAGCGAGGTAAATAAATAATAAAAGGTTTGTGGAACTTATACTATTCACATTGTCTCTGTTGGGTTACCTGTTAAAGTAGTATCTTTATATTGTCGAGGCTTTGGTTTGGCTAACAACGTAGCCATTTAGCCGTTATCATGGATAGCCTAACGTTACAGCTTATCCGTTTGCTCTGAATTATATTAATGAATTAATTAAACAAGTTCATAATGCCCATGGGGATGTTTATTGAGCTCACCAGTCTAATTTGCCAGCTAGTTTCAAGCTAGCCAGGTGATTAGGCAGTTAACTAGTTTACTAGCCAACATGCTCTCAGTTAGTTGCTTTGCTAGCTATATTATTTTAACTAGCTATAAATGAGCGCGCTTTTTTACTGAAGCTTTTCATGTGAAGGCATAACACAGTGTTTGACTGATTAAAGTATGTAAAAAACGGTGAGATAACCTGATATGTCTGACTTAATGCATTTATTTAAGTAACGTTAATGTAGTTAACGTAATTTGACCGACAATAGATAAGAACAAATTCTTATTTAAAATGGCGGCCTGGCAAACGACAAGGGCCACTTGAGTGAGGGGTTAAGAAATATAAAATAAAAAGTTTGGGAACCACTGCTGTAGCCACAAATATTCTTGTGAAGTAAAAACATAGACAATATACATGCATGCATTTTGTCATATGAATTGTATAAGGAGAAAGGGAGGATTGTTTTCTCTATATTTTGTGATGCTAAATAAAATGGCTGTTATCTTCACATTGGGTTACATTTTGCTGCTAGTCTGCATTGCTTTTGCATAGTGACATCTGAATAGTTAATACAATAGCAATTGTATTTTTGCTTAAGCTCTTTTTGTGTTTGTTTCAGATCAATGGACAGCTTTGTCATTAACATTTTGACAGAGTGGCAGCTGACAGACCTTGTCGACAAATTTAAAGGTAAGAAATATTTGTTTTCCCATCCACAGCATATCAAGTCTGCATTGCTACTCAAGCCCTACACAATACAGCTCACTCCTCCTAGAAACGCTTCTGTGCTGTTTGATGCCCACTGTTATGCACTAAGCAACAGGAACAATAATTGATCTACTGAGGACAGACAGACGTACAGACAAACCCTGTTCTAACCGTAGCCCACGCTGTCAAAGTCAAACATGCCTCATCTCTATTCATTAAAGATTTTGATTTCTTGGCAGGAAATATGGTACACCCCAGGACGGAGCCACCGGCCAGCCACTGGATTCCGGGAGGAAAGGCTGCTGAACGTCAGAAAGCGGCTGAGATCAACCAGCAAGTCGCGGAGCATGGCACAGACACCATCACAAGCGCCAGATAATGGAGCTCTTGCAAGGGCTCTCATACCAGGTAATTATTAAACTGAAAAATTATTTGATCAAGCAAAACATCCATATTTCAGTGACTGACTACTTGTTCTTTTTTACAGAATGTACCATATCAGATGAACGTGCGTCACAGTTTAGAGAATGGATGAGAAACAATTCTCAGCCCCTCAGCCAGATAGAGACCTACATGGAGAACACGGCAGTCTACAGGGCCAAGTGCATTAGGGACAACAATCCCTCACCTAATGACCAAAGGCATGGTAGGTATAGGGAAATCTGATCTTGTATATGAGGATGCATTATTTATAACCTTTTATTATTGTGCCACATTGAATTGGTTTTAAAATGTGTTTTTCATTTTATAGATTGCACAGGACTTTCTTGTCCTGCATGGGGATGCTGCATCAAAATTGTTTGAAACTTGGCTACCCATTTATGCTGAGAAGATCCTGTGCCTGGCAAGACAGGAGGGGAAGCTGACATTACCCCTGGATGGATTATCACCAGGTAATAGTTTCTTGTCTGCATATCTTGTAAAAGCAGGGTTTTCCCTGGCTTCTTAGGGGGCTCTACCAAAAACTGCAATTTCACATCATTTTGGCCACTATCATTATCAGAATCAGAACTATAGCTAACAAAAAAAAGAAAGTGTAAATTTGCTTTAGATGTATTTGTACACCTGTATTTGCACAATTCACAGCCTTCTCGAACATGAGCTCTGAGAATAGTGAGTGATATCATAATAGGAATAGAGTTAAATAAATCTGTCAGCCTCTTTATGCTAATTGAGTACAAAAAAGTTTTCACAGCAGAGTTAACACGGCAGTACCGGTGTAACTAATAACATTACGTTTTTTTGTGATTGTTGCGGGAAAAAATCCTTGATTATGTGGCACGTCATCGCAAAAAATGCGATGGAATAGACATTATATTTATGCAATTTTATGCGATGAAATTGCGGGGATTATGAAATCATGCAAATATTCTAATTTGACCTTGCATTACAAGATCGCCATTATCCTAACAGACTGGTGACGGTAAGAAAAAATGCAAGTAAAACAAGCCATGGTCACGTTTACTGCCAAAGAAACGCAGTGCTCCGGTGCTCTTTTAAATACTTAAATCTCTGCCGCCGTCCGGCCCACTAATGGGAGGATTAACTACACTACAAACTAACCAGCTGCAGGGCGCGAATTAACAGCACGTAACAGTTCTCATGGGTTTTATTTTAGTTGGATATTGAATGACAAAATCACAGGTATGCCATTCCACATCGTATTGACACCTATGTCTTCCTACAGATAGCGTTGGGGACCTCGCCCTGAGGCAGCTGCCAGCCTTGCTTCCACCTACAACTTACAAAGTTGGCCGTGGCCGCGGTGTGAAAGTGGTTCGCCACACCATTCAGGAATGCAGCTTGGCCTTCATCGACCATAAGCTTGTAAGTCCTCAAGCACATCTAAAGGGGAAACTTTATTCATTTTATCAACATATCTGAGCTTAAAAATGTGTCCACACACACATGCATATCCAGGTTTGTTTTACTATACTTTTGTGGACAGGCATCAAATATAGCCTGACAGTATTATATAGCCCACCTATCTGACCACCTAACTCGGCTGCCTATCAGCCAGATAGGATAGTCAGATTTTCTGATCATGTTTATTGTAATGATAGATCATCAATAGATTTATGGCTTTTTAGGTCAATTGAGAACATATGATACAGATCAACGTTTTGAATTAGAGATGCACTGAATCTTTTCCAAATTAAATTCCAAGCTAACTAGACTTTATAATAAAACAATAATTTCTCTAGTGAGGACCAGGAAAATGGTCCTCACAATGTCTATATTTGAATTATTCTATAGTAGTCTGTAAACATTTGGTCCTTACTCACTCGCACTCTCTCACTTGCTCTTTTGTATTCTTTCTTTTTTAGCCTGGAATAAACATGGTGGAGTACCTCCATGAGGCCAAGGCATGTAAACCATACCCCCACATCCTGACGCTTGGCAATGATCATGGTGCATTTCAGGTCTTTGTGATAATAGCTGGACAGGAATATATGAAATCCCAGGAGGGGAGTCTAAATTAGTCAAGTTTATTCAAAGTAGAATACTTGCTTGCAAGTAGAGCTAATGGCTCTCAATAGCAACTTAGACTTTGAATTTCGTGAATTTGTTCAAGAGAGTTGACTGTTGGCATGTTGAATGTTAAGCCAGTTCATTCATAATTATTGTTTTGATAAGAATGTTTTCTACCTAAGTGATATTAACGCTATTGTTGATATTAATTAATGTAATATAATAAATGTTTTCTAAGATTCCATTGTTGTTTTGTTTTTGTATTTTTTATTGCATAATATATGCATAAATATATCATGTATTCTGCTCTAGGTTTGTAGTTTAACAGTTTTATAGCTATGGGTAGTCTATTGCAATTTATTTTCTTAAATTGTACTGTAATGTGTTAGAATTATCTGGCATATGGGTTAATTTGACCCAACATTTGGGTACACTATATAACCAATATGTAGTTGAATCAACCCAGCATTGTAATTAATTTGACCCAACATTTGGGTACACTATTTAACCAAAATATGTAGTTAAATCAACCCATAATTGTAATTGGTTTTAACCCTGCATTTGGGTAGAATATTTAACTCATCTGTTGGGTTAAATATGACCGACCCATCATGCTGGGTCAAATTAACTAATGCTGGGCTGGTGCAATATTTAACCAGCGGCTGAGTTATAAAACAACCCAAGTTGAGTTATTTTTAACCCAGCATTTTTTAGAGTGTAGTAGCATGTTGGCTTGGGCAAGGCGATGGATCACCATGGCAACCAGCTGGTGTCGCGACTGCTTTTATACGGCATACTGGCGACGCTCCAACTGACGACGGTTGGTGATGAAATTTACATTCACGTTTAACGTTGAGAACACGAGTCAGACAGAGCGTTTTTATTGTACACACTTTTGTTGAAAACGGAACTCGAAACACAATGATATTTATAAACGAGTAGTCACAGAATGACATTTCCAGACCTAGCTCATTAATTATGCAAAACAACAGCCAATGGCGGTTCTCCAACTGCACACAAAGCAATATTTGAGTCGGTCATTCACAGATTGTTTGAAGTATATAGACATGATATGACTTTGTTTGCTTAATAAGCAGTTTAGATCGTTGGATTACTCTGCAGTAATTGTGGCACATTACTGCAGAGCAATCAGGGTTAAGGTGCCTTGCTCAAGGGCACTTCATCCATGACCCGTGCTGGCTGGCATTGAGATTTGAATCGTCGACCTTCTGAACACAAGCCCAGCGCTTTAACCACTAGGCCACAGCGGACCCCGAGCCGCCTTGGGCGTAATAGACTGGGTTCTAAAGGGTCAGTGCCAGAGGGTCAGCCGGGATTTGAGCAATAGTAACTCCAAAAATAAAGCTAGATAACACAATAATACACAACAAAAACGTGATAACGTAATAAAAAACATGCCTTTAGAAATGTTTTATGAACGGAGTTATCTCATTTTGGAACCAAAGTCTTCATATAGGCTACTTTATAATGGCACTGATTGATGCAAGTAAACAGGCATGAAGCAAGGCACGAGAAGAAAATAAATGAAGTAGCAATACAAATAAGTGATGTGTTTTGAAGAAGAGAGAAAAAATCATGAAATGAGAAGGAAATGTTATTAGCAGGGGTCTACTCCTCAATCCTCATGAAGTCAACCAGATGCTCTTATTTGTAAAAGTAACGTTAATATTTCAGCCAGGGATAGTAATAAAACGAGAGAAATCACCTTTAAATGAATTCACAGGTTTTACACAGGTCTAAATGCTTTCTCAAAAGACTTAAGAATGGCATTGATACAACTCTGTTCTTTCTGTTCAGAAAAACCTGAGACCACTTTACATTTATTTTGGAACTGCTCTTTCACAGTTACATTTTGGTGTGAAATTTGTGATTTTATCAATTGTTATGTAAATCCTAATGTTGATTTTACATACATTAAATGTAATTTTTGGTTTTCATGAATGTGAAAAGAAAAGTGATATTTATTTTATAAACCTTATTTTTCTGTTAGCTAAATTTCACATTCACAAATCTAAATTGTCTAAATGCACTCCTCTTTTTTTGAGGTTTAAATGCGAGTTGAAAATGTACTTTGAGTAGCCTGTTGAGTTCTCTAAAAACTTAAAAGCTACAAGAACAGTGACTGTGTTTAAGGACTTTGCACCTAATCTGGATTGGAAGACTGAAGGAATTTAGTCTGGACTGAGGGAATCTGGAGCTTGTATTGACAATGATAATGGTTGTTGTAAATGTTTGTTTTTTGTTATCTTCTACAAGCATTTAATTAAAAAAAAAGATATATATATAAATATATTTCAGGCAGGGATTCGAGCACTTCCGGTGGGACGGGTTCACTTCCTGCGGTTGGTGTATAGCGTCGCATATGCAGGTCATCTCTTCTGATGCACATGGATGTGTAGTAAAGCTCTCACATTAACGTGTGTCTCTTGTAGACGTACAAAAGAAACAAAAGCCGATGCTCGCCGACGGCATCAGCCCGTTGTCCGAGCGCAGAGACCCAGCGCGCCCTTACGAGCGACTCTAGTAGCATGTTGGCTTGGGCCAAGGCGATAGATCACCGTGGCAACTTGCTGGTGTCGCGACTGGTTTTATACGGCATATCGGCGACGCTCCAACCGACGACGGTTGGTGAGGAAATTTACATTCACGTTTAACGTTGAGAACACGAGTCAGACAGAGCGTTTTTATTGTACACACTTTTGTTGAAAACGGAACTCGAAACACAATGATATTTATAAACGAGTAGTCACAGAATGACATTTCCAGACCTAGCTCATTAATTATGCAAAACAACAGCCAATGGCGGTGCTCCAAGCAATATTTGAATCGGTCATTCACAGATTGTTTGCCTCCAAATAAAGAGCTTTTGCTTATATCGTGTCGTCATTCTTTTCACCACCTAATCAATGAAAACAACGGGACTTGATGTACACATTTGAAAAAGCAAACTCTCTGTTCGATGTGGAACGGGGCTTTTAGGACATCTAGTGTAAGGAAAACAACGTTGCATGATATTACCAATCCTGTTTCGGAGCTACAGTATATACTCGTTTATGCTCTTTCGCAAATGCAACGCTTGGGGGGTGATGTGAAATTGTCATGAGATATCTTCTTTTTGATAAACGCATGGCTTTTACCACAAGATGACCTCTACCACTAGATGTCGTCATCACTTCTTCGATCGTTCCTAACAATTATTTATTAATAAAAATTAAAATCATATTTATTACAGTCTCTTATTCATATTTATTACAGTCTGTTGTTCATACAACGCTAATCAATATTCGGTTATGTGTGTTTGTGTGGCACTTTTAGGAGTGTCATTCATCAATTCAGTAAGTACTTTTAAACTCTTTTTATACTGGCTTTTACTTCTGTAAAGAAAATGAGAATCTGATTTGTCTTCTCCTTTCAATTGAACGTTTGCACCCCTTCGCCAGTAGAGGGCGTTGTTTGATAACCGTTGACAGTTGTAAAGGTTTCCTAATGGGTTTTAGCTGCTGAATGAATTAATTCTTTAGGTTCGAGCACACAGGCTGATCTCAGACCACAGTTTCTTAGGGAGTGCCTTAAAGAAAGATTTATTCTGCATACTCACTTTGCCATCCAACTCTTGAAGTAACTTTCTTGAACAAATATACATACATATGTATATATATATATATATATATATATATATATATATATATATATGTATATATATATATATATATATATATATTTAGCCTGTATATCGTGTACATATTGAACAAGATATTATTATGAAGGGATTGAGGGATTTAAGCAATAGTAACTCCAAAAATAAAGCTAGATAACACAATTGTTCCGCCCTTCGGCGTTTTAATTTGTTTCCTAGTCGGACCCGTTAGTACGGGCAAGCGTTCGAGCCGAGCAACAGTGCGGAAATCACCCTCGTGTCTGCGTCATCACAGAGTTTGGTTAAATCTTTGTCTGTAAGTCCTTTTTTCGTCAGAATTGTGGTTTCTGTATGATGTATGTTTACTTTAAGTAATGTGTGTTATTACGTTCGTGACTCTTTCAGTTTCATCGCGTATGCTCTAGTTTGAAGCTTTTTTGTTTTCTGACTCGCTGATTTATCTGCTCAGCAACGAGCCTCGACGTTTCGCCTTAGATTAAAGGCGGGCGTACACGGTGCGAATTCTGATGGTCGGAAGATCGTATGTCCACGCACACGTCACGAGTGAGTTTATCTGAAAATCATACGGACGAGGTGATATACGACACGATTTTACGACCTGGGCCCAGTTTTTCAAAAGGTTTAATCCGGATAAAATTGATCCGGATTTAGTAATCCTTTTTTTGCGATCCGTGATCACGTAATCCAGCTTACTTTTGGAGCCAGTTTTTTAAAGCAACATCGGATTGGATCAATCTGATCCAGATAGGAACTTTTCAGGATCACCAAATCTGGATAACCAGTGCTCAAACAGGATAGGAACTCACAATGTAGAACTATAGATATGTAAAGAGCAACAAGTAGAATAGCCAATGTGGGGGTCAATATAAGTTTATTTTGATTTGAAATGAAAACACACACATTTAAAAAAAACTAAAAACAAGAAAAACCCCACCCCATCCTCTTCCTGCAGTCCGCTCATCTGACACCTACAACACAAACACTGTACATTGAGGATATTTATAACAAGTATCAAGTACAGATATATTGAATAAAAAAAAGACTTACTGTCAAATACTACACAATAATTTCAGACTTCCTCATCTGATGTGGAGAGACCAGCTTGTCTGAGCGTAGCCTTTAGGATGCGGATCTCAAGTCTAGCCTTGGTTTGCTGCAGTTTGGTCAGAGTCAGTTGTTCCTCTGCCAGACGAAGCTGTGCTTCTGCCCTTTCAGTCTCTTTTTGCAGAAGTGCCTTGTAATCATCATCTTTGTTTGATGAAGGGCACTTCAAGCCTTTCCTCTGAGATCCTGTGGCAACTACCACTGGCTCAACCAATGAGGATCCAGCTTCTTCCTCAGGAACAGAGCTGAGATTCAATATAAATACGCTCTCTGGATCAGCCTCAGGAGGAACTGGCAGATTCTCCTCCTCAATCCAAGGCTTGCCATCCCCTACAACACCTTGAAAACCATGGAGAGCTTGCGACTTCTCACCTCCAATGATGTCGAGGACCACATCTGTGTAATCTCCCCTCTTAAATGGCTTGTTGCCTGTTTGTGGGTTTTTGGCTTCAGCATGGTCCTTTGTTGCCCTGGCCTTAAGATTCTTCCACCGCCATTTGATTTGGTCTGTGGTCCTCTTCTGGCCAGACCCTATGGCATTCACATTTTCTGTGATTAAAATCCAAACATCATTTTTCTTTTTGTTGGTATCCTTAGCAGAATTAAAACTTCCCACTATTGCTCCATAATTGCACCGAACACCCTCTAGGTGGGTTTGAAAAGACCAACTACACAGCCATATAAATCAGCCTTTCTCAGAGGATTCACAGAGAGACAGTGAAATGGCCGGTGTTGTCCACCGCCACCACCACTTTGCCAGGAGAGGATACCGTCAAAGGGTGTATGTTGAACGTACCAAGCCACTGGAGCAATACACCACTGAGGAGCTGTATGTCCGGTTTCGCTTTGGGAAGGCCAAAACTTCAACACAGAACCCAAAGGAGTCACGGTCTGTCTGTGGAAGACCAGATCCTCATTGCGCTCCGATTTTATGCATGTGGGACTTTCTATCAAGTTGTTGGTGACTATATGGGAGTGGTGAAATCAGCTGTGTGTGATGTGGTGAGAGATGTGTCAATCGCACTGGCCAGCCTGGTCAATGAATTTGTTTCTTTTCCAAAGGACAACCAGATTGCCCAGGCCAAGCGCAGCTTTTTTCTTTTGGGGAATATGCCCAATACTATTGGAGCAATCGACTGCACACATGTGCATGTACAAGCACCTTGTGAGAATGAATGGGAGTTTATAAACAGAAAGGGCAGGCACAGCATCAATGTCCAACTTGTGTGTGATGCTGACCTCATCATCACCAACTGCGTTGTCAAGTGGCCTGGGTCTGTCCATGATGCACGCATCCTGAGGGAGAGCGCTCTATATAGAGACCTCCAAACCAACCGACCGGATGGCATAATATTAGGAGACAGTGCCTACCCACTCCTACCATGGCTGATGACTCCTTTTCTAACAGCAAATACACTGGCGCAGGCACGCTTCAACACTGCTCATTGCAGAGCAAGATGTGCAATTGAGCGTTTTAAATGGAGTTCTTAAGAGGCGCTTTGCATGCCTTATCTACCTGAGAGCGGAACCACAGAAAGCATGCAACATAACCCTTGCCTGTATTGTCCTGCACAACATCGCTACTAAGCGCAATGTCCCTCTCTGTGCTGACAATGATGCACCTGAGCCCCTTGGAGACACTAACCAACCGCCTGCATTCTGCCAGAACGAGCAAAGAGGACGTGCAACAAGGGACACAATAGTTAGACACTATTTCTGATTTGGATTTGTTTTGTATTTCAAAAATCATTGTGATTGCCATTCTTTGCATTTTTTTGGTTATTCTGTAATCATTGCATGCATCACTAATAAATATTCTAAAAACAAAAATAATTTTGATTGTGATATATATATATACATCAATTAGTGACAGAATAAAATTTATTGTTTTTGGTCAATTTTGACAGCTGTTTGGACAAACTCTTTCTACTTTGCTGTAGGCCTTTACTGAAAGGCTGAATATGTTAAAGCCTACCTAATCACTGTAGCCTGACGGATGAACAAATAAAAATAAAACCTTATGAATAAATAGGATATCTTGTAAAATTCTGCATGATCCAAATATAGTATTATTTGATACTTTTTTAAAGTTTTCATTACATTTTGGGCATGAAATCCACGCTGAATCCACCCTTCTGATGGGATCAATTTAATCCAGATTTTTTGGATCAAAGTGATCCAAATCCTACAAAAAAGTTCTGAAAAACCCAAACTAAAGGTTTGATCAGGATCAAAACCAAAATTGGATTACGTGATCTAATCCGATTATGTGATCCGTTTTTTCTTTTTGAAAAACACATTTTCAAGATTTGATCCAATCCGTTATCCAAAATCCTAGTGGATTACTTTTGAAAAACTGGGCCCTGCCGATTTCCGAAGCAATCGCACAAAGTTCCGCGCCAAAAACATGGAGTCAGAGGAAGATTTGCTTTTTTTGTGGCAGCAATGGCTTGCGAAAGAATAAAAAATTAAAGAAAAAGAAGGGCATGGCAAAGAGTTTGGCTGAAGAGCAGAGAAAAGCATGGACTTTCAGTTCTTCAAAAACAGCCGTGTATCTGTGTGCGCATGCTTTGATGTGGTCGTGGAAGATATAGCAAAGTATATAACCATAGCGTGTCACGCAAGTTTGTGCATATAGCAACGTCGTTTTTATATATTTTTTGAACAAATGTTATTGCTGGATAGTCTAGGTATAATAATTGTATACATACTGATTTTACAGGCCAAATGTTTGATATGGAATAGCCTACATATTGTATTGTGGGAGAAAAGTGATGCAGAGTCAGCATGATGCAAAAAACTGCCTTTAGGCCTTTTGTTATATGTTTAAATCCGCTGTAAAATATCATCACGGATGACCCTGTCATGGTACACGCTGCTGGAAACATCATACAGCGCTCGCTGTTCCTGCCAGAGTTCGGCGAGTTTATCCTCTTTTTCAATAGTCTATCTTCTTCTGTGGTTTCCTAGTTCGTGATTGGTCAACTTCAGATAGATCAACAAATCGGCTCGTTCAACCGCACACATGTCACGAATTCAAACCGATAGCTCACGAACTTTTTAGACATGTTTAAAAATGTTCGGGAGGTCGGGAAGTGCTCGTAAGGCACTCTGCTCGGATCGTAATTCCTCGCACTTGATACGAGCCGCGACCATACGAGCATACACGATTTCCACACGATTGAAAAAAATCCACACGATTGAAAAAAATGCGAACTCGTACGACAGCAAAAATCGCACCGTGTACGCCCGC
Organism: Barbatula barbatula; assembly: GCF_947034865.1. NCBI lineage: Eukaryota > Metazoa > Chordata > Actinopteri > Cypriniformes > Nemacheilidae > Barbatula > Barbatula barbatula. Next base: position 5,028,785 of record NC_136773.1, read on the forward strand.
CTTTAGTAGTTGATTTATTTACATCTGTTGATTCGTATATATATTATACATGTAACAGTCTAACAGGTAGTTTGGTGATATTGCGGATGTTTGTTTTATTACTATACATTAAGGACACCTGTAGTTTATTGTGTGAAAGTGTTGATATAGAGAATGCTGTATACTGTATAGAGAGTTACTGGGTAATTCATGTTTATTGTGTAAGAGACACTTCAGATGTTACACTTTTGTAATGTTATTTTCTGTTTATTATTTCATTCTTACAGACTTAAATGGAGAAAACACTAAGAAATAAAACTGAGGAAGAAAAGAGTTCAAAAGATAAAACATCATTCCTCAATAAGAAGTCTGGAGTTTCTCTTCATTGCTGTTAACTATCTGTCTAGCTGTACAAATCAGACGTCGTACATGCGAGGGCAGAATAACAATAAAACACAACAAAAACGTGATAACGTAATAAAAAACATGCCTTTAGAAATGTTTTATGAACGGAGTTATCTCATTTTGGAACCAAAGTCTTCATATAGGCTACTTTATAATGGCACTGATTGATGCAAGTAAACAGGCATGAAGCAAGGCACTAGAAGAAAATAAATGAAGTAGCAATACAAATAAGTGATGTGTTTTGAAGAAGAGAGAAAAAATCATGAAATGAGAAGGAAATGTTATTGGCAGGGGTCTACTCCTCAATCCTCATAAGGTCAACCTGATTCTCTTATTTCTAAAAGTAACATTAATATTTCAGCCAGTGATAGTAAAAAAGCGAGAGAAATCACCTTTAAATGAATTCACAGGTTTTACACAGGTCTAAATGCTTTCTCAAAAGACTTAAGAATGGCATTGATACCCTCTGTTCTTTCTGTTCAGAAAAACCTGAGTCCACTTTACATTTATTTTGGAACTGCTCTTTCACAGTTACATTTTGGTGTGACATTTGTGATTTTATCAATTGTTATGTAAATCCTAATGTTGATTTTAGGAGCACTTCCGGTGGGACGGGTTCACTTCCTGCCGTCGGTGTGGTGTCGCATATGCAGGTCATCTCTTCTGATGCACATGGATGTGTACACAAGTAAAGCTCTCACATTAACGTGTGTCTCTTGTAGACGTACAAAAGAAACAAAAGCTGATGCTCGCCGACGGCATCAGCCCGTTGTCCGAGCGCAGAGACCCAGCGCGCCCTGACGAGCGACTCTAGTAGCATGTTGGCTTGGGCAAGGCGATAGATCACCGTGGCAACCAGCTGGTGTCGCGACTGCTTTTATACGGCATACTGGCGACGCTCCAACCGACGACGGTTGGTGATGAAATTTACATTCACGTTTAACGTTGAGAACACGAGTCAGACAGAGCGTTTTTATTGTAGACACTTTTGTTGAAAACAGAACTCGAAACACAATGATATTTATAAACGAGTAGTCACAGAATGACATTTCCAGACCTAGCTCATTAATTATGCAAAACAACAGCCAATGGCGGTGCTCCAAGCAATATTTGAATCGGTCATTCACAGATTGTTTGCCTCCAAATAAAGAGCTTTTGCTTATATCGTGTCGTCATTCTTTTCACCACCTAATCAATGAAATCAACGGGACTTGATGTACACATTTGTAAAAGCAAACTCTCTGTTCGATGTGAAACGGGGCTTTTAGGACATCTAGTGTAAGGAAAACAACGTTGCATGATATTACCAATCCTGTTTCGGAGCTACAGTATATACTCGTTTATGCTCTTTCGCAAATGCAACGCTTGGGGGGTGATGTGAAATTGTCATGAGATATCTTCTTTTTGTTAAACGCATGGCTTTTACCACAAGATGACCTCTACCACTAGACGTCGTCATCACTTCTTCGATCGTTCCTAACAATTATTTATTAATAAAAATTAAAATCATATTTATTACAGTCTCTTATTCATATTTATTACAGTCTGTTGTTCATACAACGCTAATCAATATTCGGTTATGTGTGTTTGTGTGGCACTTTTAGGAGTGTCATTCATCAATTCAGTAAGTACTTTTAAACTCTTTTTATACTGGCTTTTACTTCTGTAAAGAAAATGAGAATCTGATTTGTCTTCTCCTTTCAATTGAACGTTTGCACCCCTTCGCCAGTAGAGGGCGTTGTTTGATAACCGTTGACAGTTGTAAAGGTTTCCTAATGGGTTTTAGCTGCTGAATGAATTAATTCTTTAGGTTCGAGCACACAGGCTGATCTCAGAACACAGTTTCTTAGGGAGTGCCTTAAAGAAAGATTTATTCTGCATACTCACTTTGCCATCCAACTCTTGAAATAACTTTCTTGAACTAATATACATACATATGTATATATATATATATATACATATGTATATATATATATATATATATATTTAGCCTGTATATCGTGTACATATTGAACAAGATATTATTATGAAGGGATTGAGGGATTTAAGCAATAGTAACTCCAAAAATAAAGCTAGATAACACAATAAAACACAACAAAAACGTGATAACGTAATAAAAAACATGCCTTTAGAAATGTTTTATGAACGGAGTTATCTCATTTTGGAACCAAAGTCTTCATATAGGCTACTTTATAATGGTACTGATTGATGCAAGTAAACAGGCATGAAGCGAGGCACGAGAAGAAAATAAATGAAGTAGCAATACAAATAAGTGATGTGTTTTGAAGAAGAGAGAAAAAATCATGAAATGAGAAGGAAATGTTATTAGCAGGGGTCTACTCCTCAATCCTCATGAAGTCAACCAGATGCTCTTATTTCTAAAAGTAACATTAATATTTCAGCCAGTGATAGTAAAAAAGCGAGAGAAATCACCTTTAAATGAATTCACAGGTTTTACACAGGTCTAAATGCTTTCTCAAAAGACTTAAGAATGGCATTGATACCCTCTGTTCTTTCTGTTCAGAAAAACCTGAGTCCACTTTACATTTATTTTGGAACTGCTCTTTCACAGTTACATTTTGGTGTGACATTTGTGATTTTATCAATTGTTATGTAAATCCTAATGTTGATTTTAGGAGCACTTCCGGTGGGACGGGTTCACTTCCTGCCGTCGGTGTGGTGTCGCATATGCAGGTCATCTCTTCTGATGCACATGGATGTGTACACAAGTAAAGCTCTCACATTAACGTGTGTCTCTTGTAGACGTACAAAAGAAACAAAAGCTGATGCTCGCCGACGGCATCAGCCCGTTGTCCGAGCGCAGAGACCCAGCGCGCCCTGACGAGCGACTCTAGTAGCATGTTGGCTTGGGCAAGGCGATAGATCACCATGGCAACCAGCTGGTGTCGCGACTGCTTTTATACGGCATACTGGCGACGCTCCAACCGACGACGGTTGGTGATGAAATTTACATTCACGTTTAACGTTGAGAACACGAGTCTGACAGAGCGTTTTTATTGTACACACTTTTGTTGAAAACGGAACTCGAAACACAATGATATTTATAAACGAGTAGTCACAGAATGACATTTCCAGACCTAGCTCATTAATTATGCAAAACAACAGCCAATGGCGGTGCTCCAAGCAATATTTGAATCGGTCATTCACAGATTGTTTGCCTCCAAATAAAGAGCTTTTGCTTATATCGTGTCGTCATTCTTTTCACCACCTAATCAATGAAATCAACGGGACTTGATGTACACATTTGAAAAAGCAAACTCTCTGTTCGATGTGAAACGGGGCTTTTAGGACATCTAGTGTAAGGAAAACAACGTTGCATGATATTACCAATCCTGTTTCGGAGCTACAGTATATACTCGTTTATGCTCTTTCGCAAATGCAACGCTTGGGGGGTGATGTGAAATTGTCATGAGATATCTTCTTTTTGATAAACGCATGGCTTTTACCACAAGATGACCTCTACCACTAGACGTCGTCATCACTTCTTCGATCGTTCCTAACAATTATTTATTAATAAAAATTAAAATCATATTTATTACAGTCTCTTATTCATATTTATTACAGTCTGTTGTTCATACAACGCTAATCAATATTCGGTTATGTGTGTTTGTGTGGCACTTTTAGGAGTGTCATTCATCAATTCAGTAAGTACTTTTAAACTCTTTTTATACTGGCTTTTACTTCTGTAAAGAAAATGAGAATCTGATTTGTCTTCTCCTTTCAATTGAACGTTTGCACCCCTTCGCCAGTCGAGGGCGTTATTTGATAACCGTTGACAGTTGTAAAGGTTTCCTAATGGGTTTTAGCTGCTGAATGAATTAATTCTTTAGGTTCGAGCACACAGGCTGATCTCAGACCACAGTTTCTTAGGGAGTGCCTTAAAAAAAGATTTATTCTGCATACTCACTTTGCCATCCAACTCTTGAAGTAACTTTCTTGAACTAATATACATACATATGTATATATATATATATATATATATTTAGCCTGTATATCGTGTACATATTGAACAAGATATTATTATGAAGGGATTGAGGGATTTAAGCAATAGTAACTCCAAAAATAAAGCTAGATAACACAATAAAACACAACAAAAACGTGATAACGTAATAAAAAACATGCCTTTAGAAATGTTTTATGAACGGAGTTATCTCATTTTGGAACCAAAGTCTTCATATAGGCTACTTTATAATGGCACTGATTGATGCAAGTAAACAGGCATGAAGCAAGGCACGAGAAGAAAATAAATGAAGTAGCAATACAAATAAGTGATGTGTTTTGAAGAAGAGAGAAAAAATCATGAAATGAGAAGGAAATGTTATTGGCAGGGGTCTACTCCTCAATCCTCATGAAGTCAACCTGATTCTCTTATTTCTAAAAGTAACATTAATATTTCAGCCAGTGATAGTAAAAAAGCGAGAGAAATCACCTTTAAATGAATTCACAGGTTTTACACAGGTCTAAATGCTTTCTCAAAAGACTTAAGAATGGCATTGATACCCTCTGTTCTTTCTGTTCAGAAAAACCTGAGTCCACTTTACATTTATTTTGGAACTGCTCTTTCACAGTTACATTTTGGTGTGACATTTGTGATTTTATCAATTGTTATGTAAATCCTAATGTTGATTTTACATACATTAAATGTAATTTTTGGTTTTCATGAATGTGAAAAGAAAAGTGATATTTATTTTATAAACCTTATTTTTCTGTTAGCTAAATTTCACATTCACAAATCTAAATTGTCTAAATGCACTCCTCTTTTTTTGAGGTTTAAATGCGAGTTGAAAATGTACTTTGAGTAGCCTGTTGAGTTCTCTAAAAACTTAAAAGCTACAAGAACAGTGACTGTGTTTAAGGACTTTGCACCTAATCTGGATTGGAAGACTGAAGGAATTTAGTCTGGACTGAGGGAATCTGGAGCTTGTATTGACAATGATAATGGTTGTTGTAAATGTTTGTTTTTTGTTATCTTCTACAAGCATTTAATTAAAAAAAAAGATATATATATAAATATATTTCAGGCAGGGATTCGAGCACTTCCGGTGGGACGGGTTCACTTCCTGCGGTTGGTGTAGCGTCGCATATGCAGGTCATCTCTTCTGATGCACATGGATGTGTAGTAAAGCTCTCACATTAACGTGTGTCTCTTGTAGACGTACAAAAGAAACAAAAGCCGATGCTCGCCGACGGCATCAGCCCGTTGTCCGAGCGCAGAGACCCAGCGCGCCCTGACGAGCGACTCTAGTAGCATGTTGGCTTGGGCCAAGGCGATAGATCACCGTGGCAACTTGCTGGTGTCGCGACTGGTTTTATACGGCATATCGGCGACGCTCCAACCGACGACGGTTGGTGAGGAAATTTACATTCACGTTTAACGTTAAGAACACGAGTCAGACAGAGCGTTTTTATTGTACACACTTTTGTTGAAAACGGAACTCGAAACACAATGATATTTATAAACGAGTAGTCACAGAATGACATTTCCAGACCTAGCTCATTAATTATGCAAAACAACAGCCAATGGCGGTTCTCCAAGCAATATTTGAATCGGTCATTCACAGATTGTTTGCCTCCAAATAAAGAGCTTTTGCTTATATCGTGTCGTCATTCTTTTCACCACCTAATCAATGAAAACAACGGGACTTGATGTACACATTTGAAAAAGCAAACTCTCTGTTCGATGTGGAACGGGGCTTTTAGGACATCTAGTGTAAGGAAAACAACGTTGCATGATATTACCAATCCTGTTTCGGAGGTACAGTATATACTCGTTTATGCTCTTTCGCAAATGCAACGCTTGGGGGGTGATGTGAAATTGTCATGAGATCACTTCTTTTTGATAAACGCATGGCTTTTACCACAAGATGACCTCTACCACTAGAGGTCGTCATCACTTCTTCGATCGTTCCTAACAATTATTTATTAATAAAAATTAAAATCATATTTATTACAGTCTCTTAATCATATTTATTACAGTCTGTTGTTCATACAACGCTAATCAATATTCGGTTATGTGTGTTTGTGTGGCACTTTTAGGAGTGTCATTCATCAATTCAGTAAGTACATTTAAACTCTTTTTATACTGGCTTTTACTTCTGTAAAGAAAATGAGAATCTGATTTGTCTTCTCCTTTCAATTGAACGTTTGCACCCCTTCGCCAGTAGAGGGCTTTGTCTGATAACCGTGGACAGTTGTAAAGGTTTCCTAATGGGTTTTAGCTGCTGAATGAATTAATTCTTTAGGTTCGAGCACACAGGCTGATCTCAGACCACAGTTTCTTAGGGAGTGCCTTAAAGAAAGGTTTATTCTGCATACTCACTTTGCCATCCAACTCTTGAAGTAACTTTCTTGAACTAATATACATACATATGTATATATATATATATATTTAGCCTGTATATCGTGTACATATTAAACAAGATATTATTATGAAGGGATTGAGGGATTTAAGCAATAGTAACTCCAAAAATAAAGCTAGATAACACAATAATACACAACAAAAACGTGATAACGTAATAAAAAACATGCCTTTAGAAATGTTTTATGAACGGAGTTATCTCATTTTGGAACCAAAGTCTTCATATAGGCTACTTTATAATGGCACTGATTGATGCAAGTAAACAGGCATGAAGCAAGGCACGAGAAGAAAATAAATGAAGTAGCAATACAAATAAGTGATGTGTTTTGAAGAAGAGAGAAAAAATCATGAAATGAGAAGGAAATGTTATTAGCAGGGGTCTACTCCTCAATCCTCATGAAGTCAACCAGATGCTCTTATTTGTAAAAGTAACGTTAATATTTCAGCCAGGGATAGTAATAAAACGAGAGAAATCACCTTTAAATTAATTCACAGGTTTTACACAGGTCTAAATGCTTTCTCAAAAGACTTAAGAATGGCATTGATACAACTCTGTTCTTTCTGTTCAGAAAAACCTGAGACCACTTTACATGTATTTTGGAACTGCTCTTTCACAGTTACATTTTGGTGTGACATTTGTGATTTTATCAATTGTTATGTAAATCCTAATGTTGATTTTACATACATTAAATGTAATTTTTGGTTTTCATGAATGTGAAAAGAAAAGTGATATTTATTTTATAAACCTTATTTTTCTGTTAGCTAAATTTCACATTCACAAATCTAAATTGTCTAAATGCACTCCTCTTTTTTTGAGGTTTAAATGCGAGTTGAAAATGTACTTTGAGTAGCCTGTTGAGTTCTCTAAAAACTTAAAAGCTACAAGAACAGTGACTGTGTTTAAGGACTTTGCACCTAATCTGGATTGGAAGACTGAAGGAATTTAGTCTGGACTGAGGGAATCTGGAGCTTGTATTGACAATGATAATGGTTGTTGTAAATGTTTGTTTTTTGTTATCTTCTACAAGCATTTAATTAAAAAAAAAGATATATATATAAATATATTTCAGGCAGGGATTCGAGCACTTCCGGTGGGACGGGTTCACTTCCTGCGGTTGGTGTAGCGTCGCATATGCAGGTCATCTCTTCTGATGCACATGGATGTGTAGTAAAGCTCTCACATTAACATGTGTCTCTTGTAGACGTACAAAAGAAACAAAAGCCGATGCTCGCCGACGGCATCAGCCCGTTGTCCGAGCGCAGAGACCCAGCGCGCCCTGACGAGCGACTCTAGTAGCATGTTGGCTTGGGCCAAGGCGATAGATCACCGTGGCAACTTGCTGGTGTCGCGACTGGTTTTATACGGCATATCGGCGACGCTCCAACCGACGACGGTTGGTGAGGAAATTTACATTCACGTTTAACGTTAAGAACACGAGTCAGACAGAGCGTTTTTATTGTACACACTTTTGTTGAAAACGGAACTCGAAACACAATGATATTTATAAACGAGTAGTCACAGAATGACATTTCCAGACCTAGCTCATTAATTATGCAAAACAACAGCCAATGGCGGTTCTCCAAGCAATATTTGAATCGGTCATTCACAGATTGTTTGCCTCCAAATAAAGAGCTTTTGCTTATATCGTGTCGTCATTCTTTTCACCACCTAATCAATGAAATCAACGGGACTTGATGTACACATTTGAAAAAGCAAACTCTCTGTTCGATGTGAAACGGGGCTTTTAGGACATCTAGTGTAAGGAAAACAACGTTGCATGATATTACCAATCCTGTTTCGGAGCTACAGTATATACTCGTTTATGCTCTTTCGCAAATGCAACGCTTGGGGGGTGATGTGAAATTGTCATGAGATATCTTCTTTTTGATAAACGCATGGCTTTTACCACAAGATGACCTCTACCACTAGACGTCGTCATCACTTCTTCGATCGTTCCTAACAATTATTTATTAATAAAAATTAAAATCATATTTATTACAGTCTCTTATTCATATTTATTACAGTCTGTTGTTCATACAACGCTAATCAATATTCGGTTATGTGTGTTTGTGTGGCACTTTTAGGAGTGTCATTCATCAATTCAGTAAGTACTTTTAAACTCTTTTTATACTGGCTTTTACTTCTGTAAAGAAAATGAGAATCTGATTTGTCTTCTCCTTTCAATTGAACGTTTGCACCCCTTCGCCAGTAGAGGGCGTTGTTTGATAACCGTTGACAGTTGTAAAGGTTTCCTAATGGGTTTTAGCTGCTGAATGAATTAATTCTTTAGGTTCGAGCACACAGGCTGATCTCAGACCACAGTTTCTTAGGGAGTGCCTTAAAGAAAGATTTATTCTGCATACTCACTTTGCCATCCAACTCTTGAAGTAACTTTCTTGAACTAATATACATACATATGTATATATATATATATATTTAGCCTGTATATCGTGTACATATTAAACAAGATATTATTATGAAGGGATTGAGGGATTTAAGCAATAGTAACTCCAAAAATAAAGCTAGATAACACAATAATACACAACAAAAACGTGATAACGTAATAAAAAACATGCCTTTAGAAATGTTTTATGAACGGAGTTATCTCATTTTGGAACCAAAGTCTTCATATAGGCTACTTTATAATGGCACTGATTGATGCAAGTAAACAGGCATGAAGCAAGGCACGAGAAGAAAATAAATGAAGTAGCAATACAAATAAGTGATGTGTTTTGAAGAAGAGAGAAAAAATCATGAAATGAGAAGGAAATGTTATTAGCAGGGGTCTACTCCTCAATCCTCATGAAGTCAACCAGATGCTCTTATTTGTAAAAGTAACGTTAATATTTCAGCCAGGGATAGTAATAAAACGAGAGAAATCACCTTTAAATGAATTCACAGGTTTTACACAGGTCTAAATGCTTTCTCAAAAGACTTAAGAATGGCATTGATACAACTCTGTTCTTTCTGTTCAGAAAAACCTGAGACCACTTTACATTTATTTTGGAACTGCTCTTTCACAGTTACATTTTGGTGTGACATTTGTGATTTTATCAATTGTTATGTAAATCCTAATGTTGATTTTACATACATTAAATGTAATTTTTGGTTTTCATGAATGTGAAAAGAAAAGTGATATTTATTTTATAAACCTTATTTTTCTGTTAGCTAAATTTCACATTCACAAATCTAAATTGTCTAAATGCACTCCTCTTTTTTTGAGGTTTAAATGCGAGTTGAAAATGTACTTTGAGTAGCCTGTTGAGTTCTCTAAAAACTTAAAAGCTACAAGAACAGTGACTGTGTTTAAGGACTTTGCACCTAATCTGGATTGGAAGACTGAAGGAATTTAGTCTGGACTGAGGGAATCTGGAGCTTGTATTGACAATGATAATGGTTGTTGTAAATGTTTGTTTTTTGTTATCTTCTACAAGCATTTAATTAAAAAAAAAGATATATATATAAATATATTTCAGGCAGGGATTCGAGCACTTCCGGTGGGACGGGTTCACTTCCTGCGGTTGGTGTAGCGTCGCATATGCAGGTCATCTCTTCTGATGCACATGGATGTGTAGTAAAGCTCTCACATTAACGTGTGTCTCTTGTAGACGTACAAAAGAAATAAAAGCTGATGCTCGCCGACGGCATCAGCCCGTTGTCCGAGCGCAGAGACCCAGCGCGCCCTGACGAGCGACTCTAGTAGCATGTTGGCTTGGGCAAGGCGATAGATCACCGTGGCAACCAGCTGGTGTCGCGACTGCTTTTATACGGCATACTGGCGACGCTCCAACCGACGACGGTTGGTGATGAAATTTACATTCACGTTTAACGTTGAGAACACGAGTCAGACAGAGCGTTTTTATTGTACACACTTTTGTTGAAAACGGAACTCGAAACACAATGATATTTATAAACGAGTAGTCACAGAATGACATTTCCAGACCTAGCTCATTAATTATGCAAAACAACAGCCAATGGCGGTGCTCCAAGCAATATTTGAATCGGTCATTCACAGATTGTTTGCCTCCAAATAAAGAGCTTTTGCTTATATCGTGTCGTCATTCTTTTCACCACCTAATCAATGAAAACAACGGGACTTGATGTACACATTTGAAAAAGCAAACTCTCTGTTCGATGTGGAACGGGGCTTTTAGGACATCTAGTGTAAGGAAAACAACGTTGCATGATATTACCAATCCTGTTTCGGAGCTACAGTATATACTCGTTTATGCTCTTTCGCAAATGCAACGCTTGGGGGGTGATGTGAAATTGTCATGAGATATCTTCTTTTTGATAAACGCATGGCTTTTACCACAAGATGACCTCTACCACTAGACGTCGTCATCACTTCTTCGATCGTTCCTAACAATTATTTATTAATAAAAATTAAAATCATATTTATTACAGTCTCTTATTCATATTTATTACAGTCTGTTGTTCATACAACGCTAATCAATATTCGGTTATGTGTGTTTGTGTGGCACTTTTAGGAGTGTCATTCATCAATTCAGTAAGTACTTTTAAACTCTTTTTATACTGGCTTTTACTTCTGTAAAGAAAATGAGAATCTGATTTGTCTTCTCCTTTCAATTGAACGTTTGCACCCCTTCGCCAGTAGAGGGCGTTGTTTGATAACCGTTGACAGTTGTAAAGGTTTCCTAATGGGTTTTAGCTGCTGAATGAATTAATTCTTTAGGTTCGAGCACACAGGCTGATCTCAGACCACAGTTTCTTAGGGAGTGCCTTAAAGAAAGATTTATTCTGCATACTCACTTTGCCATCCAACTCTTGAAATAACTTTCTTGAACTAATATACATACATATGTGTATATATATATATATATATATATATATATACATATGTATATATATATATTTAGCCTGTATATCGTGTACATATTGAACAAGATATTATTATGAAGGGATTGAGGGATTTAAGCAATAGTAACTCCAAAAATAAAGCTAGATAACACAATAAAACACAACAAAAACGTGATAACGTAATAAAAAACATGCCTTTAGAAATGTTTTATGAACGGAGTTATCTCATTTTGGAACCAAAGTCTTCATATAGGCTACTTTATAATGGCACTGATTGATGCAAGTAAACAGGCATGAAGCAAGGCACGAGAAGAAAATAAATGAAGTAGCAATACAAATAAGTGATGTGTTTTGAAGAAGAGAGAAAAAATCATGAAATGAGAAGGAAATGTTATTGGCAGGGGTCTACTCCTCAATCCTCATGAAGTCAACCTGATTCTTTTATTTCTAAAAGTAACATTAATATTTCAGCCAGTGATAGTAAAAAAGCGAGAGAAATCACCTTTAAATGAATTCACAGGTTTTACACAGGTCTAAATGCTTTCTCAAAAGACTTAAGAATGGCATTGATACCCTCTGTTCTTTCTGTTCAGAAAAACCTGAGTCCACTTTACATTTATTTTGGAACTGCTCTTTCACAGTTACATTTTGGTGTGACATTTGTGATTTTATCAATTGTTATGTAAATCCTAATGTTGATTTTAGGAGCACTTCCGGTGGGACGGGTTCACTTCCTGCCGTCGGTGTGGTGTCGCATATGCAGGTCATCTCTTCTGATGCACATGGATGTGTAGTAAAGCTCTCACATTAACGTGTGTCTCTTGTAGACGTACAAAAGAAACAAAAGCTGATGCTCGCCGACGGCATCAGCCCGTTGTCCGAGCGCAGAGACCCAGCGCGCCCTGACGAGCGACTCTAGTAGCATGTTGGCTTGGGCAAGGCGATAGATCACCGTGGCAACCAGCTGGTGTCGCGACTGATTTTATACGGCATACTGGCGACGCTCCAACCGACGACGGTTGGTGATGAAATTTACATTCACGTTTAACGTTGAGAACACGAGTCAGACAGAGCGTTTTTATTGTACACACTTTTGTTGAACACGGAACTCGAAACACAATGATATTTATAAACGAGTAGTCACAGAATGACATTTCCAGACCTAGCTCATTAATTATGCAAAACAACAGCCAATGGCGGTGCTCCAAGCAATATTTGAATCGGTCATTCACAGATTGTTTGCCTCCAAATAAAGAGCTTTTGCTTATATCGTGTCGTCATTCTTTTCACCACCTAATCAATGAAATCAACGGGACTTGATGTACACATTTGTAAAAGCAAACTCTCTGTTCGATGTGAAACGGGGCTTTTAGGACATCTAGTGTAAGGAAAACAACGTTGCATGATATTACCAATCCTGTTTCGGAGCTACAGTATATACTCGTTTATGCTCTTTCGCAAATGCAACGCTTGGGGGGTGATGTGAAATTGTCATGAGATATCTTCTTTTTGATAAACGTATGGCTTTTACCACAAGATGACCTCTACCACTAGACGTCGTCATCACTTCTTCGATCGTTCCTAACAATTATTTATTAATAAAAATTAAAATCATATTTATTACAGTCTCTTATTCATATTTATTACAGTCTTTTGTTCATACAACGCTAATCAATATTCGGTTATGTGTGTTTGTGTGGCACTTTTAGGAGTGTCATTCATCAATTCAGTAAGTACTTTTAAACTCTTTTTATACTGGCTTTTACTTCTGTAAAGAAAATGAGAATCTGATTTGTCTTCTCCTTTCAATTGAACGTTTGCACCCCTTCGCCAGTAGAGGGCGTTGTTTGATAACCGTTGACAGTTGTAAAGGTTTCCTAATGGGTTTTAGCTGCTGAATGAATTAATTCTTTAGGTTCGAGCACACAGGCTGATCTCAGACCACAGTTTCTTAGGGAGTGCCTTAAAGAAAGATTTATTCTGCATACTCACTTTGCCATCCAACTCTTGAAATAACTTTCTTGAACTAATATACATACATATGTATATATATATATATATATATATATATAATATATATATATATATTATATATATATATATATATATATATATATATATATATATATATATATATTTAGCCTGTATATCATGTACATATTGAACAAGATATTATTATGAAGGGATTGAGGGATTTAAGCAATAGTAACTCCAAAAATAAAGCTAGATAACACAATAAAACACAACAAAAACGTGATAACGTAATAAAAAACATGCCTTTAGAAATGTTTTATGAACGGAGTTATCTCATTTTGGAACCAAAGTCTTCATATAGGCTACTTTATAATGGCACTGATTGATGCAAGTAAACAGGCATGAAGCAAGGCACGAGAAGAAAATAAATGAAGTAGCAATACAAATAAGTGATGTGTTTTGAAGAAGAGAGAAAAAATCATGAAATGAGAAGGAAATGTTATTAGCAGGGGTCTACTCCTCAATCCTCATGAAGTCAACCAGATGCTCTTATTTGTAAAAGTAACGTTAATATTTCAGCCAGGGATAGTAATAAAACGAGAGAAATCACCTTTAAATGAATTCACAGGTTTTACACAGGTCTAAATGCTTTCTCAAAAGACTTAAGAATGGCATTGATACAACTCTGTTCTTTCTGTTCAGAAAAACCTGAGACCACTTTACATTTATTTTGGAACTGCTCTTTCACAGTTACATTTTGGTGTGACATTTGTGATTTTATCAATTGTTATGTAAATCCTAATGTTGATTTTACATACATTAAATGTAATTTTTGGTTTTCATGAATGTGAAGAGAAAAGTGATATTTATTTTATAAACCTTATTTTTCTGTTAGCTAAATTTCACATTCACAAATCTAAATTGTCTAAATGCACTCCTCTTTTTTTGAGGTTTAAATGCGAGTTGAAAATGTACTTTGAGTAGCCTGTTGAGTTCTCTAAAAACTTAAAAGCTACAAGAACAGTGACTGTGTTTAAGGACTTTGCACCTAATCTGGATTGGAAGACTGAAGGAATTTAGTCTGGACTGAGGGAATCTGGAGCTTGTATTGACAATGGTAATGGTTGTTGTAAATGTTTGTTTTTTGTTATCTTCTACAAGCATTTAATTAAAAAAAAATATATATATATAAATATATTTCAGTCAGGGATTCGAGCACTTCCGGTGGGACGGGTTCACTTCCTGCGGTTGGTGTAGCGTCGCATATGCAGGTCATCTCTTCTGATGCACATGGATGTGTAGTAAAGCTCTCACATTAACGTGTGTCTCTTGTAGACGTACAAAAGAAACAAAAGCTGATGCTCGCCGACGGCATCAGCCCGTTGTCCGAGCGCAGAGACCCAGCGCGCCCTGACGAGCGACTCTAGTAGCATGTTGGCTTGGGCAAGGCGATAGATCACCGTGGCAACTTGCTGGTGTCGCGACTGCTTTTATACGGCATATCGGCGACGCTCCAACCGACGACGGTTGGTGAGGAAATTTACATTCACGTTTAACGTTAAGAACACGAGTCAGACAGAGCGTTTTTATTGTACACACTTTTGTTGAAAACGGAACTCGAAACACAATGATATTTATAAACGAGTAGTCACAGAATGACATTTCCAGACCTAGCTCATTAATTATGCAAAACAACAGCCAATGGCGGTTCTCCAAGCAATATTTGAATCGGTCATTCACAGATTGTTTGCCTCCAAATAAAGAGCTTTTGCTTATATCGTGTCGTCATTCTTTTCACCACCTAATCAATGAAATCAACGGGACTTGATGTACACATTTGAAAAAGCAAACTCTCTGTTCGATGTGAAACGGGGCTTTTAGGACATCTAGTGTAAGGAAAACAACGTTGCATGATATTACCAATCCTGTTTCGGAGCTACAGTATATACTCGTTTATGCTCTTTCGCAAATGCAACGCTTGGGGGGTGATGTGAAATTGTCATGAGATATCTTCTTTTTGATAAACGCATGGCTTTTACCACAAGATGACCTCTACCACTAGACGTCGTCATCACTTCTTCGATCGTTCCTAACAATTATTTATTAATAAAAATTAAAATCATATTTATTACAGTCTCTTAATCATATTTATTACAGTCTGTTGTTCATACAACGCTAATCAATATTCGGTTATGTGTGTTTGTGTGGCACTTTTAGGAGTGTCATTCATCAATTCAGTAAGTACTTTTAAACTCTTTTTATACTGGCTTTTACTTCTGTAAAGAAAATGAGAATCTGATTTGTCTTCTCCTTTCAATTGAACGTTTGCACCCCTTCGCCAGTAGAGGGCTTTGTTTGATAACCGTTGACAGTTGTAAAGGTTTCCTAATGGGTTTTAGCTGCTGAATGAATGTATTCTTTAGGTTCGAGCACACAGGCTGATCTCAGACCACAGTTTCTTAGGGAGTGCCTTAAAGAAAGATTTATTCTGCATACTCACTTTGCCATCCAACTCTTGAAGTAACTTTCTTGAACTAATATACATACATATGTATATATATATATATATATATATATATATATATATATATATATTTAGCCTGTATATCGTGTACATATTGAACAAGATATTATTATGAAGGGATTGAGGGATTTAAGCAATAGTAACTCCAAAAATAAAGCTAGATAACACAATAAAACACAACAAAAACGTGATAACGTAATAAAAAACATGCCTTTAGAAATGTTTTATGAACGGAGTTATCTCATTTTGGAACCAAAGTCTTCATATAGGCTACTTTATAATGGCACTGATTGATGCAAGTAAACAGGCATGAAGCAAGGCACGAGAAGAAAATAAATGAAGTAGCAATACAAATAAGTGATGTGTTTTGAAGAAGAGAGAAAAAATCATGAAATGAGAAGGAAATGTTATTGGCAGGGGTCTACTCCTCAATCCTCATGAAGTCAACCTGATTCTCTTATTTCTAAAAGTAACATTAATATTTCAGCCAGTGATAGTAAAAAAGCGAGAGAAATCACCTTTAAATGAATTCACAGGTTTTACACAGGTCTAAATGCTTTCTCAAAAGACTTAAGAATGGCATTGATACCCTCTGTTCTTTCTGTTCAGAAAAACCTGAGTCCACTTTACATTTATTTTGGAACTGCTCTTTCACAGTTACATTTTGGTGTGACATTTGTGATTTTATCAATTGTTATGTAAATCCTAATGTTGATTTTAGGAGCACTTCCGGTGGGACGGGTTCACTTCCTGCCGTCGGTGTGGTGTCGCATATGCAGGTCATCTCTTCTGATGCACATGGATGTGTACACAAGTAAAGCTCTCACATTAACGTGTGTCTCTTGTAGACGTACAAAAGAAACAAAAGCTGATGCTCGCCGACGGCATCAGCCCGTTGTCCGAGCGCAGAGACCCAGCGCGCCCTGACGAGCGACTCTAGTAGCATGTTGGCTTGGGCAAGGCGATAGATCACCGTGGCAACCAGCTGGTGTCGCGACTGCTTTTATACGGCATACTGGCGACGCTCCAACCGACGACGGTTGGTGATGAAATTTACATTCACGTTTAACGTTGAGAACACGAGTCAGACAGAGCGTTTTTATTGTACACACTTTTGTTGAAAACGGAACTCGAAACACAATGATATTTATAAACGAGTAGTCACAGAATGACATTTCCAGACCTAGCTCATTAATTATGCAAAACAACAGCCAATGGCGGTGCTCCAAGCAATATTTGAATCGGTCATTCACAGATTGTTTGCCTCCAAATAAAGAGCTTTTGCTTATATCGTGTCGTCATTCTTTTCACCACCTAATCAATGAAATCAACGGGACTTGATGTACACATTTGTAAAAGCAAACTCTCTGTTCGATGTGAAACGGGGCTTTTAGGACATCTAGTGTAAGGAAAACAACGTTGCATGATATTACCAATCCTGTTTCGGAGCTACAGTATATACTCGTTTATGCTCTTTCGCAAATGCAACGCTTGGGGGGTGATGTGAAATTGTCATGAGATATCTTCTTTTTGATAAACGCATGGCTTTTACCACAAGATGACCTCTACCACTAGACGTCGTCATCACTTCTTCGATCGTTCCTAACAATTATTTATTAATAAAAATTAAAATCATATTTATTACAGTCTCTTATTCATATTTATTACAGTCTGTTGTTCATACAACGCTAATCAATATTCGGTTATGTGTGTTTGTGTGGCACTTTTAGGAGTGTCATTCATCAATTCAGTAAGTACTTTTAAACTCTTTTTATACTGGCTTTTACTTCTGTAAAGAAAATGAGAATCTGATTTGTCTTCTCCTTTCAATTGAACGTTTGCACCCCTTCGCCAGTAGAGGGCGTTGTTTGATAACCGTTGACAGTTGTAAAGGTTTCCTAATGGGTTTTAGCTGCTGAATGAATTAATTCTTTAGGTTCGAGCACACAGGCTGATCTCAGACCACAGTTTCTTAGGGAGTGCCTTAAAGAAAGATTTATTCTGCATACTCACTTTGCCATCCAACTCTTGAAATAACTTTCTTGAACTAATATACATACATATGTGTATATATATATATATATATATATATACATATGTATATATATATATTTAGCCTGTATATCGTGTACATATTGAACAAGATATTATTATGAAGGGATTGAGGGATTTAAGCAATAGTAACTCCAAAAATAAAGCTAGATAACACAATAAAACACAACAAAAACGTGATAACGTAATAAAAAACATGCCTTTAGAAATGTTTTATGAACGGAGTTATCTCATTTTGGAACCAAAGTCTTCATATAGGCTACTTTATAATGGCACTGATTGATGCAAGTAAACAGGCATGAAGCAAGGCACGAGAAGAAAATAAATGAAGTAGCAATACAAATAAGTGATGTGTTTTGAAGAAGAGAGAAAAAATCATGAAATGAGAAGGAAATGTTATTGGCAGGGGTCTACTCCTCAATCCTCATGAAGTCAACCTGATTCTTTTATTTCTAAAAGTAACATTAATATTTCAGCCAGTGATAGTAAAAAAGCGAGAGAAATCACCTTTAAATGAATTCACAGGTTTTACACAGGTCTAAATGCTTTCTCAAAAGACTTAAGAATGGCATTGATACCCTCTGTTCTTTCTGTTCAGAAAAACCTGAGTCCACTTTACATTTATTTTGGAACTGCTCTTTCACAGTTACATTTTGGTGTGACATTTGTGATTTTATCAATTGTTATGTAAATCCTAATGTTGATTTTACATACATTAAATGTAATTTTTGGTTTTCATGAATGTGAAAAGAAAAGTGATATTTATTTTATAAACCTTATTTTTCTGTTAGCTAAATTTCACATTCACAAATCTAAATTGTCTAAATGCACTCCTCTTTTTTTGAGGTTTAAATGAGAGTTGAAAATGTACTTTGAGTAGCCTGTTGAGTTCTCTAAAAACTTAAAAGCTACAAGAACAGTGACTGTGTTTAAGGACTTTGCACCTAATCTGGATTGGAAGACTGAAGGAATTTAGTCTGGACTGAGGGAATCTGGAGCTTGTATTGACAATGATAATGGTTGTTGTAAATGTTTGTTTTTTGTTATCTTCTACAAGCATTTAATTAAAAAAAAAGATATATATATAAATATATTTCAGGCAGGGATTCGAGCACTTCCGGTGGGACGGGTTCACTTCCTGCGGTTGGTGTAGCGTCGCATATGCAGGTCATCTCTTCTGATGCACATGGATGTGTAGTAAAGCTCTCACATTAACGTGTGTCTCTTGTAGACGTACAAAAGAAACAAAAGCCGATGCTCGCCGACGGCATCCGCCCGTTGTCCGAGCGCAGAGACCCAGCGCGCCCTTACGAGCGACTCTAGTAGCATGTTGGCTTGGGCCAAGGCGATAGATCACCGTGGCAACTTGCTGGTGTCGCGACTGGTTTTATACGGCATATCGGCGACGCTCCAACCGACGACGGTTGGTGAGGAAATTTACATTCACGTTTAACGTTAAGAACACGAGTCAGACAGAGTGTTTTTATTGTACACACTTTTGTTGAAAATGGAACTCGAAACACAATGATATTTATAAACGAGTAGTCACAGAATGACATTTCCAGACCTAGCTCATTAATTATGCAAAACAACAGCCAATGGCGGTTCTCCAAGCAATATTTGAATCGGTCATTCACAGATTGTTTGCCTCCAAATAAAGAGCTTTTGCTTATATCGTGTCGTCATTCTTTTCACCACCTAATCAATGAAATCAACGGGACTTGATGTACACATTTGAAAAAGCAAACTCTCTGTTCGATGTGAAACGGGGCTTTTAGGACATCTAGTGTAAGGAAAACAACGTTGCATGATATTACCAATCCTGTTTCGGAGCTACAGTATATACTCGTTTATGCTCTTTCGCAAATGCAACGCTTGGGGGGTGATGTGAAATTGTCATGAGATATCTTCTTTTTGATAAACGCATGGCTTTTACCACAAGATGACCTCTACCACTAGACGTCGTCATCACTTCTTCGATCGTTCCTAACAATTATTTATTAATAAAAATTAAAATCATATTTATTACAGTCTCTTATTCATATTTATTACAGTCTGTTGTTCATACAACGCTAATCAATATTCGGTTATGTGTGTTTGTGTGGCACTTTTAGGAGTGTCATTCATCAATTCAGTAAGTACTTTTAAACTCTTTTTATACTGGCTTTTACTTCTGTAAAGAAAATGAGAATCTGATTTGTCTTCTCCTTTCAATTGAACGTTTGCACCCCTTCGCCAGTAGAGGGCGTTGTTTGATAACCGTTGACAGTTGTAAAGGTTTCCTAATGGGTTTTAGCTGCTGAATGAATTAATTCTTTAGGTTCGAGCACACAGGCTGATCTCAGACCACAGTTTCTTAGGGAGTGCCTTAAAGAAAGATTTATTCTGCATACTCACTTTGCCATCCAACTCTTGAAGTAACTTTCTTGAACTAATATACATACATATGTATATATATATATATATATATATATATATATATATATATATATTTAGCCTGTATATCGTGTACATATTGAACAAGATATTATTATGAAGGGATTGAGGGATTTAAGCAATAGTAACTCCAAAAATAAAGCTAGATAACACAATAAAACACAACAAAAACGTGATAACGTAATAAAAAACATGCCTTTAGAAATGTTTTATGAACGGAGTTATCTCATTTTGGAACCAAAGTCTTCATATAGGCTACTTTATAATGGCACTGATTGATGCAAGTAAACAGGCATGAAGCAAGGCACGAGAAGAAAATAAATGAAGTAGCAATACAAATAAGTGATGTGTTTTGAAGAAGAGAGAAAAAATCATGAAATGAGAAGGAAATGTTATTGGCAGGGGTCTACTCCTCAATCCTCATGAAGTCAACCTGATTCTCTTATTTCTAAAAGTAACATTAATATTTCAGCCAGTGATAGTAAAAAAGCGAGAGAAATCACCTTTAAATGAATTCACAGGTTTTACACAGGTCTAAATGCTTTTTCAAAAGACTTAAGAATGGCATTGATACCCTCTGTTCTTTCTGTTCAGAAAAACCTGAGTCCACTTTACATTTATTTTGGAACTGCTCTTTCACAGTTACATTTTGGTGTGACATTTGTGATTTTATCAATTGTTATGTAAATCCTAATGTTGATTTTAGGAGAACTTCCGGTGGGACGGGTTCACTTCCTGCCGTCGGTGTGGTGTCGCATATGCAGGTCATCTCTTCTGATGCACATGGATGTGTACACAAGTAAAGCTCTCACATTAACGTGTGTCTCTTGTAGACGTACAAAAGAAACAAAAGCTGATGCTCGCCGACGGCATCAGCCCGTTGTCCGAGCGCAGAGACCCAGCGCGCCCTGACGAGCGACTCTAGTAGCATGTTGGCTTGGGCAAGGCGATAGATCACCGTGGCAACCAGCTGGTGTCGCGACTGGTTTTATACGGCATACTGGCGACGCTCCAACCGACGACGGTTGGTGATGAAATTTACATTCACGTTTAACGTTGAGAACACGAGTCAGACAGAGCGTTTTTATTGTACACACTTTTGTTGAAAACGGAACTCGAAACACAATGATATTTATAAACGAGTAGTCACAGAATGACATTTCCAGACCTAGCTCATTAATTATGCAAAACAACAGCCAATGGCGGTGCTCCAAGCAATATTTGAATCGGTCATTCACAGATTGTTTGCCTCCAAATAAAGAGCTTTTGCTTATATCGTGTCGTCATTCTTTTCACCACCTAATCAAAGAAAACAACGGGACTTGATGTACACATTTGAAAAAGCAAACTATCTGTTCGATGTGGAACGGGGCTTTTAGGACATCTAGTGTAAGGAAAACAACGTTGCATGATATTACCAATCCTGTTTCGGAGCTACAGTATATACTCGTTTATGCTCTTTCGCAAATGCAACGCTTGGGGGGTGATGTGAAATTGTCATGAGATCACTTCTTTTTGATAAACGCATGGCTTTTACCACAAGATGACCTCTACCACTAGAGGTCGTCATCACTTCTTCGATCGTTCCTAACAATTATTTATTAATAAAAATTAAAATCATATTTATTACAGTCTCTTAATCATATTTATTACAGTCTGTTGTTCATACAACGCTAATCAATATTCGGTTATGTGTGTTTGTGTGGCACTTTTAGGAGTGTCATTCATCAATTCAGTAAGTACATTTAAACTCTTTTTATACTGGCTTTTACTTCTGTAAAGAAAATGAGAATCTGATTTGTCTTCTCCTTTCAATTGAACGTTTGCACCCCTTCGCCAGTAGAGGGCTTTGTCTGATAACCGTGGACAGTTGTAAAGGTTTCCTAATGGGTTTTAGCTGCTGAATGATTGAATTCTTTAGGTTCGAGCACACAGGCTGATCTCAGACCACAGTTTCTTAGGGAGTGCCTTAAAGAAAGGTTTATTCTGCATACTCACTTTGCCATCCAACTCTTGAAGTAACTTTCTTGAACTAATATACATACATATATATATATATATATATATATATATATATATATATATATATATATAGAGAGAGAGAGAGAGAGAGAGAGAGAGAGCCTGTATATTGTGTACATATTGAACAAGATATTATTATGAAGGGATTGAGGGATTTAAGCCATAGTAACTCCAAAAATACAGCTAGATAACACAATAAAACACAACAAAAACATGATAACATAATAAAAAACATGCCTTTAGAAATGAGAGTTATCTCATATGCAGGTCATCTCTTCTGATGCACATGGATGTGTACACAAGTAAAGCGAGTCTCACATTAAACCGTGTCTCTTGTAGACGTACAAAAGAAACAAAAGCCGATGCACGCCGGCGATCCGACGGGCATCGGCCCGTTGTTTCCGAGCGCAGAGACCAAGCGCGCCCTGACGAGCGACTCTAGTAGCGTGTTGGCTTGGTGTCAAGGCGATAGGTCCCCGGCCCGAACAAATCTAGCAGGTGTCGCGACTGCTTTTATACGGCACATCGGCGACGCTACAGCCGACGACGGTTGGTGAGAAAATGTACATTCACGTTTAACGTTGAGAACACGAGTCAGACAGAACAGAGCATTTTTATTGTACACACTTTTGTTGAAAACGGAACTCGAAACACAATGATATTTGTAAATGAGTAGTCACAGAATGACATTTCCAGACCTAGCTCATTAATTATGCAAAACAACAGCCAATGGCGGTTCTCCAACTACACACAAAGCAATATTTGAGTCGGTCATTCACAGATTGTTTGAAGTATATAGACATGATATGACTTTGTTTGCTTAATAAGCAGTTTAGATCGTTGGATTACTCTGCAGTAATTGTGGCACATTACTGCAGAGCAATCAGGGTTAAGGTGCCTTGCTCAAGGGCACTTCATCCATGACCCGTGCTGGCTGGCATTGAGATTTGAATCGTCGACCTTCTGAACACAAGCCCAGCGCTTTAACCACTAGGCCACAGCGGACCCCGAGCCGCCTTGGGCGTAATAGACTGGGTTCTAAAGGGTCAGTGCCAGAGGGTCAGCCGGGATTTGAGCAATAGTAACTCCAAAAATAAAGCTAGATAACACAATAATACACAACAAAAACGTGATAACGTAATAAAAAACATGCCTTTAGAAATGTTTTATGAACGGAGTTATCTCATTTTGGAACCAAAGTCTTCATATAGGCTACTTTATAATGGCACTGATTGATGCAAGTAAACAGGCATGAAGCAAGGCACGAGAAGAAAATAAATGAAGTAGCAATACAAATAAGTGATGTGTTTTGAAGAAGAGAGAAAAAATCATGAAATGAGAAGGAAATGTTATTAGCAGGGGTCTACTCCTCAATCCTCATGAAGTCAACCAGATGCTCTTATTTGTAAAAGTAACGTTAATATTTCAGCCAGGGATAGTAATAAAACGAGAGAAATCACCTTTAAATGAATTCACAGGTTTTACACAGGTCTAAATGCTTTCTCAAAAGACTTAAGAATGGCATTGATACAACTCTGTTCTTTCTGTTCAGAAAAACCTGAGACCACTTTACATGTATTTTGGAACTGCTCTTTCACAGTTACATTTTGGTGTGACATTTGTGATTTTATCAATTGTTATGTAAATCCTAATGTTGATTTTACATACATTAAATGTAATTTTTGGTTTTCATGAATGTGAAAAGAAAAGTGATATTTATTTTATAAACCTTATTTTTCTGTTAGCTAAATTTCACATTCACAAATCTAAATTGTCTAAATGCACTCCTCTTTTTTTGAGGTTTAAATGCGAGTTGAAAATGTACTTTGAGTAGCCTGTTGAGTTCTCTAAAAACTTAAAAGCTACAAGAACAGTGACTGTGTTTAAGGACTTTGCACCTAATCTGGATTGGAAGACTGAAGGAATTTAGTCTGGACTGAGGGAATCTGGAGCTTGTATTGACAATGATAATGGTTGTTGTAAATGTTTGTTTTTTGTTATCTTCTACAAGCATTTAAATAAAAAAAAAGATATATATATAAATATATTTCAGGCAGGGATTCGAGCACTTCCGGTGGGACGGGTTCACTTCCTGCGGTTGGTGTAGCGTCGCATATGCAGGTCATCTCTTCTGATGCACATGGATGTGTACACAAGTAAAGCTCTCACATTAACGTGTGTCTCTTGTAGACGTACAAAAGAAATAAAAGCTGATGCTCGCCGACGGCATCAGCCCGTTGTCCGAGCGCAGAGACCCAGCGCGCCCTGACGAGCGACTCTAGTAGCATGTTGGCTTGGGCAAGGCGATAGATCACCGTGGCAACCAGCTGGTGTCGCGACTGCTTTTATACGGCATACTGGCGACGCTCCAACCGACGACGGTTGGTGTTGAAATTTACATTCACGTTTAACGTTAAGAACACGAGTCAGACAGAGCGTTTTTATTGTACACACTTTTGTTGAAAACGGAACTCGAAACACAATGATATTTATAAACGAGTAGTCACAGAATGACATTTCCAGACCTAGCTCATTAATTATGCAAAACAACAGCCAATGGCGGTTCTCCAAGCAATATTTGAATCGGTCATTCACAGATTGTTTGCCTCCAAATAAAGAGCTTTTGCTTATATCGTGTCGTCATTCTTTTCACCACCTAATCAATGAAATCAACGGGACTTGATGTACACATTTGAAAAAGCAAACTCTCTGTTCGATGTGAAACGGGGCTTTTAGGACATCTAGTGTAAGGAAAACAACGTTGCATGATATTACCAATCCTGTTTCGGAGCTACAGTATATACTCGTTTATGCTCTTTCGCAAATGCAACGCTTGGGGGGTGATGTGAAATTGTCATGAGATATCTTCTTTTTGATAAACGCATGGCTTTTACCACAAGATGACCTCTACCACTAGACGTCGTCATCACTTCTTCGATCGTTCCTAACAATTATTTATTAATAAAAATTAAAATCATATTTATTACAGTCTCTTAATCATATTTATTACAGTCTGTTGTTCATACAACGCTAATCAATATTCGGTTGTGTGTGTTTGTGTGGCACTTTTAGGAGTGTCATTCATCAATTCAGTAAGTACATTTAAACTCTTTTTATACTGGCTTTTACTTCTGTAAAGAAAATGAGAATCTGATTTGTCTTCTCCTTTCAATTGAACGTTTGCACCCCTTCGCCAGTAGAGGGCGTTGTTTGATAACCGTTGACAGTTGTAAAGGTTTCCTAATGGGTTTTAGCTGCTGAATGAATTAATTCTTTAGGTTCGAGCACACAGGCTGATCTCAGACCACAGTTTCTTAGGGAGTGCCTTAAAGAAAGATTTATTCTGCATACTCACTTTGCCATCCAACTCTTGAAGTAACTTTCTTGAACTAATATACATACATATGTATATATATATATATATATATTTAGCCTGTATATCGTGTACATATTGAACAAGATATTATTATGAAGGGATTGAGGGATTTAAGCAATAGTAACTCCAAAAATAAAGCTAGATAACACAATAAAACACAACAAAAACGTGATAACGTAATAAAAAACATGCCTTTAGAAATGTTTTATGAACGGAGTTATCTCATTTTGGAACCAAAGTCTTCATATAGGCTACTTTATAATGGCACTGATTGATGCAAGTAAACAGGCATGAAGCAAGGCACGAGAAGAAAATAAATGAAGTAGCAATACAAATAAGTGATGTGTTTTGAAGAAGAGAGAAAAAATCATGAAATGAGAAGGAAATGTTATTAGCAGGGGTCTACTCCTCAATCCTCATGAAGTCAACCAGATGCTCTTATTTGTAAAAGTAACGTTAATATTTCAGCCAGGGATAGTAATAAAACGAGAGAAATCACCTTTAAATGAATTCACAGGTTTTACACAGGTCTAAATGCTTTCTCAAAAGACTTAAGAATGGCATTGATACAACTCTGTTCTTTCTGTTCAGAAAAACCTGAGACCACTTTACATTTATTTTGGAACTGCTCTTTCACAGTTACATTTTGGTGTGACATTTGTGATTTTATCAATTGTTATGTAAATCCTAATGTTGATTTTACATACATTAAATGTAATTTTTGGTTTTCATGAATGTGAAGAGAAAAGTGATATTTATTTTATAAACCTTATTTTTCTGTTAGCTAAATTTCACATTCACAAATCTAAATTGTCTAAATGCACTCCTCTTTTTTTGAGGTTTAAATGCGAGTTGAAAATGTACTTTGAGTAGCCTGTTGAGTTCTCTAAAAACTTAAAAGCTACAAGAACAGTGACTGTGTTTAAGGACTTTGCACCTAATCTGGATTGGAAGACTGAAGGAATTTAGTCTGGACTGAGGGAATCTGGAGCTTGTATTGACAATGGTAATGGTTGTTGTAAATGTTTGTTTTTTGTTATCTTCTACAAGCATTTAATTAAAAAAAAATATATATATATAAATATATTTCAGTCAGGGATTCGAGCACTTCCGGTGGGACGGGTTCACTTCCTGCGGTTGGTGTAGCGTCGCATATGCAGGTCATCTCTTCTGATGCACATGGATGTGTAGTAAAGCTCTCACATTAACGTGTGTCTCTTGTAGACGTACAAAAGAAACAAAAGCTGATGCTCGCCGACGGCATCAGCCCGTTGTCCGAGCGCAGAGACCCAGCGCACCCTGACAAGCGACTCTAGTAGCATGTTGGCTTGGGCAAGGCGATAGATCACCGTGGCAACCAGCTGGTGTCGCGACTGCTTTTATACGGCATACTGGCGACGCTCCAACCGACGACGGTTGGTGATGAAATTTACATTCACGTTTAACGTTGAGAACACGAGTCAGACAGAGCGTTTTTATTGTACACACTTTTGTTGAAAACGGAACTCGAAACACAATGATATTTATAAACGAGTAGTCACAGAATGACATTTCCAGACCTAGCTCATTAATTATGCAAAACAACAGCCAATGGCGGTTCTCCAAGCAATATTTGAATCGGTCATTCACAGATTGTTTGCCTCCAAATAAAGAGCTTTTGCTTATATCGTGTTGTCATTCTTTTCACCACCTAATCAATGAAATCAACGGGACTTGATGTACACATTTGTAAAAGCAAACTCTCTGTTCGATGTGAAACGGGGCTTTTAGGACATCTAGTGTAAGGAAAACAACGTTGCATGATATTACCAATCCTGTTTCGGAGCTACAGTATATACTCGTTTATGCTCTTTCGCAAATGCAACGCTTGGGGGGTGATGTGAAATTGTCATGAGATCACTTCTTTTTGATAAACGCATGGCTTTTACCAAAAGATGACCTCTACCACTAGACGTCGTCATCACTTCTTCGATCGTTCCTAACAATTATTTATTAATAAAAATTAAAATCATATTTATTACAGTCTCTTAATCATATTTATTACAGTCTGTTGTTCATACAACGCTAATCAATATTCGGTTATGTGTGTTTGTGTGGCACTTTTAGGAGTGTCATTCATCAATTCAGTAAGTACTTTTAAACTCTTTTTATACTGGCTTTTACTTCTGTAAAGAAAATGAGAATCTGATTTGTCTTCTCCTTTCAATTGAACGTTTGCACCCCTTCGCCAGTAGAGGGCGTTGTTTGATAACCGTGGACAGTTGTAAAGGTTTCCTAATGGGTTTTAGCTGCTGAATGATTGAATTCTTTAGGTTCGAGCACACAGGCTGATCTCAGACCACAGTTTCTTAGGGAGTGCCTTAAAGAAAGGTTTATTCTGCATACTCACTTTGCCATCCAACTCTTGAAGTAACTTTCTTGAACTAATATACATACATATATATATATATATATATATATATATATATATAGAGAGAGAGAGAGAGAGAGAGAGAGAGAGAGAGAGAGCCTGTATATTGTGTACATATTGAACAAGATATTATTATGAAGGGATTAAGGGGTTTAATCCATAGTAACTCCAAAAATACAGCTAGATAACACAATAAAACACAACAAAAACATGATAACATAATAAAAAACATGCCTTTAGAAATGAGAGTTATCTCATATGCAGGTCATCTCTTCTGATGCACATGGATGTGTACACAAGTAAAGCGAGTCTCACATTAAACCGTGTCTCTTGTAGACGTACAAAAGAAACAAAAGCCGATGTACGCCGGCGATCCGACGGGCATCGGCCCGTTGTTTCCGAGCGCAGAGACCAAGCGCGCCCTGACGAGCGTCTCTAGTAGCGTGTTGGCTTGGTGTCAAGGCGATAGGTCCCCGGCCCGAACAGATCTAGCAGGTGTCGCGACTGCTTTTATACGGCACATCGGCGACGCTACAGCCGACGACGGTTGGTGAGAAAATGTACATTCACGTTTAACGTTGAGAACACGAGTCAGACAGAACAGAGCATTTTTATTGTACACACTTTTGTTGAAAACGGAACTCGAAACACAATGATATTTGTAAATGAGTAGTCACAGAATGACATTTCCAGACCTAGCTCATTAATTATGCAAAACAACAGCCAATGGCGGTTCTCCAACTGCACACAAAGCAATATTTGAGTCGGTCATTCACAGATTGTTTGAAGTATATGTAACCCCCTCGCTCTATGCGTGCTCGCTAGCCTCTAGCACCGCCGCTGTTACTCTGCGCTGTGTGTGTGTTCGTGGGTGGTGGTAGAGAGAGGCGCGGACACAGAGGGGTTCCGGATCGTGGCTTGGCCTGTTTATTTCACAGCACGGCATCTGTAGCGTTGACAAGAATAACTCAACTTAAGTTTATCCATTAAAGTAAATTCGATGCACATTAAATTTCACAACAACCTCTCGTTGTTACACAATCATACCTAGCTTAGCATCAACCACCCCGTATTAATCAAACTCAAAAGATAAGACAAAAAACAAACATTTTAACTCCCCACATTACTCCGCTTTTAGTTTAGAACACAAAATATCTAAATAGACAGAACCTAAGAGTGATAACAAAGATTCTTTAAATATAAATTTCCGCTACTATTAACACATCTTACCTGTAGCGTTGACAAGAATAACTGAAGAAAAATCAACGCTACGGTACATCAAGAGGCTCAAAAACATTACTAAGAGAAAAACACACTTGTATCTGCCGTAACACAACAGTGTCATAGCGACATCTTGTGGGCAATCCAGAACACTGCCCTACATCCACCCCTTCTTTAAGTGATGGTGTCCCAGCCATCAAATTAACAAAAACTCAAGCGTGGTCTGATCTATGACAATCAAAACAATAAATGTATAGTGCAAAGTGTGTGTAAATTGTGTGTGGGTGGTAGCTAACTGTTATCAGGGTGCATGCAGCATGGCTCTGCGAATGTTCTTCAGTTCCTTTTATTTTTAGCCTTTAGCCACACCTTTCTCCCTCTTTCTATCTTTTGGAGGTCACTCTCCAGCTCCAGAACTTGGGATTCGAGTGAGAGTTTAATCGGGGGATGCCGGTTTCTTTTTGGGTTTCTCCTTAGAGGGATGGGCACTTGAGTGGAGGTGGTCCCCTTTCCGGTCATAACCACTCCCTCTCTGTCACCCGTTTCTTCTTTCCACATGTCAGCCCCTTCTGTGCTTATTTGCTCCCCCTCTTCATCGTCTGCTCCAACCAGGGCTCTGTCCACAGCCTCCTCTATACCATCGCTCTCTGTTACCTCTTCGCCTTTCCATTCAGTTCCTGCCCCACTTATCTCATCCTCTGACTCTCCATCTTTTACGATATCTCCTTCCTCCCGCTCCACTGGAAGAAACATACACTGTGTCAAGAGGTTTCTATGCAACACTCTCTCTGGTCCTCCATTCTCTGGCCGCACCACATACACAGGCAAACCTGGTTGCTTCTTGACCACAACATATGGGCGTGCCTCCCAACGATCTCTCAACTTCTGCTTCCCCTCCACATGACAGACCTTGACTAAGACTCTATCTCCTGGACTGAAGTCTTCACTCTTAGCTCTTTTGTCATAATACTTTTTCTGTTGTCCTTTCGCCAGCTGAGATGTCTGATTAGCCAGGGCATATGTAGCACACTTGAAGGAATGAACAAGCGTGTGATTTGGTTGGGTTCTTTTATTCAGCCCGCATCATTCGCAACAGCTCCGTAGCACACAGTACAATACAACTCGCTAACACTCGCGCGAACGAACTCTTCTTCTCCTCTTTTAGGTTTTCCGCCGGCTTACTGCCACCAACTGGACACTCATCACATAGCTGTATACTACAAATTGGCATGCATGTACTGAATAATTAAATTACCATTATTAATAAAATAACTGAAATAACAAAAACTATTACATGGGGGGGTCTAACTTTTAACTCACAATTATATTATAACAATTATACTCTTCTATCAATATATATATATTCTAGATTTCCCCACATTCTCCCCTACAAAACAGAATGTAGTCCCGACATTCTCAAAATAAATTACAGGTTATCTACCCGTAGATCATTTCTTTGGCAGGAGTCAGTGATATAACAGTTTTAGTACTCGTGCTATACTGTCACACGACACACAACATGTATCTTCTTTTTCCATGCAGTGTGTTTGTAGCAGACATCATTGTGCACCATGATTTTCTACCACCATCGCTGTTTATCAACAGGAATCTGTACTTTCACTGAAGGAATCTAACCTTACACCATTAAAACAATTTACATTTGTTTCTGGAATGTTATGGTAACTATTTTCTCGTTAAAACCAAAAATATGAACTCAATATTATTCTGGTCAATTATTTAGCTTCTTAACATTTAAACTAGAACTTATTACTGTGATTTAATTCAGCAGTTTACCCATCTACAATACTAGGCTGACCTAGAGAATGGTAAGTAAACAATCTTGTTAGTTTTCTGTTTCTCAAAGGATATACTCTTTTGCAGGCTGGTTGTGAAGGAGTCTCCCCATCACTATCATTAGGATCATCAGTTTCACCCGCCTCGTCTCTGGATGATGATAAATCATCTTCTCCCCGTCTTGGTGCTTGCTCGTGTTCAACCTCTGGTTCTACATCGTTCAGCGTCACTGTGTCTTCTGAATGAGGTTCTGGAGGTTCTCTGACACTCTGACTCTCCTTTTCGACTGGTACTCCAACCAGGCATTTCCAATCATCCTCACCATCTGAACTGTCACAGTATGTTCGATTTTGCTGTGTCGATGTTTTTCCAGTCTTGGCTTTTTTCTTGTTTTCTTTTTCAGGTCTTCCAGGTAAACATTCTCTCTCTGCAGGTAAGTAGTCACACGGTAGCAATAGGTTCCTGTGTAGTATTCTTGTTTTCCCTTTGCCTTGTTCAGGCCGGACTTCATATACTGGACTATCCTGGTGCTTCCTCTTGGTGACGACATAGACTTGTTCTTCCCAAAATGATCGAAGCTTCCCAGGTCCACCTTTTTCCTTGAAATTCCGAACAAGTACTCTGTTCCCAGGGATCAGTTCAGCTCCGTGTATTTTCTTATCGTACAAAGCTTTACCTCTTTCCTTCTCTTTGTGTGACACTCTTGAGGCTAACTTGTAAGCTTCTGTCATTCTCATTCTCCAGTCCTCAGCATAGTCATGGTAAGATGAGCTTTGGTTCTTTGCTGGTACA